>NW_028261388.1:81267814-81575314 GCF_051295495.1 Thamnophis sirtalis
TTCAGGGAACTTCTAGAATGCTGACTTAATATCCAACCATTGGTCCATCCAACTTAGCAGTAGCAATAGCAGTTAGACTTATATACCACTTCATAGGGCTTTCAGCCCTCTCTAAGCAGTTTACAGAGTCAGCATATTGCCCCCACAGTCTGGGTCCTCATTTTACCCACCTTGGAAGGATGGAGAAGAGGGAGTCAATCTATTCTCCAAAGGACCTCAGGGCAGGACAAGAAGCAATGGATGGAAACCAATCAAGGAGAAAACCACGCTAGAACTAAGGAGAAATTTCGTGTCAATTAGGACAATTAATCGGTGGAAAGACTCAGCTCCAGAGGTTGTGGGTGCTTCATCACTGGAGGATTTTAAGAAGGGACTGGTTAACTATTTGTCTGAAATCATAGAGGGTTTCCTGCTTGGGCAGGGGATTGGACTAGAAGACCTCCAAGGTCCCTTCCGACTCTGTCATTCTGTTATGGAACAATGACACAACTTATGGCAGCTGAATATTTTTTATAGATAAAATTCATCACCAAACATGTTTTATTGAATTTTCATAAATTCTAGGACTCTAGGGTATGCTAATTGTCTCAGCCAACCCATTTTGCAACTGATTTCCTGTGAAATCCCTCTGAGACTTTAGTCTGCTCCTGAGAATTGGAGGAGTAACAAGAGAAGGAAAGCTACAAATTCACTGATGTTTATTCATGCAGTACTGGATATTGCCCTTAATTAAAAACCAAAGGAAACCTTTTTTGCTTAACTTGAATTGTTGGGATACACAATGATCTCTAAATATCATTTTTCCTTATTTGGTGTTCTTTAGCCAAGTAACATTTGATCTAAAGTAGCATAATATTTCCTGCTGAATCGCTTAAGCACTAGGACTTTAGTATACAATGGGTTTTCCCCATTCATAGCATTATAGTGCCAAACAATTAAATACATTGTAGTGGGGATCATAATTCAAACAAGGTTAGTTTTATTATTCAATACTATGTGCTAAATTTAGACAAACTTTAGCAGTAACCATTTTTTTAAAATTTCCTTGGCAGCAACAGGAATTTCAGATGAGCATTTTGACTATAAGTAACTTCTAAATACCAGTTACAGCCTGTAATATAAAATTGATTAATATAGAGCTTAAAAAAAATAAGTAAATTTTTGTAGATGACAGGAAAAAAAACAAGTTGGTGAAATTACATTCCAATGAAACTTTATCTGATTCTTTCTCTTCCATCTCATGCTGTGAATGTTTTAAGCCTTTAGAGCAGTTTTAAGGCAGTTGCTGTTCTAATACGTTCCCCAAAATTAATGTTTACTTTGGCTGATATAAACATTGTTTGTTTAATTGGATTTCTATTTTGAGAAGCAGCCAGTTTCTATATTTTTAGAATGGGACAAGATAGCTTTTGGATACGTCCAGGACGTGTTAGTAACCCATTCATTCTGCAATTGCTACCTTAAGCTGGACTTTAAATTGTTGACTCCATGCTTAGAGGAATGAAGGCCGAGGTGGCGCAGTGGTTAGGGTGCAGTACTGCAGGCCACTTCAGCTGACTGTTATCTGCAGTTCGGCGGTTCTAATCTCACCGGCTCAAGGTTGACTCAGCCTTCCAACCTTCCGAGGTGGGTGAAATGAGGACCCAGACTGTGGGGGTGATATGCTGACTCTGTAAACCTCTTAGAGAGGGCTGAAAGCCCTATGAAGCGGTATATAAATCTAACTGCTATTGCTATTGCTAATTTAATTGGGAGAGAGGCCTTCCTTCGTGACCTGTATTTGAATCATTTCCAAATATGTGGAAGCTTTTGAATTTTCCAGAACAATTCATCAGACCTGGAAATAGATATAGCCCAGCTATGGATTATAAATTATTCCGCTTATGGATTTAGATGGTTATCCTATGGTTGGTTGCTATGTTTACATTTCTGATGTCTATATCCAGTTTCTTTCTAATTGGCTTTTCAATAAAACTCAGGCTTTAAAATTAAGATTGGGTAATTTCTGCACGACATCAAAACAGAAATGTAAAACATTAATGTAGCAATAGCAATAGCAGTTAGACTTATATACCGCTTCATAGGGCTTTCAGCCCTCTCTAAGCGGTTTACAGAGTCAGCATATCGCCCGCACAGTCTGGGTCCTCATTTCACCCACCTCGGAAGGATGGAAGGCTGAGTCAACCTTGAGCCGGTGAGATTTGAACCGCTGAACTGCAGATAACAGTCAGCTGAAGTGACCTGCAGTACTGCACCCTAACCACTGCACCACCTCAGCTCTTATATATGTATCATATATATTTCCTTGATATTTGTATTTCTAGTGTACAAACCAAAACACTGAAATAAAAAAAGACAGAATATTGTAGCATTATTTGAGAAACTTTTGATCTGTGGATGGCTGCAACTGTAGAAAAAATAATGCCACAGCAATGGGATGTGTTCCAACATTTGTGATAATATCTTTTCCCTTTCTCTGGGATTGCCTTTTAAGCACTAGATTTTCATCAACAGAAAGAGGAAACAAAGATTTCCTTCCTTTAGCTGACCGGGCTTCAACCAGGATTCAAGATTAGCTTTCAAAAAGTCACATTCACAAAAAAGTCTCAGTCACATCCCACCCTATTACTTTAAAAACAGTTCGGTAAACTAGCTTCCTCGATTTTTTTTAAAAGAAATAATATTCAGACTAAATATCCATCTTTATTTATGGACTCTGGGGGTTGAGAGAATATTGCTTCATCCCAAGAACAGCAGTTTCGTTGTTCTGATTACTTCAACAGCATAATCACTGCTGATGTGTCTGATCAAAGATTATGATATCCTAGTTAACTAACTATGACAACTTTCCCTCCAAACTCCTATCCGGCTGTATTAAGCTATCACATTCATTCAATTTGATCATTTGGGTGAGTCGCTCAACATACCTGGAAGTAAAAAAAAGGCCTCGGGACAGAATCAAGATAGTGGCTTTATCAGTCTCATAGCTGACTGCTCACATAAGCACATATCCGATTTGGTGATATTGAGGCGTAGTTAAATGTGTTTCCTGATTGAAAGCTATTTTTTCATAAACGATACAAGTAGTCCTTGACTTTTTGACCACAATTGAGCCCAAAAATGTATGTTGCTAAATGAGACATTTGTTAAATGAGTTTTGTCCTATTTTATGACCATCCTCGCCACAATTGTTAGTGAATCATTGCTGTTGTGCAGTTAGTAACATGGTTTTTACTAAGTGGATCTGGCTTCCCCGTTGACTTTGCTTGTCAAACAGTCACAAAAGCTGATCACAGGACCCCAGGACACTGCAATAGTCCTAAATATGAACCAGTTGCCAAACATCTGAATTTTGATCACATTACTGTTGTGGCTCAGCAGGAGCCATTGGAGCTGCCACCAGACTCTGACAGCGAGGGACCCTATGAGTCGGCTCTGGAGGATGTGGAGGACCCTGGACAGGGTTCTGACTCTGAGCAGGGCGCAGAGAGACTGGTTGGCCAACAGGTGGTGCCTGAGCCTTGGATCAGTGGGGAGGAGACAAGGGGGAGTGATCCAGAAACCAACTGTGAGTTGTTCCTGGATGCACGCCATCAATGAGCTACTCGGTGTCAGGAGCAATTACGTAATTACAGGAGGTAATTACGCTCAGCTGATGGTCATTAGGCTCCTCTCCAGACTATAAAAAAGACTGCTTGTGCCACACCCTTCTTGCAGAAGTCAACACTTTGACTAAAGAGAAACTAACTTGAGAGGCTGGATTGCTGCCAAGGTTTGTTTGAATTGCTGCCAAGGTTTGTCAGACTTGCTGCCAAGGTCCTTATCTGTTTGTTTACTTGGCTTTTAGCCACTGAGATTCTGGTCTTGCTATTAAAGGACATTCTCATTAAGCGTATCTCGGCTTTCGTTACTGGATGGAGGAGGGGGTCAGAACACATAACTATGGGAGAGGTTGCAATGGTCATAAATGTAAAACACAGTCATGCCACTTTTTTCAGTGGTGTTGTAACTTTGAAGAGTCATTAATTGAACTGTTATAAGTCGAGGGCTACCTATATCTCTCCCTATAGAGTTCTTTGAAGCATGATGTAGGCCTGTAGGTAAAAATAAAACCAACCCTAATATAAAGTACACCATAAAAAGCTGTAGAATTAGGGGTGGTAAACTGTTCAATGTTATCACACTTTTAGGAAAAGGTTACACACATAATCCCATTCTAGCAGCAAGAGTATGTAAAGAAGTACTACCAAATCTAGTTTGCATTATAGACAGCCAAAAGGATAAAACCTCTCTATTTTCAGTGATCTGCACTACAGTGGTGGGATTCAATATTTTTTACCACTGATTATGTGGGCATGGCTTGGTGGGCATGGCATGGCTTGGCTTGGTTTGGGCATGGCTTGGTGGGCGTGGCAGAGGAAGGATACTGTAAAATCTCCATTCCCTCCCCACTCCAGGGGAAGGTTACTGCAAAATCCCCATTTCCTCCCAATCAGCTGGGACTCAGAAGGCAGAGAATAGATAGGGGCGGGGCCAGCCAGAGGTGGTATTTACCGGTTCTCCAAACTCCTCAAAATTTCCGCTACCGGTTCTCCAGAACTGGTCAGAACCTGCTGAATACCACCTCTGCAGCACTGGCTTCTTATAAAAGACAAGTTGAGAATTCAGAGACATTAGCATCAAAGGGCAAAACTACAAAGAAATCAGTAAAGTAGGATAGGTTATTTGTGTAATTAGTATTGTAAACAAATGAATTTACCTTGGCTAGAACCACTAACATGTTTCAAATATCCTGACTTACTCACACATAGGATCATGTGAGGTAAGATTGGAGCTTTTTTATTTTTTGCTGACTTTTAGAAAGGAACGGGAAATCCCTTTTTATCTGTGCAGTTTTGGGTGTACATCAAAACCTACTAAAACTCTCTGGATTGTGTCCAAGTTGTAGAATTCACTAAGATGTTTTTGAGAGCAGAGAACTCGTGGCTGTATGGTTTACATTCATATGCCGCTAAAGAGCTTTGGGATGATAATCCACTTCATTGGATTAAAACTGACATAGTGACCTAGTTACCCGTGGTTAAAAAATCCCCAAACTCAAAACAAAACCTTTAGAATAGATGCCTTCTTTTTCCCCCATTCTCTCTGAAAAGATCTTAGTTCGAAAGAAACTGAAAGCTTCATGCAAATTGAGATAGTCAAAGCATATTGATCAGATTACAATTAAATATACTGCAATATTTTTTTTTAAATTTCATTCCAATGTTATGCAGTATACTCCCTTCATTTTTTAAAAAGTGAATTCCCAAATAGAAATTATGTTCCATCGGTTTGATGACATCTAATTTTGATCTATGTTCTTTTTATTAATCTAAATTACAATAACGTGTGCAGTCTGCAATTATTACTAATACATTTTGTTCTGTTATTTATATTATATTTTTGGCACATTAATGTAGACATTTTATAGGCATCAATGGAAGCTTATAATTGGGGAGACTACTGTAAGCATATGGTGTATTCATAAAAAAAAACCTATTCTTTTATTCATATGAAACTATTCTCTTATGCATTGGGATCTTATGAATGTTCAGTTGTGTAATAATTCTGTTTTAATTTTTATGAAGTAGAACAAATATATTATTCTTTTTTTTTCATTTCCTTTAAAAGTTTAGTAATACTTCATTTACATTCCATTTATTGAATTGAATTGAATTGAATTGAATTTTATTATTTGTATGCCGCCCTTCTCCGGGAGGGACTCAGGGCGGCGAACAACTCAAAAGGGAAAAAGGGGAACATAGAACAGAATACAAGTAATTAAAATAACCAAGAATCACACAACCATACAAGTCGAGAGGGGAGGGGAACTCATCACCCCCAGGCCTGCCGGCAAAGCCAGGTTTTGACAGCTTTTCGGAAGGCCTGGAGAGAGGTGAGGGTCCGAATCTCTGCGAGGAGTTCGTTCCAAAGGGCCGGAGCTGCCACAGAGAAGTCCCTCCCCCGGGTAGTAGCCAGGTGGCATTGGCTGGTAGACGGAACCCGGAGGAGGCCAACCCTGTGTGATCTAATGGGTCTTTGGGAGGTAATTGGCAGCAGGCAGTCTCTCAAGTACCCAGATCCAATATCATGAAGGGCTTTATAAGTTACGACTAGCACTTTGAAGTGTATCCGGAGACTAATCGGTAACCAGTGCAGCTCGCGGAGGATAGGTGTAACGTGGGTGTATCGAGGTGCACCCACAATCACTCGCGCGGCTGCGTTCTGGACGAGTTGAAGTCTCTGAATACTCTTCAAGGGCTGCCCCATGTAGAGCGATTTTGAGTGTTTGCTCTAACCATGTAGGGTAAACGGTGTCATCATATGACAATTTTATATAGTAAAAATACAATAGGACAATAATTTTTAAAAAGCAAATCATTCGTAGAATCTTAAGATTTTGAAAAGATGGCAACCTTACCATCAAGAAGTTTTGTAAAGGACTATGAAGCAGTATATGTCTAAGTGCTATTGTTATATATATTATGTGTCTATATGTACAGTATATACACATACAAACACACATACACATATATGTACAAACACACATACAGCTCATTTTAGCCATTGTCTATCCATTGCAGGATGAAACCCTGCATTTTTCCAACCAATATAGTCTTGAGCTTTCCTTTGCCACCTCTAACCCAATCCTTGCTGATGTCACACATATTGTATACCAGTGGTGGGTTTCAATTTTTTTTTGAACCTACTCTGTGGGTGTGGCCTCCTTTGTGGGAGTGGCTTGCCAGCCATGTGACCTGGTGGGAGTGTTTTCTTTATTTCTTTCTTTCTCTCTCTCTCTCTCTCTCTCTCCTTCCTTTTGTCTCTCTGTCCCTTTTTCCTTTTTTCCTTTCATCTTTTTCTCACTTTTTTCTTTTTTCTTTTTTCTTTCTTCCTTTCTCTCTCTCTCTCTCTCTCTCTCTCTCTCTCTCTCTCTCTCTCTCTCTGTGTGTGTCTCTCTCTCTCCCTCTCTGTGTATGTGGGGGGGGGGGGTTCAAATTTTTTTGGAACCTCTTCTGTAGGTGTGGCCTGCTTTCCGGGTCCACTGGTGGAACCTCTTCTAACCGGTTTGGTAGATTTGACGAACCGGTTCTACTGAATAGGTGCGAACTGGTAAGAACCCACCTCTGTATTGGGGGAAAGCTTAAGAGTATGAATGAAGTTGATAATGTGGCTAGATTTAAGTCTTTGAGACACCTTGTTGCTGATATTGTGATATAGGAGAACAAAATCCAAAACTGTCGAGGCAAAATTATAGTGGGAACGTGGGATGTAAAAAGCATGAGCACCAAAAAGCTCCACACTGTGAAAGATGAAATAGAATGATTACAAATTGACATGCAAGGCATCAAAATGTTGAGATTAATTGATTTTTGATGCTTTCAGTCAGAAAAAAAATCACATGATTTATTACTCAGAACATAAAAAACAAAGAAGGAGCAACATGGCTCTATAGGTATGAGGACTATCCCAAGAATACTAATTGACTGCAATGCAATGACCAAATAATATGGATTCAACTTTGTGGATAACCCTTTAACATGATGGTGGAACCTCTTCTAACCAGTTCGGTAGATTTGACGAACCAGTTCTACCGAACTGGTGCGAACTGGTAGGAACCCACCTCTGCTGTATACATACATATATGTACATACATATATAAAATCATGTCCAGAATAATAAGCGATCCCTGAATAGTGGGGACCTATTATAACTTCATTTCATTTCTTTTCTCTTTGACAATCTTTTTTTTTTGTAAGTGGGAAACAATCCTATATATTGTGGGAAAAGAAAGTTCATAAGTATTATAGTTATAGTTGACATTCTTTCCCCTTTAAAATTAGATTGCAGCATTTTGCTCATTGTTGACAATAACAATTTGAGAAAGCAGAATAGCAAAAATAGATTGAACAGTTTTTTTTCTTACCAGCCAATTTCTTATCTGTAAATAGCCTTCATATCTTACCTTACCCTTTAAACAATACTTGCACACTGTAATACTTTAAAACAGGTCCAACACAACAGTGCAATACAAGCTCTTTGTGGGAAACAATGCACTCATAACATTGACGCAGGGTGATATCTACAGCTAGCAGTTTTTGTCAAAAGCCGGAAAAAGTTCCAATGAATAGTAATAACTTTTCCCACAGTATTGGGAAAATACTTATTGTTTTTCAGTTATGGATAAATTGTTTTAAGAATGCTATTGGATTTCTGGTATATCTAGAGTGAACTGTGGCTAGCAACATATACGATTACTTATCACATACAATCATTATGTGCCAATTTATTTATTTGTTTAAAATACTTATATAACCATTCACTCAGCTTATTAAACACAGCTATGGGCAAATCACATCAATAATAAAACTCAAAACAATAACTCCTAGAAAATTAGACCCACAATCTCCAATATATCAGACTACGCAATCCACAGGCCATCCTATGACCATCCTTTCATTGGGTGGAAGCCAAAGCAAGAATTTGGCTTCCACTTAAAGCAACAATATGTTTACCAAATACTTTTCAAAGCCAGGTCTAATGACAAAATCTATAGCTTCACTTTATATGGAAGAATTTATCTGCTAAAATCAATATAGAAGCCCAGTCAGTGGTGGGTTCTGGCTGGCTTTACTGCCGGTTTCCTTGTGCGCGTGCTTCATGCAGAACTTAAAAACAAGATGGCGCCGTGGATGGCACTGACCGGAGAACCGGTTTGTGAGTGTGGCAGGCCTGGTCACTGCTGGTTCCAGCAACCCACACCGCTATACCTCTACCGGTTTGGCCAAACTGGACCGAACTGGCAGGAACCCACCTCTGAGCCCAGTATAGTTCCTTTTATAAGTCAACACTGTAGTTGTTGAAAGGAAAATTGTCTCTTGTAAGTTGCTTGCATTTTTTCTTAACCGATGGCATTATTTAGCATGTAATGCTGGAGAAGCATAGAAAGAGTCATACTGAACTGGAGTATAATATCATCTTCCATTTTTTCTGCTGGTCTCTAGGCAGTTGTTGCTTCCTGTCAACTTAGCTTTACATGACTTAATAGCAATAGCAATAGCAGTTAGACTTATATACCGCTTCATGGGGCTTTCAGCCCTCTCTAAGCGGTTTACAGAGTCAGCATATCGCCCCCACAGTCTGGGTCCTCATTTTACCCACCTCGGAAGGATGGAAAGCTGAGTCAACCTTGAGCCGGTGAGATTTGAACCGCCGAACTGCAGCTTAGCAGTCAGCTGAAGTGGCTGCAGTACTGCACTCTAACCACTGCGCCACCTCGGCTCTTAACTTCAAAATGGCAGCAACCTCTTGATGTGACGGTGGTGTTCTGTACTGAACAGACTGCAAAATGTTGCATTACAAGTGTCACTTAGCCACACAAGGTAGAATTCATCATCCTAACTCCTACTTGCAAAAATTACAAGAAAACAGTGAAGCTGAGGAGTAAATATAATCTTTGTTCAGCACTACAGTATTTATTATGGTAATTTCCCATTACCATGCCTAAGCAGAAGAAAGTTTAAATAGAAAATTCATTTACAATTTAGCATATCGGTCTGTTTTAAAATGCATGTTCTCCTACTCTTCAGTCAAACAGGTTCCATGAGTTTCTTGTATAGAGACACTAAAAGGCAGAGCAAAAATCCAGGCTTACAATTTAAAATACATTAAAACAAAAGGAAGGAAGAAAATAGAAGACAAACCTAAGCATTAATCTATGAATGTTTGCTGATATTAATGTAATTACTACTGGTTCTACTTTCTATGTTTATGAAGCTCATAAATTACCTTGCACTCCATGTATTAGAATTAGGTTTTTTTTTTCCTGTCACACATTAACTTGGCCCAACAATCATTTGAAAATGGAAGAGGAAGATACAATAGTTCCCAAAGCCCTGACAAAATTCTTACTGAATAAAATATATACATATATTAGGTATTTTAATTTAACTAATCCTTTTCACAAATTTCATTTTACTTTCCTTTCGTTGTTAGCTCTCATTCCAAATCCATTATCTGTCTCTAACTCGGTGGTGGGTTTCAAAAATTGTTCGAACCTACTCTGTGGGTGTGGCCTCCTTTGTGGGAGTGGCTTGCCCCCCATGTGACCGGATGGGAGTGGCTTGCCGCCCATGTGACCGGATATGAAGATGCCGATGACACTTGTCAGAACCACCTTAAATCACCTCACACACAGCACTGGCATGCATAAGAATATGATGTAAACTTGTTTCTTAAAAGGCATCTTTGGTTTGCGTTAAAACAACTTCAACACACGCAATGTTCTGATTGCACCACAAACGCAGTAGTCATCCTTACCTTTCACAGAGGCCCTGAGTTTTATAAATATGAGCATGATAGTGTAGAATAATCATATCCAAGGACCAGTGGTGAGTTTCAAAAAAATTTTGGACCCTCTTCTGTAGGTGTGACCTGCTTTCCAGGTCCACTGGTGGAACCTCTTCTAACCGGTTCGGTAGATTTGACGAACCGGTTCTACCGAATAGGTGCAAACTGATAGGAACCCACCTCTGCTCTAACTCCAAATAACAAGCATTTCCTCAGAAATCCCAGAGGCCTAAAATTAACTCCTCAGAAATCCCAGAGGCCTAAAATTAACTCTTCAATTTCACAATATTAAAAATAGCTATAATTAAATTGGTTGTTAGCCTTGAAAGTCTTGGGCAGGGTGGAGGATTCAGGCTAATATTAAGATGAATGCAATAAGAACCGAACATGGCTATGGGATATGTAAAATTCTCCTGTTCCTTGGCAAAAAAATGGAACAAAATCCCACATATTGTGACTAGTCATCATTTGGTAAATGCTATTTTTATTCACAGTGAATAAAATAGTTTTCCACATATTTTCCACTATAGACATACTGATTAAAATCGTTTGCTGTAACTGCATACAAATTGGCTGTATGAAATCAAGGATCCAACGGACAAATTTAAATGGACACAAAAGCATGGCGGTTTAAGATTTTTGTTTGCAATAAAACCTACTACACTCAGATAGGAATTCTATATTTTTCTTCACATTCTCACTCCTTAAAAAAAAAACCAACAGTAATTTTTTTTGTTCAGGTGGGTAAAACAGCTTTCGCATCCTCATTAATGGAGTGTTTTATCTAACAAGCGTCAAGGTCTCCACAACAGTTGTATGTACACAAATGATTAATGGAAAGAAAATACTTTTATCTGAGGAACTCTGGGCAAGGTCATCACATCACGCAGGCTTTGGTTTAAAGATTTAGTAAAATAAACAACTCATGTTACATATAAGTCTACAAGCAAAAATTGATAAAGCTGGTTGAAATAAGTGAAACTCATTCCTCCCCCTTCTCTGACTTTTTCTGCCCTTCACAGTTCTGCAGTTACTGTAAAAACAAGAATAATAGCAGTTAACAGTTAGACTTATATACCGCTTCATAGGGCTTTCAGCCCTCTCTAAGCGGTTTACAGAGTCAGCATATTGCCCCCAACAACAATCCGGGTCCTGATTTTACCCACCTCGGAAGGATGGAAGGCTGAGTCAACCCTGAGCCGGTGAGACTTGAACAGCTGAACTGCAGAACTGCAGTCAGCTGAAGTAGCCTGCAGTGCTGCATTTAACCACTGCACCACCTCGGCTCTCTATAATAAGCATCAAAGAGGCTGAATCTGGGATCCCTGGACTTATAGGCCCAACTTCCCAAATTCTTCTTCTGATAGGTACAATCCCATCCCCACATTTTGCTACAAGCCTAATTTCTACTTCGTCATAATTAATTTCAGTTTGTTTACACATCATACTGTGCTTGGATTCTTGCATCATGTACCATGTCTTGTATAATTCTCATCCTGGAGAAAATATCTGGGGTTGCTAAAAGTGGACACTGATTTGATAGCTTCTCATTGTTATTGTGTAAACTCAACCTCTTTGGTAATTCCGGGAAGGCAGGGTTCTGAACAGTGGTGGGATTCAAATAATTTAACAACCGGTTCTCTGCCCTAATGACCAGCTGGGTAGGCGGGGATCGGTGGTCATGTGATTGGGTGGGCATGGCCAACTCAACATCACTCATGTCGATGGGCACTTCGTCTTAGCTATTAGAATGTAATAAGGTTTAACGGGAGAGGCAGTTTCTGTAAGCAGGGCAATAAAGGTTAGGCTAGAAACAACACCAGAATGTTTCCTTCCTGCCTTCCTTACAGAATTAGCCCTGCAAAGTGGGGAAAAAACAAAAGGAGATTTCTTCCAACAACCAGTTCTCTGAACTGCTTAGAAAGTTAACAACCGGTTCTCCCGAATAGGTGCGAACTGGCTGAATCCCACCACTGATTCTGAACATCTTTTCTGAGCTCTCAGAAAATCCTGTAATTCTGCTGTTAAATTTAGGTAGCACAATTGCCGAGAATTGGGGGATATTTTGGCCAGCTTTCCCAGTATTATTTTTTCCCCTCCTCCTACCTTATAGTTCCTCTAAAATGGAAACACTGATATTTTTCCTGAACTTTCTTTTAATAGTCCCTCCTGCTCCTTCTGTTTCCTTCAGACTGCACATCTCACTCCCTATCACAGCTTTACTGCTGTATCATTACCTACTTAATGTTCAGTTTATTTTCTGCATTCCTGCCTTTTGGGTTCCTAGGTCCCAGCATCGGATTTTGCCTTCTAATGGTTCTACTCCATCACATGAATGAAAATTTTTTTCAATATATTTTTATTATTTTTCCTTTTAAAACAATGCAGTACCGTGAAGTCGAAGTGACCATACATTCACATTATATACAGCTAGTCACAACTATTGACAATTAGCCTACTTAATACATTATCAATCCTCCTGTCCAATCACAGTATATACAGTTTGTTCCAGTCTTGTCACCTTGTCTTATACCAGTCATAAAAATCTATTCCAGACTTCAAAATATTCTGATTCCCCTTTATTTTCAAGTTCAAGAGGGAGCCTATCTGCTTCCACACAGGCCAACACTTTTCTGATTATATCTAGCTCTGGTGGTGTGTTTTCTTTTTTCCAATATTGTGCATAGGTTATGCGCGCCGCAGTTAGTACATGAATAATTAAATAAAGTGTATCTTTCTTAAACCCTTCCGGTATTATACCTAGGAGAAAAAAGTCCGGTTTAAACAAGATTTGGTCTCCCACCATTTGTTCTAACCATGACTGAATCATTTTCCAATAATTTTTTTGCTTCATTGCACGTCCACCACATATGATAAAAAGTGCCTGGTGTTTTTTTACACTTCCAACAATTTGAATGAAATTTTATTCCCTGCAAGTTTCCCTCAGAGAAGCCAGGTAGTTACTGGTTAAACCTTCCAGAGCCAATAAAATTGCTTAGCTGATCTGCAGTGTCCCTTCCACAAATGGAGTTAGTAAGTTATAAATAGACTCGGAAGGACGGGAGGACTAACATCTACTTTTAGTTTTAATCCAGTGGACCACCTGCTTTCTGTCTGCTGGAAGTATGACTCGGTAGAAAGCTACCTCAGAAGCAGCTTATCATAAGTTACAGCTCTGCAACGGTTTCGTTTCCTGGCTAGATTTTCATATAAAATCTGGCAAGCATCAATTTTCTGTCTAGCAGGGACCTGTTATATATTCAGAACACTGTATATGCAGAGACAGATAGAGCAATTCCAGGCCAAGCACATACATTTTGCTCTGAACAGAATTTTAGAAAAAAAATATCTTTCATATTTTAAATGTTCTGTTTTCTTTAAAAAGCTGTAATGGAAAGGAAGAAAACTGATGGATATTTATGCTGTTACACAGACATCATCTAGCAGGGAGCGGAACAGAAGCAAGATAGCAATAGCAATAGCAGTAGACTTATATACCGCTTCATAGGCCTTTCAGGCCTCTCTAAGCGGTTTACAGAGAGTCAGCATATTGCCCCCAACAATCTGGGTCCTCATTTTACCCACCTCGGAAGGATGGAAGGCTGAGTCAACCCTGAGCCGGTGAGATTTGAACCGCTGACCTGCTGATCTAGCAGTAGTCTGCAGTGCTGCATTTTAACCACTGCGCCACCTTGGCTCTTGTTTTAACTAAGTCACTAATTCCATACTTTAAAAATGGAATAGGATCTCAAAAATGGCAAAAGAGATAGGATTTTTTTTTGCGTGGGGGAGAAACATACATACGGTAATCAAAACATATCCATGAAAAATGGATAAGAAAGAGAAAGGCACTATTATTATTAGAGAAATAACATTTAAGATGCAAATGAATCCATAATCAGAATATTTTCTTTCTTTTTCTCTTCCTGGCTGGTCAAAAAAAAACAAAACTTTTTTAAAAAAGTTTTTTATTAACAAACATGTAAAACACACACACACACAAATTAGACGTACATCACATTTATACAATACGAACAGGAACTTCCTATTCTTTATAATAGCAATCATCAATCGATACCGCTCACCTTATATTATTTCCCCTTCTCTTGTATTTCATTTGGATTTCACCATTCTTAACCCTCTTATTTTACTCATAACTATTGTTTTTTTGAGTTTTGTTATATTCCTTCATTGATTTTTGTTTCTTTCCTCCATCCTCCTATACCATTTATCCCATATCTGGTAGAATTCTGATTCTTCTTTTCCCTGGATTTCTTTAGTTAGTTTGTCCATTTCGGCACAGTCCATAACCTTTCTTATTATTTCATCTTCGCTTGGGATTAATTTGTTTTTCCATTTCTGGGCCAAGGCAATCCTTGCCGCCGTAATTATATGTAGTATTAAATACTGGATTTCTTTTTTGTATTTTGCAGACATGATTCCTAATAAAAAAACCTTCAGGTTTCCATTCTATTTATTACTGTTATTGCCTCCAGCCAATTTCTGATCCTTTTCCAAAAAATTTTAGCCTCCTCCCAGGTCCGAGTTTTGAGTTTTGAGTTTAATAAAATTTGTATGCCGCCCACTCCCATTGGGACTCTGGGTGGCCACCATAAATGGTAATATGTTCCGTGTTTTGATTCGCATTTCCAACATTTTGAGGAGGTATTTGTTAAGATTTTAGCTAACCTTGTTGGTGCCAGATGCCATCTGTAAAACATTTTGTACTGGTAAAAAAAACCCAAACTTTTATATTGTGTTTATCTAATGTAGGCTCTTGATTCAGAAATAAGTTCATACAAAGCTTTCTAAGTATTCTCTCCTCTTCCACTTGCATTTAAGTGATTAGCTTTGATGAGTGTTGCAATCCAATCAATCTTCCAATAGTATAACTATGTACTTTCTCTACCCTGATCAAAATTCTTTCCTATAAGCATCGGTGGCATTAAACTTGAGCAAGTTTTATTTTTGAAAGTGTGTGTAGATTTTTCATAAGTACCTCGAATATCCCAAAATACTCCTGGGTCTACTTAAATATCGGGCATTTTACAAAGGTGAAAATTTCTGATTAAACTTATTTTTTTTATATCCAATATCATGAGCCATATATTATTCAATACTAATTGCAGGGGAAGAGAAACAGGAAGCTAAATATTTTCTTGTTACAGAGTTTTCAAAGACATTTATTTCCTAGACTGCCTTTGATCTAATAGTACCAGTATCAATTTGTTTCCTTGTACCTTGAGAGTTGTAATGTAATGAGGCTCCTAAGAATACTGTTAGAAATATTAATATATTTCCACGCACTACATTTCCCATGATTTGCTAGGTAGCGTAAATAAAAGGTTTGGGGTGAGGAGGAAAAAACAAATGCAAAATCCACTGATATTCCGCATTCGTGATCAAATTATAAATGTAATAGGAAAGACTCACTTATTTGCTTTTTCTGCTTCCTTATTTAGCATCATTTATTTTCCTTCTTAATACTGTAGAAATGCAAAAGTAAAGTTTTATAATACAAGTGATTATTGTTCTATATTGTGTTTGGATTACACTAGGATTACAAATTTAAAATCCTTCTAATAATTAGATTCCATTTATAGTTTATGTCATTACACCTGATATAATTCATCCCTGTTTCAAATTCATAACTCCACCAAGGACTTCTAGCAGTATCAGTAAAAACAGAATTATAACTGCTGCAATTCAAGTGGTGTCCTCCTCTTCTATATTTTGAGAAGACAAGGAGAAAAATTCAGCTTCTAGCAGGAACCAGAATGAATTTGTTAAAGTCTCACATTAATCTACTTGCTAGAGTTATGTTCAGTTCAATATTTTTTTTTCATATATTTCCTTAATGAGCAAAAACCCTGCTAACAGTTAGAGGTTAAGTGATAAAAGGTACTATGCTATACAAGGAAACTAATCAAACAGAATGAATGCATTGTGTTTGCAGTAATTGCTCTAACCATTTGGGTGAATTTGTAATTTCCTGGTTTATCTTTTGAATACACATATTCCTTTAAAAAAGTAACTGCTTGAGATCTCAAGATTTGCCCTTTAGTTTGCATTGTAAAAGACTGAATAGGTCTCCTGTGATACTGCATCCAAACCCCCCCCCCAAAGGAAAAACATTTTATCATGTTCAAGTTTATCAAAGGCTGTTAAATGCCATTGAATTGTTCCTACCTGGGTGCTTTACAGTATTATTCCAGTAAATAGTTGAGTTTGGATTATTTTCTGTTATGTAATAAATACACAGGTTTTTAAAACGTAAATGTATTATATACGCATTAGATATAAATTCACTTCATTTGGAGGTGAGAATTAAGCCAGTCTTAATAAAAAGAGGGATCTGGAACGAAAAGAGAGATATAAAACCATGCCAAAGAGTTCGAAGGATGCAGGCCAAGAGGATGGACTGGAACTACAAGCATTTGTTCCAGATAGCGTAAAGTTGGTCTGACTTCCCCATGGAAAACAAGCAATTGATCACAAGCTGGGCTCTTATGGGCTCTCACCATTATTCTTAATGTCCCTAGGCTTTGAACAAGCAAAGCAAGTAGTAATCAATAGAATGAGGGACATGGAGTTCCAAGAAGAACTAAATAGGTTGCCTCTCCACAGTAGGGACAGAATCAAACAGGGTGTGTGGGAATCGGCAAGATTTCTACATGACCTGATCTTCCCAAAACAAAGAATAGATTTCTTCAGAGCCAGATTTAACATTCTTCCTTCAACGCTCCTCCAGGGCAGGTATAAGAGAACACCTGTAGCAGAACGGATTTGTATATGTGGTAAGGAAGGTCTGACTTGAGTATTGAATGAGCCCCGTCAGTAAAGAAATTATAGTAACTGCTATATAACTATTTTTTTTAAAAAAAATCTAAACTACTGAGATTTGAACTACTGCCAGCCAGATGTGTTCTGATTATTATCCCTCCCAGGAACATCTCCCTGGGCAGCATAGCAGGATTTAAGAGGATCACTTCCACCATCTAATTCTTTGTCATTCATGAAGTATTCAGGATAATGATCTCAAAGGATTAGGTTGCAGTGGGAAGTGTTCGTGGAATTTAGAATCAATTGCTCAACAATGGATCTGTGGGTCTTTTATTTCAATAGCAGTAGGAGTTAGACTTATATACCGCTTCATAGGGCTTTCAGCCCTCTCTAAGTGGTTTACAGAGTCAGCATATCGCCCCCAACAACAATCCGGGTCCTCATTTTACCCACCTCGGAAGGATGGAAGGCTGAGTCAACCCTGAGCCGGTGAGATTTGAACCGCCGAACTGCAGAACTGCAGTCAGCTGAAGTAGCCTGCAGTGCTGCATTTAACCACTGCGCCACCTCGGCTCTATTCAAGTTAGGTTGCTTAAAGTCCATGTACAACAATGGACTTCCAATGTCCCCATTACGACAGACTCTTCTCTTCTAGACTGCAGAAACTACAGATGAACTGCAAAATGGCACGTCTTCTTTGAATCTGAAGTACTGCCATATCTCTATGCCTAACTCTGCCCATAATACAGGTAGTCCTCAATTTACAACCCAAAATTTCTGTTGCTCCATGAAACATTTTTTTCAATGACTCTTGCCCCATTTTTATCACCTTTCTTGCCACAAGGTTGTTAAGTGAATCACTGTAGTCAAATTAGTAACACAGTTGTTAAGCCAATCTGGCTTCCCCCATTGACTTTGCTTGTTAGATTATCACAAAAGGTGATCACATGACCCCGGGGACACTGCAGCCATCACAAATATGAACCAGTGGCCAAGCATCTGAATTTTGATCATGTGACCATGAGCAAGAGGATGCTGCGATGGTCGTAAGTGTGAAAAACGATCATAAGTTGGTTTTTTCAGCACTGTTGCAACTTTGAACCATCACTAAATAAACTGTTGTAAATTGAGGACTACCTGTAATCAGTTCTAGGGATAATGGAATCTATTAGTTGGTACTGTTAACCTGCACATTTATTTGTTTTTTTAGTCTTACTTAGTTGTTGTGGCCCAGCAGGAGCCGTTGGAGCTGCCACCAGACTCCAACAGCGAGGGACCCTATGAGTTGGTTTTGGAGGATGTGGAGGACCATGGACAGGGTTCTGACTCCGAGCAGGGTGCAGAGAGGCTGGTTGGCCACCAGGAGGCGCCTGAGCCTTGGACCAGTGGGGAGGAGACGAGGGAGTGTGATCCGGACGTCAGCAGTGAGTTATTCCTGGCTGCCTGGCACTGAACAGCTAATAGGCATAAGGAACAGTTGCGCAGTTACAGGAGGTAATTGCACTCAGCTGGTGGTCATTAGGCTCCTCTCCAGACTATAAAAGGACTGCTTGTGCACACGCCCCTTTTGCAGAAGTCAGCGCATTAACTAATGTCGGAGAACAGTATGGTGAGCTTGGCAGGCTGGATTGCTGCCAAGCCTTATCTGTGCTGGATTGCTGCCCAAGTTTGTCTGTGCCGGTTTGCTGCCAAGGACCTGTCTGCCTGTTAATTAAATGCCGTAATTGATCTTTGGCTCGGAGTGTGTGTTGGTGTGGGACGAGGGGTGTCAGAACACTTATTCATGACTTAGAACCCTTGTGTGTGTTTTTTTTCCTACTTATGTTAAAGAACAGAATCAGAAAAAAAAAAGGACATTTTCATTTGCAAGGCAGTTTTAATGAGGAATAGCTCTCTATGCCAGTGTTTCTCCTAACCAATGAGATCCAGATATCCACTCTTTTGGAGCTTGAATATTTCTACCTGCGAATACAACATGTCAAGTCAGAATTCACCAAGGGGGGTCTCTGAAACTTCACCCGCCCCTATGATTTCCGCAGACAGAACTTTGGGTAGCTTTTTCCTCTTCTCTGGGGAACAGTCATTTTAAAATGAACTCAACACAGTGTTTTTTTAAAGTCCAAGGTCAGGAATGTCTCCCTAGCCCCCCCCCCTGACCCGCTACATTTTTGAGTGCCAGGCATAATTGCTTACACAAGGCCGAACTCCAGCATAGTCGCACTTTTGAGCCTCGGAGCATTTCAGAAGGGGGACAAGCATGTCTGGAAATCTTCTCCCTGTGGAGTCCAGCTGTTTAACTATAAGACTTCTGGTTTCTTGGTTATTGTTTTTTTTAGAATTAACATCTGTATTCTCAAAACACGTGAAACTGCAAATATTTTTTTTAATGCAACATTGTTCTCATTCCACCAGAGGCTGAACGGGATGGAACCCCTCACCCAATATATGATTTATTGGTGGATGAAGCAGTCATCAATCTTCTTCACAGATCTAGGATTTTCATCCCAAATCACCAGTGAGACCAATATTGCCATTTAAAAAAAAAAATACTTCAGAGATGGGTAGATAGTAAGTTGCTCTCTGGTAGCCATAATTTTCTCCTTAAAATGCCTCTGCGCATTTTTTATTTCAGTATTGGTTATCCCCAGATAGGATTCAAAGTGGCTGCATGTAATTTGAACCATCTATCTCTAGCCAATAAAGTAGAAATACTCAAGCTCGTTTTCTCAGCGTGAGTTGAGTTTGAACAGGGAGTTGAGCCAGAAAAAACACTCCTGTCTGCCTTGCGCAATGTGAAATTATAATGAAATCATAAAACTACATTCTGATGAAGGCAGACTCTCTCCTGCCTGCAAGTAAGAACACTCCCATTGTAATTATGGAATTTCCTGGAATGCTGATAGTTGTTTTATTCGTACTGTTCATTTCTGTTCTTAACTTTCTTACCTGGAAGGCAGGTGAACATTAGAGCACCAGTTTGATTCCCAACAACTCTACAAACCCAGCTGTTCTACACACCCTAAAGATCTTTGTTCATTTAGTGCTGATGTTTGAAACTCAACTCCAAGTCGGTCCACGATAGAAAGTGCCCTCACATACTGCGTTACAGTATGGGACACTGGTTTAAGGGATGCGGTGCAGTGGTGGGTTTCAAAAATTGTTCGAACCTACTCTGTGGGTGTGGCCTCCTTTGTGGGAGTGACTTGCTGCCCATGTGACCGGATGGGAGTGGCTTGCCACCCACGTGACCGGATGGGAGTGGCTTGCGGCCCATGTGACCGGATGGGAGTGGCTTGCCACCCATGTGACCGGATATGAAGATGCCGACGACACTTGTCAGAACCACCTTAAATTACCTCACACACAGCACTGGCATGCATAAGAATAGGATGTAAACTTTTTTTTTAAAAGGCATCTTTGGTTTGTGTTAAAACTACTTCAACTCACGCAATGTTCTGATTGCACCACAAATGCAGTAGTCATCCTTACCTTTCACAGAGGCACTGAGTTTTATAAATAGGAGCATGATAGTGTAGAATAAGGACCAGTGGGGGGTTTCAAAAATTTTTGGAAGCTCTTCTGTAGGTGTGGCCTGCTTTCCGGGTCCACTGGGGGAACCTCTTCTAACCGGTTCGGTAGATTTGACGAACCGGTTCTACCGAATAGGTGCGAACTGGTAGGAACCCACCTCTGATGCGGTGGCTCAGTGGCTAAGATGCTGAGCTTGTCAATCAGAAAGGTCGGCAATTTGGCGGTTCAGATTGTATTACTAACTTAACAAATGCAGCAATTCACTTAACAACTGTGGTAAGAAAGGTCATAAAATGTGGTAGAATTCATTTAACAGCTGTCTTACTTAGCAACAGAAATTTTTGGCTCAATTGTGGTTGTGAGTCAAGGACTACCTGTATATGTCTCTTCTGATGATTTGGTTTTTGCTGGGCAAAAATATTTCAAAGCTACATTGTGAGCATATATTCTTTGCTAATATTCTGCCCTTCCCTCAAATGGTAAAAGTAGAATTCTGACATTCAAGTGTAACTGGTTAGAGAACTACAACATCTTGCCATTGTAAAGCATTCTGGCAAATTTTAAGAACCAATAGATACAGTTGCAAGAAAAAGTATGTGAACCCCTTGGGATTACATGGAGTTTTGCATGAATTGGTCATAAAATGTGCTTTGAACTGCATCTAAGTCACAACAATAGAAAAACACAGTCTGCTGAACATAATATTACACAAACATTACATGTTGCCATGGTTTAATTGAACATAACATTTAAGCATTCACAGTGCAGGGAGGAAAAAGTATGTGAGCCCTTAGCCTAATGACTTCTCCAAGAGCTAATTGGAGTCAGGAGTGAGCCAACCTTGACTCCAATCAGTGTGATGATATTGGATGTGTTGCTGACAGCTGTTCTGCCCTTTAAAAACACACACCTGTTTTGGGTTTACTGGTTTCAAGAAGCACTGTCTGATGTGAACCATGCCTCACAGAAAAGAGCTCTCAGAAGACCTACGATCAAGAATTGTTGACTTGCATGAAGCTGGAAAGGGTTAAAAAAGTATCTCCAAAAGCTTTGATGTTCATGTGTCCAAGGTACGACAGACCATGGCAACATCTAATGTTTGTGTAGTAGTATGTTCAGCAGATTGTGTTTTTCTATTGTTGTGACTTAGATGAAGTTCAGAGCACATTTTATGACCAATTCATGCAAAACTCCATGTAATCCCAAGGGGTTCACATACTTTTTCTTGCAACTGTATCTTCAGTGTTTTCCACCACCTGACATTCACTAACAGAACCGATTCCGTTTTAATAAATCTCCCATATGTTCCTCAGAGTTGAATGACAAAGTCATTGGTATAGAAAACAAACTTGCCATTACAAAATAAAATATCCACGGGAGGATTTTTGTTCTGAAAAGCAGGAAAGATACAGAATTTTCTGCTTGAGCAGGGGGTTGGACTAGAAGATCTCCAAGGTACCTTCTAACCCTATGATTCTATGTTCCATGAAATGGTGCATTTGTCTGTAGGAAGCTCTTTAAACTTATTATCATATCTTGTATTCCCAGTCAATCCTTACAAGAAAAACATTTTGTAAAATGCAGATTAATTTCTAAACAAGTAAAGTCACAGTTAAATATCAATTAAGGTTATTACTTCAACCCTAAATCAATATGCATGGTCCTTACCAGTGGTGGGTTTCAAAAATTGTTTGAACCTACTCTGTGGGTGTGGCCTCCTTTGTGGGAGTGGCTTGCCACCCACGTGACCGGATATGAAGATGCCGACGACACTTGTCAGAACCACCTTAAATTGCACAGCACTGGCATGGATGAGAATAGGATATAAACTTGTTTTTTAAAAGGCATCTTTGGTTTGCGTTAAAACAACTTCAACACACGCAATGTTCTGATTGCACCACAAACGCAGTAGTCATCCTTACCTTTCACAGAGGCACTGAGTTTTATAAATAAGAGCATGATAGTGTAGAATAATCATATCCAAGGACCAGTGGTGGGTTTCAAAAATTTTTGGAGCCTCTTCTGTAGGTGTGGCCTGCTTTCCGGGTCCACTGGTGGAACCTCTTCTAACCGGTTCGGTAGATTTGACGAACCGGTTCTACCGAATAGGTGCAAACTGGTAGGAACCCACCTAAACAAATGGTGAGAATTTTTTTTAAAAAAAAAACCCTTCCATATAGCACTGAGGAGGGCCTGGGTTTTGAAGTTCACTCAATGTTTAGCAAACAGAAAGAGCAGCATTGCTTAAACCACTTATTACACAGATGTTTGGTTAATGTCAGTTGAGTTTATGTCTAACATTCTGCTCCCAGTCTCATACTGATACCTAATTCACTGAAACAGTTTAATTTCAGCCAAGCACATCACTCCTTCCAATAGCAAACTCACCTAATAAGTGCCAGCGGGACTCCAGCCAAAATGGGGCTGTAGAGAAATAAGAGAAACATTTGCTTGTTTGTGGGAAGCTCGAGGTTTGCAGAAATAGGGGAGGAAGCGGGGGGGGGGGGAACACCCTGAAGGAACAAATAGAACTGAAGTCATGTTGAACATTTTACACCAGAAAGATGAGACAGGATTAGCAAATGCAGCCCTGGTTTTCAACCGGAAATGAAATCATGCGAGAGTCCAAGTACGGTTATTTGCTTCTTGTTATATGGACCAGAGGTGGGTTCCTACCAGTTCGCATCAGTTCTGTAGAACCATCAAATCTACCGAACCGGTTAGAAGAGGTTCCACCAGTGGACCCAGAAAGCAGGCCACACCTACAGAAGAGGTTCCAAATTTTTTTTGAAACCCACCACTCACACACACACACACACACACACACAGACACAGACACAGACTCACACAGAGAAAGAGAAAGAAAGAAAGAAAGAAAGAAAGAAAGAAAAAAGAAAATAGAAAAAAGAAAAAAAGAAAGAAAAAGTGAGAGAGATGAAAGAAAAAAGGGACAGGGAGACAAAAGGAAAGAGAGAGAGAGAGAGAGAGAGAGAGAGAGAGACAGAGAGAGAGACAGAGAGAGAGACAGAGAGAGAGAGAGAGAGAGAGAACCCATGGCTGGCAAGCCACTCCCACCAGGTCACATGGCCTGCAAGCCACTCCCACAAAGGAGGCCACACCCCAAGCCACTCCCACCTGGTCACATGGCCTGCAAGCCACTCCCACAAAGGAGGCCACACCCACACAGTAGGTTCGAATTTTTTTTGAAACCCACCACTGATATGGACTCATACAGATGGGGAATACAGACTATTGGTGAAGGCATGTCACTAAAGATTTGAACCAACTCTATTTTGTATGAGTACAACTGTAGAATTTAAGCGACTGTGGAAAGTTATCACCCAGCCCTCTCCCAGAAAAAATGAAATATCCTAGGTAATATTGAAAAGGCAGAACATTATATTTCCCTGGATGTGAAAAGGAAAAAAAAATGTTTTATAAAGAGAGTAGCTCCCTGTAGCTTCCTGCCTCCACCCACTTTGTCAATGGGCCATTAAGAAGGCCCTTTACATAATAAAGAGTTCTCCCCTTCAGCTCCAGGGGGATGGGATTAAGGCATGATAATATTGGCCCTTTACCCAACTCCCCACATGGCATCTGAGACCTCAATTAAACCTGGATTCAAAATGCAGCCTAGATAGTTGCCCCTGCATGGGCCCATGGGAGTCTGACAACCAATCAGAATACAAGCTCAAGATCAAAGGCCAGAGAGGGCATAAAACCAGGGACTCAGCATCTCAGTCTTTCCTTCTCTTCTTCTCCACCAACATTGAAGCATGTGATCCCCTTTTCTGTTCAGGGCTCAAGCCATGTGGTCCTGTCCAACAATAAACCATCTTTCCAAGCAGCCTCCATATCTCCAGTCTCTTTTTCCCCACTTGGAGCTGAACCAAGATGGACATTTCTTTCACCACTACAAACTGAGTTTGATTTAGAAGCAAGGCAACAGGCCTGTATTCCCTTCCATAATATAGTTTGGTAGCTGGCAAAGACTAATCCAGTATCCTCACTGATCACCAGTTCTCTCCACCAACAACAAGTTTATTTGGTTAATGGGTTCGATTGCCCCAGAGCAAGGGGTTCTTCTTTCAGCCTGTGGTATTTTAGAGAGATTTGTTTTTTTTTTAAAGCAATAGCAATAGCAGTAGACTTATATACCGCTTCATAGGCCTTTCAGGCCTCTCTAAGCGGTTTACAGAGAGTCAGCATATTGCCCCCAACAATCTGGGTCCTCATTTCACCCACCTCGGAAGGATGGAAGGCTGAGTCAACCCTGAGCCGGTGAGATTTGAACCGCTGACCTGCTGATCTAGCAGTAGCCTGCAGTGCTGCATTTAACCACTGCGCCACCTTGGCCCTGAATTCTTCTTCAGTTCTGAGAAAACGGAACAAAATCAACTCTGCTACTTGCTGCAGTTGTTTTTGGGAGTCCGTACTCAAATAATAAATCTGTCCCCATGGCCAACTCTCCACCAACAGAGATGCTAGTTGGGAATTCTGGATGTCGCAACCCCACCACATCTGGAGGATACCACATTGCAGAAAGCTGCCAGAGCCATTTCTAAATAATCATTTCTCTGGTTAACTGTTCCTGTGGCAGATTTATCTCTCCGGGCCCCCACAGTTCCCTGAAGTAGGACATTTCAGAGTTAGAAACAGCAGAATGACTTTCCTGAAGGAAGCTAGAGAAAGAGATCTTGCAACATTATTTTAGTTGGAAGTACACATTGCATATGGGGGGAAGAGTAAAACATTCAGCCTCCACTAAAATCAGTTTGATTCCCAGGAAATAGGACTCACTTGGAGTCCAGAAAATAATTCTGCTTTTTGAATTTGAATAGTGCTTCACGCTTTTTGTTCACGCAATGTGTTCTCGGAAAGTTGTAAAACATGCCCTTTGAACATGCTAAATCTTGTTTGTGAAAATATCTTGGCCCTTGCCCTACCCTAACTGCTATTTTCAGCAAACATCCAACAGTTGCAGTCAAAATTGGGTCTCATTGTGCATGACACTCATCTCCTCTCGCTTCCAAAACTGTGTCACCTGGATTCTCTAGTTTTAACATCATAGTAAGCCATTCTGGCAATGGATACACAAATCGTTGCAATTTACTCATAATACTTCTCATATCTTTTGGAAAGTATTGGTTGTTTTTTTTAAAAAAAAAGCTGTGATGTTTTGCCTGTGTAATCCAGGGCCTTGTGGATGTGCAGAATGGGATTAGAAAATTTAAGAGTAGTGAGATGAAAACAGACTGAGAAAAGTGGCTATAAATCAGATCCTTTTTGATACTTGGAGAGGTCCAGGGTGGAATGAACTCTGCAACCTTCCTCCTTTCTGCTGTCCGTGTCAATGTGAATTTTTCTCCATTGTTTTTTGTCCAGTGAGGGGAAATTTCCAAAAATGAAATGTCTCTTGGATTTATGTTATGGCCCAGCAGGAGCCGTTGGAGCTGCCACCAGATTCCAACAGTGAGGGGCCCTATGAGTCGGCTCTGGAGGATGTGGAGGACCCTGGACAGGGTTCCGACTCCGAGTAGGGCGCACAGAGGCTGGTTGGCCACCAGGAGGCGCCAGAGCCTTGGACCAGTGCGGAGGAGACAAGGGAGTGTGATCCAGACATCAGCAGTGGGGAGGAGCCAAGGGAGTTGTTCCTAGATGCCCAGCACCGGAGAGCTAATAGGCATAAGGAACAATTACGCAAATACAGGAGGCAATTGCACTCAGCTGGTGGTCATTAGGCTCCTCTCCAGACTATAAAAAGGACTGCTTGTGCACACGCCCCTCTTTGCAGAAGTCAACGCAGGAACTAATGTTGGAGAACATTATTGTGAGCTTGGCAGGCTGGATTGCTGCCAAGTCTTATCTGTGCTGGATTGCTGCCCAGGTTTGTCTGTGCCGGTTTGCTGCCAAGGACCTGTCTGTCTGTTAATTAAATGCCGTAACTTATCTTCAGCTCGGAGTGTATTGGTGTGGGACGAGGGAGGTCAGAACAGATTTATATTTTCATTCAAGCAATAAAGTAAACACTGAAATTATAAGACCACTGCTACGGGATCCCTTTGCCCCTTTCACCCTCATTTAAAATGGCCCTGCTGCAACCTTAGACACAAATGTCGCAGCAGACTTGGTCTTCATGCTTCACTTTCCCCCTCGTTTACAAACAGAATTGGTTGGAATCCACAAGGCCAGTAAACAACTCTGAAAGCTCCATTAATAATGCCATATACGGCTTCGAAGACTGTCCTGTTAAGGGCCGAGCAACAAAGGATCGACTTCAGAAGTAGAAGGACAGATGCTCACAGCACCCGAAGAACCTTGCAATCAAAGGAAATTGCCTCCAGGAAGGGGATAATAACGAAGCAGCATCCTGTTGACTCCAATTTAGGCACAAAGAGAGATTCAAGTCGCTAGAAGAAGAAGGTTTGGCATGCTGCAGGCTTGTGTTGGAGAGAGAAATCTCCTTTTTAGACAGAAGGCTATTGTCTCTGTTTATCTTTGTTTGCTAGGAGTATAGCTTTGGGATCATTAAATATATTATTTTTTTAGTCCGACGTGAAATGTTTTTGTTAATCTTCCTTTTATGAATCAACTGATATCCGAAAGCTAAAATTGGCTGCAAAAAAAAAAAAAAAATTGAATGGATGGCAATGTTTAAAAGAGTTAAAGCCAAGGAAAATATTTGTCAACCTCCCTGTTGGAAAAACTTAAAATAGCCCGAGCCATTAAATGGAGAAATAGAGCTGCTTGGTTGCGATCAACAGCCAAGTTTTCCTCCGTGTGCTTCTGTGAAGCTTTTGGAAAACTGTATTTAAGTGCATAACAAAACAAGCGGTAACTTTCTGGACGTTTGAAAATGTCTTGCTTTGCAGATCCCATCTCTTTTTCATAGGAGGGGATGGACTTCAAAGCAAATTAAAATATCCACCATCTGTTGGAATTATCTGCAGCTTTGTAAGAACATTCACAAGAAATCGTCCCTATCTCCTGTGTTGTATGTTTAATACTATGAATCTGATGACTGCAAAATCAGCTAAGACAGAGCTTGGTCCATTTGGAGCTCAGAGGCAGCTGTGTATTTTGTATGTGCAACTCTGAGCTTAAAAGGCAAGGCATAAAAGAAGAAATAATTCATTTAGTAAGACAGCCTGCTATGATTTGAACAATAAGCTACATTTGTCTGGGGTTTCTCATACAATATTCTTGATAAGTCTATGGCTGCTTCTCCGAACTACAGGGGGTCTCAGTTGACCATGAGGCCAGTATATCTGATTCCCCGTGTATCTAGAATAAGCAATTCTCATTTCCAGCCATCATTTAGAATTCTTGTAAATATGATTGATACGTGAAAACGTCTTTGAATTAACCACATTTATTGGAAAAGCTGCCAATGTTACTGCGATGTTGGTGGGTGGAAGCATGCACATACCGTATTTTTCAGAGTATCAGACACACCTTTTTTCCTCAAAAAAGAGGCTGAAAACCTGGGTGCGTCTTATACACTGAATACAGCATTTTTTGCCTCCCGAAGCCCCGCCCCTTCACCAAAATGGCCGTGCATGGTCTTATGGAGGCTTTCAGAGAGCTCCTGGGGGCTGGGGAGGGCAGAAATGAGCAAAAAGAGCTGTTTTTTGCCCCCCAACCCCCAGCAGCACTCTATAAGCCTCCATAAGGTTATGCATCCAAAAAATGGGCCATTTTTTGCTCGTTTTTGCCCCCCCCGGAGCATTCTGCAAGCCCCCCCCCAGGGCTATTCATGCCTTTTTTTTAAAAAAAATGGTCCGTTTTCATGAAAAATGGGCTGTTTTTGGGAGGTTTGCAGAGTGCAAAAACTTTTTTTTTCCTTTTGGAAAGCTCTTTAACTGATTGATGAGAATTACATATTGATCAAGTGCTGTGCCAGCAGAAACAAAATCTTAGGTGCTGCAGATTGTCAGTGATTTCCTTCTCCAGCACATGGATAAATACACCTGGAAACATCTACCTACCTACCTACGTCTCTCTCTCTCTCTCTCTCTCTCTCTCTCTCTCTCTCTCTCTCTCTCTCTCTCTCTCTATCCCTCTATCACTCTATCTATCCACCTACTTTTTTAAAAAAAATGCCTTTTCAAAACCTTGGTGCATCTTATACTCTGGTGCACCTTATACTCCGAAAAATATGGTATATGTCTTGTACCAGTCAGGCTTCCTTCTTACTGACATTCCATCCATCCACCCACCTCAGGATTCAGCAAGCAAAGGAAAGCTATCACCGAAAGGCCTGGCCCCACTAAGTAGAAAAAAAGAAGTATTTTTTGATTAGCCGTAATATGAAAATTTAAAATCCGGTTCTCAAGGTGGAACAAGAATAATGGGTGTAATGTATGAATGCATGCAATGATGCCAAACCTTGGCAAACAGGCAGAGGTATTGCTATGTCAGAAAAAAAGGGAAGGGGAGGAGTCCCTGCAGATTTTACTCCGCTAGTAATTGCCGACTATAAGGGTAGCACTCATCTCTGTTTCAAGGCCAATGAGCCAGCGCTATTCGAAGATGTTTCCACCATCATGTGTGGCCAGCATGATGTTGCGGAGCGCTGGAGCGCTGTTTCCTCCCCGCTGAAATGGCACCTATTCATCTACACACAATTTGCAATTTTCAAACTACAAGGTGGGCAGGAGCTAGGCAAAGATAGCTAGGCAAACGGCACTTACCCCTTTGGCATGATGCTCGGGTCTCAAACTTGGGCTGTCGGCTTTCCAAGTCAAGAAAGCATGCGAATAAAATATTTCCATCAGGTATCCTCTCTACAAATTCAAACATTCATGCTCCCCCCCGCCCAAGTTGGAACACACATCGAATCCAAAATCCAGAGTGTTTATTTTATACTTGCTAGAAGTGGAATTTGTCTTGACTAGAGAAATATAGGGTAAAAGAATGCAGGGCACTTTTCACCTGTAATAAATTTGCTCGCCCCCCTAAAAAGCTCTTTTACTATCCAACACATAGGTTTAAGAAAAAGACAGGCAGGTGTATAGTATCCATGCCCTTAACTTGTGAGGTCATCATGTACAGCATGTAAGAATAGGGAGATCAGCTGAAAAGCTGCTCAGAGGAATAATCTGCTTCAATTTTCTTCTTTTATGCAAAGTAATTCCTACTACTCCAGTCGCTACAGAGGTGGGTTCCTACCAGTTCGCACCTATTCGGTAGAACCGGTTCGTCAAATCTACCGAACCGGTTAGAAGAGGTTCCACCAGTGGACCCGGAAAGCAGGCCACACCTACAGAAGAGGTTCCAAACCTTTTTGAAACCCACCACTGGTCCTTGGATATGATTATTCTACACTATCATGCTCCTATTTATAAAACTCAGTGCCTCTGTGAAAGGTAAGGATGACTACTGCATTTGTGGTGCAATCAGAACATTGCGTGTGTTGAAGTTGTTTTAACGCAAACCAAAGATGCCTTTTAAAAAACAAGTTTACATCCTATTCTTATGCATGCCAGTGCTGTGTGTGCGTTAATTTAAGGTGGTTCTGACAAGTTCATCGGCATCTTCATATCCGGTCACATGGGCGGCAAGCCACTCCCACAAAGGAGGCCACACCCACAGAGTAGGTTCGAACAATTTTTGAAACCCACCACTGAGTCATACCATATCTCTTATGCAACATAACTATCACAATACATTTTATAATACTGTGGCCACTGTGTGGGCCACCTTCCTGGTGCCTTTTACATATGACTGGACATTTATAATATCAGCACACCTGGAAAGTACCAGCTCAGGATACATAAAGTAGGCCATTAATTTGGAGGTCTCTAGAGCATCCCGTGCCTACTATTTGTTTTTAAATATAGTAAAACACAGAGCTGCATGATGGCTTAGTGGTGAAGGCACTCGCCTCCCCCTCAGAAGGATGAGAGTTCAATCCTAGATGGTGGCAGATATTTCTCTTTCAGGGCACTGAGCGGAAATATCTGCTGTGAACTCCATGTTGGCGTCAGGAAAGGCTTCCAGCCAGTAAACACCCAGCTTCATTCAGTCGACCTGATTCTAATCCGAATTAAGGGATTGGAGGGTCATCAAAAGGAAAAAAAAATACTGATAAAACAGACCAAGCTCTAAAGCTAAATCTTCATGGATTCAACTGGGTTGACTGGAAATCAGCACATGAAATCTTTTTACTTTTGCAAATTCATCTGTGCCAATTTTTTTTTGATTTAACAACTGAAGATTTCCCACTTACTGCCCATCTCTCCTTTATGATCCAACTTCGTTTTCACCTTCTAGACTTCTCTTCAGACAGGCTGTCCTTGATCTATGACTTTATCTCTGTTTAGCTCTGAAGAAGGATCAAAACAGATGGCTCTGGATTTGTGCAGGCAGGCTTATGAACTCTGGTCTCTTGAAACAGAGCTGTCCAAGAACTACATAGGCATATAACGCAGAATGACACAGTGAGGACTAATTGTAAATATTGTTTTAAAATCATAATACATTTTGGGTTATGGCTCCTAGGATTATTTTAATGTGTTTATTATTCTGTAATTGTGATGGAATGTACACCTGCAGCAGCAGAGTGGGAAAATTTTGTATGTCAAACCTACTCTCTCTTTCCCTACTTACCTACTGTATTTCTCTCTCTGTCTCTCTCTCTGTCTCTCTCTCTCCTTCTCTCTCTCTCTCTATCCCTCTATCTACCTACCTACTTACCTACTCTCTCTCTCTCTCCCTACTTACCTACTGTATTTCTCTCTCTGTCTCTCTGTCTCTCTCTCTGTCTCTCTCTGTCTCTCTCTGTCTCTCTCTCTCTGTCTTTCTCTCTCTGTCTCTCTCTCTCTGTCTCTGTCTCTCTCTGTCTCTCTCTCTCTGTCTCTCTCTCTCTGTCTCTCTCTCTGTCTCTCTCTCTGTCTCTCTCTCTGTCTCTCTCTGTCTCTGTCTCTCTCTCTCTCTCTCTCTCTCTCTATCTATAGAGAGAGAGACAGAGAGACATATATATATATATATATATATATATATATATATATATATATATATATATATATATACACACACATATACACACATACATACATACATACACACACACACACACACACACATATATATATATATCCCTCTATCTACCTACCTACTTACCTACTCTCTCTCTCTCCCTACCTACCTATTGTATTTCTCTCTCTTTCTCTCCCTCTCTATCCCTCTATCTATCTACCTACATTTTTTTTAAAAAAAAACCTCTTCAAAACCTTGGTGCGTCTTATATTCTGGTGCATCTTATACTCCGAAAAATATGGTATATGTCTTGTACCAGTCAGGCTTCCTTCTTACTGACATTCCATCCATCCACCCGCCTCAGGATTCAGCAAGCAAAGGAAAACTATCACTGAAAGGCCTGGCCCCACTAAGTAGAAAAAAGAAGTATTTTTTGATTAGCCGTAATATGAAAATTTAAAATTCTTATAAACCATGCTGAAGCAATGAGATACCACCCCTGGGTCCTCGGCTTCTCATATTAAAAATGGGTTTGATTACCCAAGAATTGCCTACTTCTAAAAGAAAAAAATGACCAGAATGTAATAAACAATTTTCTTCTAGTTTTCTAAGTCCCTTATCATTAATTTACCCCTGTGAATCTAGTGCTGTTATATAATAAATTTTGGGTTATGGCTCCTAGGATTATTTTAATGTGTTTATTATTCTGTAATTGTGATGGGATGTGCACCTGCGGCGGCAGAGTGGGAAAATTTTGTATGTCAGACCTTTTCAAGAAAGAGACCCAAATCAAGGGACTGCAATCCTGAGTTGGATGGGGGAGGAAGGAAGAGGATCAGGGTCACCACGCCATAGAATTTCTCAGAAAGAGGCTGTAACTTAAAAAGTTACAGCTTTAGTTTGGCAAGATTCTGCCCATTGGATGTAAATAAATGAAGGACTGAGTTGGATTTAATTGTCTTGTCTATGGGCTTGGGCATGAAAGCATGCATGTGAAATCTGGTTTGGGCACTTGGTGCTAAAAAGTTTCGCCATCACCGGTATAGGAGGATTAGTATGGATCCCATTTGTCCAGTTTTGAGTGTGTTTAGTTCAAGATTGTTCTGGTTGCCCCACCAGGCTAGTTATTCAACCTGCTGCCTGTATGCAGATTCGTTGTTGTCTCAAATGAGACCAATCACTGTTGTATCATCTGCAAACTTCAGTACTTTAACAGAGGGATCTTTTGAGATGCAGTCATTGATGTATAGAGAGAAACAGAGACAGCACACAGTCCTGGGGGAGGGTGTGTGTGTCCTGTGCTAATTGTATAGGTAACTTCTGTGATTTTGCCTAACTTCACCTATTACTTCCTGTCTGTTAGGAAGCTTATGATCCATTTGTCAGGCCTGCAATTATATTCCTTTTAGAATTTTGGCCTGCCACACTTTCTCTTATTTCTTTATGCTGTTTCATTAGTATAGTTGATGGGAGGGGGGAATAGACAGGAGTAGGATTGTGGAATGTATTGTTATCATTCTTTTCTAGAAGACCAAGGTCATCTTTTGTCTCCGCATTTTTACACCTGACCGAAAGCAGCTGGATGGAGACGCCAGCGTGGAAGAAGAAGATTGGACCATGTGATGGATTGTGGGTGTGGGGACAAGATCACGAACTTTTAACTGGGTGGAATTCTGATGTCATTTCCAGAATTGGGATTAACACAGATGTGCTAAGATGTCTGCTTTATTAAATTGGAACTTTAAGGATCGTTTTGCCTTGGACTCTGATTTAATTCTACATGTATACTTGGAACGCTGACACCATTGACAAGTGTGGTCAGGTAGAGCTAGCTGATTTAGTTTAGTTAGGAGAATATCTGGAATGATGGTATTGAATGTGGAGTTGAAGTTGAATGTGGAGTTGAAGTTGAAGTCTATAAAGAGGACTCTTGCGTAGGTCTTTAGAGATTCAAGATGTGGTACGATGTAGTTCAAGCCACTCCCACAAAGGAGGCCACACCCACAGAGTAGGTCCCAACAATTTTTGAAACCCACCACTGGTCATGACACTCAAATAACATTCAAATTCCAAAAAAGGGCTCTGTACCATAAATGTCAATCCAACTTTGTAACTTTCTCTCCCATCCTGTGTCCCTGTATGTATGCTTGTAAAAAAAATCAAAATACAAAATAAGGGCAAGCAATGTGCAATGACAAGAGAGAATTATTTTACCACTGCTGTTGCTGATGGAAATATAGTCATGATTTAGGCAAAGTTTAGGGTTAGGGCTGCAAGGGGAGTCCGGCTTAATTTCATTATCTAAATTCATTTATTCCATTGCGTTGATGTAATTGTGATTAATTTTATCTTTCCAAGATTGTGTTGCTGATTACAGTATTAATTCAGATGATAATTTAATCAATCCCAAATCAGGAAGCACTTGGTCTCAGATATGAAACCTTCTTCAGGCTATGATAATACAGATAAAATCTTTCTGGATCTTTATCCATTTAATTAGATGTCATTTACATATACTGTGTATACACAAGCATGTAGACACTTACATATTACACTTCAAAAATCAAGATATGTGTCTGTTGTGACTCAGCAGCAGTCTTCTGTGAGTCTTTTCAGGATGCAAGATTAACTATGCAGCTGGGGCTCGTTAGGGGATATTCTGGGGGATAAAAGGACGGATGGTGCCACACCCTAGTTGCAGGAGTCAACGTTCCTTGGTTCATTCAACATTGATTGATCATCAGTCGTGGTTTATGTAAGATACACTTGGAAAAGTGCTTTGTTTCGTTCAACATTGATTGATCATCAGTCGTGGTTTATGTAAGATACACTTGGAAAAGTGCTTTGTTTTCTGTAACCCTGATTCAAGAAAATACACTTGGAGAAGTGCTTTGATTTCTGTAACCTGATTCGTAGAGACTTTGGAAGAAGTGCTTTGCTTTCGTTTTGTTCAACTTGTGTTGCCGTAAGAGAGATTTGTTTTGTATTCTGTTATCTGGTCAGAGACTGTATTTATGTTATTTTTGGGCTCCAAGCCAGTCTGAGTCGAGAACTGATAAAGAAAATTTCTTTTAAGTTGTTTGCCTGTCGTCTGTTAATGAGCGGAGAAGGGGGGACAGAACATGTGTCTGTGTGTGCGTACCTCCTGGCGAGTGTCTGAACATGTCCCTGCAATTTTCTTAGCAAGATTTTTGAAGGGTTTGCCATTGCCTCCTTTCTAGGGTTGAGAGAGAGTAACTGGCCCAAGGTCACCCAGCTAGCTTTCTGCTTAAAGTGAGACTAAAACTCACTAGTGGGAGTCCCTAGCTTGGTGCCTTAGCCATTACACCAGACTTACTCTTTGACATCTTTATTAGGATCATACAAAATGATGCCAAAGCGCATGCAAGCTTTAAGTTGATTTTAATAAAGAGTAATGTAGAGTATGGATTTTTAAATGGGTGACTGTTGTGGCCCAGCAGGAGCCGTTGGAGCTGCCACCAGACTCCAAGAACGAGGGGCCCTATGAGTTGGCTCTGGAGGATGTGGAGGACCCTGGACAGGGTTCTGACTCCGAGCAGGGTGCAGAGAGCCTGGTTGGCCACCAGGAGGCACCTGAGCCTTGGACCAGTGGGGAGGAGACAAGGGAGTGTGAGCCTGAGGTCAGCAGTGAGTTGTTCCTGGATGCCCGGCACTGAAGAGCTAATAGGTGTCAGGAACAGTTGCACAGTTACAGGAGGTAATTGCACTCAGCTGGTGGTAATTAGGCTCCTCTCCAGACTATAAAAAGGACTGCTTGTGCACAGGCCCCTCTTGCAGAAGTCAACACAGGAACTAATGTCGGAGAACATTATTGTGAGCTTGGCAGGCTGGATTCCTGCCATGACCTATCTGTACTGGATTGCTGCCCACGATTCTCTGTGCTGGATTGCTGCCAAGGACCTGTCTGTCTGTTCATTAAATACCGTAACTTCTCATTGGCTTGGAGTGTGTTGGTATGGGACGAGGGGGGTCAGAACAGGCGACTATGATAATTTTAAAACAAAGATATTACAGCAGTTCAAGTTGAGAGGCTAGAGAAATAAGATGGGGAAAAAAATCCTCTCTCCAGGATTTCTTATGATGTAAGGTAAACTGGGAAATTCCCTACACTAGTAGCTCCAAGAAAGATTATAATCAATTTTCATACTCCACAACAATAGCAACAATAGTGCTGTGACTTTGAAGTGGATGCCTATCAAGATAGCAGTACATGTGATATGACAGGCAAGTGGGTATCATGTTCTATACTGGCATAAAAAAAAAGAGAGAGAGAGAGTAGTGCCAACATATTTAGTAACACAAGATCAGAACTTGGCTGGGTTATATGTGTCAGGAATCTGTGACAGATCCAGGGATAAACAAGGAAATAAACATTCTCTAATAACTTTAGCCTCTCAAAATTAGATGATCAGGTTTCTTTCAACTAGGGCACACATGATCATCAACATTTCATGAGTCGGTTCTAGATCATGGGACTGCTTAAGTGGCATCTCATCCAAGCTGACAGACAATCAACCTTGTAGATAGGAACCTCTTGGCATGCCTGCTGTGAATCACCAAGCTTTTTAATCTTTTCGGAAGGTAGTATTTCAACCCCTTTCCTTGAAGATTTGAAGTCCCCAAAAAGTTTGTCACGCCGGTTCCTTGGTGTTCTCTGAGCTTGGCTGGTTTCTTGCAGACGTTTCATTATCCAAACTAGGTAACATCATCAATGCCAGTAAGGAGTGGGGTTTGCTCTCATGTTATATTCTAGTGGCTTTGCCCTCTCAGTGTTGGTGGGAGAGGTCTTGGTACAGTGGTGGGTTTCAAAAAAATTTCGAACCTACTCTGTGGGTGTGGCCTCCTTTGTGGAAGTGGCTTGCCGGCCATGTGTTTTCTTTCTTTCTTTCTTTCTTTCTTCTTTCTTTCTTTCTTTCTTTCTTTCTTTCTTTCTTTCTTTCTTTCTTTCTTTCTTTCTTTCTTTCTTTCTTTCTCTCTCTCTCTCTCTCTCTCTCTCTCTTTCCTTCCTTTTGTTTCTCTATCCCTTTTTCCTTTTTTTATTTCATCTCTCTCACTTTTTCTTTCTTTTTTCTTTTTTTATTTATTTTTTTCTTCCTTTCTTTCTCTTTCTCTGTGTGAGTCTGTCTGTCTGTCTGTCTCTCTCTCTGTGTGTGTGTGTGTGCGTGTGTGGTGGGTTTCAAAAAAATTTGGAACCTTTTCTGTAGGTGTGGCTGCTTTCCGGGTCCACTGGTTGGACCTCTTCTAACCGGTTCGGTAGATTTGACCAACCGGTTCTACCAAATAGTTGCGAACGGGCAGGAACCCACCTCTGTCTTGGTAGTTCTTTGGTTGGGCTATTCACTGCTACTGTAGCTTGTTTGGCAGTTTCTTGATTGGGGTAGTATTTGGTTCTTGATTGTTGGTCAAATGTTAATCTTGGTGTGAATCTCTGCTCTTTTGGGTGAGGTTTGCGAGTTTGCAATAAATGATCCTTTCAGTAGTTAAACATCTAATAGGAAGTGATTTTCAGTTAAGGCAAAATCAGAGCAGCCATGGTTCTGATAGGTAGTTTGGTGTAAACCAGAGGTGGGTTCCTACCAGTTCGCACCTATTCAGTAGAACCGGTTCGTCAAATCTACCGAACCGGTTAGAAGAGGTTCCACCAGTGGACCCGGAAAGCAGGCCACACCTACAGAAGAGGTTCCAAATGTTTTTGAAACCCACCACTGGTCCTTGGATATGATTATTCTACACTATCATGCTCCGATTTATAAAACTCAGTGCCTCTGTGAAAGGTAAGGATGACTACTGCGTTTTTGGTGCAATCAGAACATTGCGTGTGTTGAAGTTGTTTTAACGCAAACCAAAGACGCCTTTTAAAAAACAAGTGTACATCATATTCTTATGCATGCCAGTGCTGTGTGAGAGGTAATTTAAGGTGGTTCTGACAAGTGTCGTCGGCATCTTTATATCTGGTCACATGGGCGGCAAGCCACTCCCATCCGGTCACATGGGTGGAAAGCCACTCCCACGAAGGAGGCCACACCCACAGAGTAGGTTTGAACAATTTTTGAAACCCACCACTGGTGTAAAGGTTAAGAGATTAGACAGGAAAATAGGAGCCTATGAGTTCTAATTCTGTCTTAGGAACAAAGAATGACTTTGGGCCACTCTCTCTCTCTCTCTCTCAGTCCAAGGAAGAAAAGCAATGGCAAGCAACTTCTGAAATTGCCACGTCAAGATTGAACTGAAGGTTGAAAAATGCACATTCAATTGTTTACTGTCTATGGAGGATGGAAAATTATCATTATTGTACTCCACCAATATTTTTATTTCTATATCAATATTCTGGAAAATGCTTTTTTTTTAAAAAACACCCAGATTTTAAATATTTAAATAAACGAGAGAGAGACCTCCTGAGAGAGGTCTCCTGCCGATTACATCCCATAGACTGATTAGATCTCACAGGTTAGGTCTCCTCCGGATTCCATCCGCCAGCCAATGTCGGCTGGCGACCCCCCGGGGGAAGAGCCTTCTCTGTTGCAGCTCCAGCCCTCTGGAATGATCTCCCTGTCGAGATCCGGACCCTTATGACCCTCCCGGCTTTCCGCAAAGCCACCAAGTCCTGGCTGCTCCAGCAGGCCAGGGGGCCTGTGAAACATCCAGTCCAGCAGAAATTGTGAATTTTGCGGTTTTGTTTTTAAAGTGTTGTCTTTGTCTAGTCCTCCCCCTTCCCTTGTCTATTGTGAGCCGTCCGGAGTCCTTCAGGAGTGGGCGGCATACAAGACAAATAAATACAAATACAAACAAGAGTTTTTCTATATTACAGTGAAACTTACACTGTAGCAGAGTGGTACAGAATTCAAAATTTCCCCAACATTATTTTAGCAAGTTAAACTTAGAGGAATGCTGACAAAATTCAGTTGTGTTCTTCATCACTTGGATTTAAAAGATTGCCCAGGCTGTAAGAATTGCTCCTTGTTCTCTACTTCCTGTTGAAAGGATGCTTTACTAATCCTATAAGATTCCTAGATTAAGGGTGTGTAAATACCAGGCCTCTTATAGCATATTTCCATGTATTGGAACTTAGACATTTAAAGTTCCTTTGTCTAATTACAAATAGAAGGGATAGATTCTTAAAATAATTGCATTTTACCCTGGATATTGAACACATGTTTTCTAATATCTACAAATTGCACTGACAGCCCGCATATTGAATAGCTATGGATAGTTTTTTTTAATAAGAAGAAACTTTTACTTCTCAGGCTGAATAGACAACAACCTCCAAACAAGAATTACAAGGATTTCCAACTGTGACTCATTGAGCGAGGCTTCATATGGTAAAGGTTACAATTTACCCGTAACTAATTAAATTATCATCCAAAGGCTAATGATTGCATACATTCTCCTGCCTTAAGAAAAGTGGTGTTTCCAGTGATGGATGAATAAATCAAATGCCCAATCATTATTGCTCAGCACAGGCCTGTTGCAGATGTCGGTTGGTATTTTAATCACTCTTGGAGAAGCCTTTGTCTAAGGCTTTGTGCAATTCATTTGCTTCTAGCCACACTATCATTATCTACCCCAAAGAATTCTCTTCCCTTGGTGGAATTGGTCAAATTGCATAAACACTTAACACACAAAAAAACCCCAAGTAATTCAAAAGGCCTCTTGACTTGAAATTGTACCCCCTTTAATTTTGCTAATTATCTTAGCTTAGAACGTGTATTATCTTGCACCCCCTTTAATTTTGCTAATTATCTTAGTTTAGAATGTTTATTATCTTGGAGTTTGTAATGATTTAACAGGCACAAAAATAATAATCTTCAGGGTATGTTTCAGCATTCCAATGTACAAGGGGAATGTTACATTCTCATTCAAAATCTTAGAAGACCGAAGGAAAAACTTTGCCATTTATCTCTTGTTCAGTAAGTGAACCCAGCAGAATTTCCTTCTTACTCACGGAATCAGATAAGAGGACTCTTTAACCGTCTAATTAACTCATTGGATACCAATATATATGAATGGGTCATACTTAAAATAAACTTGAATTGGATTGACTTTGGCTCCTTGCCGAGGCCTTCTCAGTTGTGATCCCACTTGAGAAAAAGTTTCACTCATAAAAGTATAGATGGACCCAACCTTCCTTGTTAATTGAGAGTAATTGATATTATTTCAGCAACCGTTGGCTTATAATTTTGGTTTGGAGATCATCATGATCAGTTGAGTGACTGATCGTTTAATGCTTTTAATGCATCAAATTTTGAGCTGTTGCCTGCCACCCAAGGTCTGCATGGATTGGTGGCTTATAAATATTACCAAATAAAACAAACAGACACAGCTTTTCGAGCAGCCGAACACGGCTGCAGCTGTGCAAAGATCTGTTTTCATCTGCTGCTTCCTTGATATTTTCCCCCTTGCTGTGACTTGACTTTGATTGATCTACCTGCTTTGATCTATATCAGATGCCCCTTGCTTCTGTGAGACTAAGATATTCACAGGCATAGAGGCAACCGATACCTCAAAAATGATGCTCACTGGAACCCTGGACCTAAATTTGTCATGCTTGTGGCAAGGGTGATTTATATTTTTAGGTGTTCACCTAACGAAGAATCATCAGTCAGGAAGACCTTTACACTTGTGGTTTCTTGCTCGTCTTTTGCTGAAACCCAAATTAGCAAAATTGTTAAAATCAAGTTTGATACTTTTATAACTCTGTCTCCATGTCGATTAGATCTCATAGGATGTACTCTCAGTTAAGCAGGAATAGAATTATAATGGGGGTGTGCAGAGGTGGGTTCCTACCAGTTCGCACCTATTGAGTAGAACCGGTTCGTCAAATCTACCGAACCGGTTAGAAGAGGTTCCACCAGTGGACCCGGAAAGGAGGCCGCACCTACAGAAGAGGCTCCAAAATTTTTTGAAACCCACCACTGGGTGTGTGTGTGGCATGATGGCTCAATGGTTACGGACATCGAGCTTGACATCTGTAAAGCTGAAACCTAGGTACAAGATCTGAGCACCTCATAATAGATGAACTCGTGGAAGGAGAAGCCAACGTCGCAATGGCACATCGTGTGGACTCGACTGTCTGACCCCGCCGATGACACTTTTGCCTTTGGACGGTCCAGCAGGACTTAAACCGTCCCAAAGGGACGGTGACTGGGAAGACAAAACCTTGCTGGTCGCAGGGACACCGCAAAGTCCCTGATCGACCCAAGGGTAGTGCTTCCAACCGGTGGCAAACAGAAAGCTCCCAGGCTGACATAGTTGGAGACGACTCCTGAAGGAAGAGAAGTGAAAGCGTTCCATCTGGTGAGGTTTTTTTCTTTCTTTCTCAAGATTGCCCTAAGAAACCCTTTTTAAAAATTATTTAAAAAAATAATAATTTAGTCCTCTAAGCAAGAATAAAGCGGCGAATTTAATCCCTATTGGACTGCCTTAGAAAGTTTTCTTTGCTTGTAACAATGTTTTGTGGATTGAAGTGATTGCAATACTTCCCGTTTCTCCATTTGAAGTGTATGGACTGATCTTTTTTTCTCTATTTTTCTTTTTCTACTACCTTAACTGTAGTAGAATAAGAGTCCCTAGGGAGTGGGCGGCATACAAATTTTATTAAAGTTACAAAGTTACAAAGTTCTCCTGTTACTTGCTCTAGCTTTTGTCCAGCTAATAGTTTGAAAGCATGCAAATGGGACTAGATAAATAGGTACCACTTTGGTGGGAAGGTAACAGCATTCTGTGCATATAGTCATGTAAGCCACATGACCTCGGAAAATGTCTTTGCTTCCCTCAGTTGAGCACCACCCCTGAGAATTGGACATGACTGGTCAGGGGAAGCCTTTACCTTTAGAATTATAATTAATATATCCATATTTTTTGTAGGTTTTTTTTCTGGGATTCTTTTTTAAACCTTGGAATAAGATAAAGTATAAAAATTAAAAATCGCAGGTTGAAAACTTTTTCTAAACATAAACTTGTTCACGAAAGTAAATTTTAACTCATAATTTATGGATGAGGTTTAGTCATATTTTTCTCCAACCTTAAAAAAGAAACAAATTGTGTAAATGAAGTGAATGAATTAATGTAAATAAGACTTAAGTATTAGATACTCTCCTATGGCACAAATATTTATGTGGTAAAAAAAAAACATAACCCTTAAGTGTCACATAAAAGTGAGATGGGCAGATAAGGAATAAATAAATTTGACAAAGATCTTACTTTTTCATGAGCATATGAATTCTTAAAACATTTTGGTGGATTGTAATCTAAGAATTTCCTTTGGGTATATATGAAATATGCTGAGTATTCATGAGAGTGGAGCATAAGCAATGCATGCATTTTAGTTGCACGATAGCTGAATGCTGGAATTGAGTAGCTGCTTATCTTCTGGAAGGAATTTCCTGTTTATATATTTTCCAACCTTATTCTTCTCAAACACGTAAGAAAGACAACAAGTTTTGTCAATGTTTTATGGTCTGATGTTAAAGCTACTGGATCTGAGCTGCAAAAGGCTAGACTATAACCAGAGAGCAGTATCATTATTATTTTTTTAAAATCTCTTTACTACCATCTTGCAATTGATTGTTGTTTTGCAATTTGGCTGGTAGTCTTGATCAGGGGGATTTTGGTCCAAATACAATAGTATTAATTCTAATTTAATTTTCTAAGGGGCAGAAGCTACATATATTTGTAGAAAACACACAGTTCCAAGCTAGATTTGCATACAGACACACACATGCATACACACACATACAAACACACTCAGATATTAATTCTTCTTTTAAATTTCTTACAGTAACTGTAGTAGTGATCTCAACACAGATTAGTTGGTTGTTTTACTTTTTTTCCTAAATGAAAAGGGTCTTATATCTTATACCGGTAATAGCTGTCCAATATACAAATTAACTTTTTGTTTATAGCAATACTAATACTAATACTAATACTAAGTGTAGAAGTAACCAAGAGGTAGAAATGTAGTATGGTTTGCTATAGGAATGAGATGGAGAGGAAGAGAATGATACCCAAGTTGTTACTAAATATCCAGTCCAACAGATAAGTTTTGCAATTAATGTGCAAGTTCTACGAATAGCATAATTAAATGAAAACTCCTGAGACAGTTCTCAGAGATGAGTTCATTATCTGGGAGTCATTTCCTTACCTCTATTCTACCAATTCCTCAAGCCTTGGGATTCAAACCTGAATATGTGGGTTAAGGCTAACACCGGAATTTGTTTCCTGTCTCTGCTGCTATCTAGTGATTGCCCAGATTTTTGCAGCCAAGATGGCCTTGATAAAAGTTCTCTCCACCCTTGTAATCCTGAGACTGTTGGTGGCGCAATACTGGAAGAAGGAAGGCTTGCCTACAACTCAAGAATGGACATTGAAAGTCACAAACCTAGCCGAGATGGCGAAAATATCGGCATATCTTAAAGACCATTCAAATGAGAGATATAAACGAGACTGGAAAAAATGGATTAACTATATACAAAACAAATACGGGACTAAGAAATTACAGATAGCCTATGCTTAAGATTAGGAATAATCTAAACTGCTCAAAGTTAGTGTAACAGGAAGAAGCTGAGTTCAATGCAGAGATGTTATTAACTTCTTTTTTTTTAATTTCCTTTGTCTCAATATATTTTAGACTGTGTTTGTTAAAAATCTATACCGTTTACGGGCTCTGGGAAGTCGGGGGGGGGAAAGGGAGGTGGGGTGTTAGGGGGGAGGGGGGGAGGGGAATATATATAGTATGTGTTAGATTTTAAAGTAACGTGACGGCACTTGTATACTGTTGCTCTTTAATTCCACTGTAAAAATAGGACAAGCTGAATATATTAATAGATTGTAGAAATACACCGAAGGGAGGAGTAGAGGGATAGAAGAAAGAGGGGTAGAGAGGGTGGGAGAGAGGACTGGAGGGAGGGGGAGAAGGAAGGGAGGGAGTGGATTGGGAGAGAGGAGTGGTAGAGGGGGAGGGGAAGTAGGATAGAGGGGAAGGATGGAGGGAAGATGGAAAGTTGGAGGGGGGCGAAAGAAAGGGTGTATGGAGGGTCGAAGAGGTACATTGGGTTTCTATTTTGGGGGGTATTGTTGACAAGAGGAATGGCTGTGTTTATTGTTTAATGTTATATGGCCCCAGTTATGCACAGTATATATGTGACTGTACGAAAATGAAATGGAAAAAAATAAAAACACATTTACGAGAAGAAGAAAAAAGAGAGAGAGAAAAAAGTAATCCTGAGAACCAGATGTTTTCTGGCACATTTCAGCTGAAATCTGAAGCGCACAGTTAAAATTAACGTATGCTTTCAATGAAGAATCCTTTCCAGGCATTCGGGGGGATGCGAATTTTGCAATACACGTCACTTAAACAACATCTTCAATGCACTTGCAATACATCTTGTTGCAACAGTGGCAAGTCACAGGTTGACATCTTGTGACTTCAGCTAGCAGGTAGCAAAAGAAAACCTCCTGACTTGTGTATCCCCTTTGATCTATCTGGCTCTAAGTCAACATGAATGACTAAATCAGATCCAAGAGTTTTGCAGCGCTCAAAACCTCTTATCCTATTACTGATCTGAACTGGAAGGAATAAGCACACCTATTGGTTTTGCTGGAAGGATGACTGCAAAAAACTTTTGAAGAAAAGTCGGCAGCTCTTGATTTTGAGGATGAGCAATTGAAACGTTTGGACAGGAGATGGATTTATATCTTATGGACTGAAACAACAGCAACCAATCAAACTTTGAAGTGTTTACTCCATAGAGGGAAAGAATGAACCCCATCCTGAGCCTTTTTTAGGAACCCTGTTCCCTAAGCACCTTTTCCCCCCAACTTTTATATGTACTTAGCACCATGGTTTCTAAGAAGACAACAGTGGGTGAAATTATTTAGTGATTTGGTTTGAATAGCTGTCTGTGTTATATAAAATAACTCTGAGCAACTAGCAATAGCAATAGCAATAGCAGTTAGACTTATATACCACTTCATAGAGCTTTCAGCCCTCTCTAAGCGGTTTACAGAGTCAGCATATTGCCCCCAACAACAATCCGGGTCCTCATTTTACCCACCTCGGAAGAATGGAAGGCTGAGTCAACCCTGAGCCGGTGAGATTTGAACAGCCGAACTGCAGAACTGCAGTCAGCTGAAGTAGACTGCAGTGCTGCATTTAACCACTGCGACACCTTGGCTCTTGTAGTAACTAGTAACTAAAAGACGAACAAAATTCCTTTGATACTCAAGTAATGCAGGGTTCCGGCAGAAGCCAGGTGAGGCATGAATCTTATTCAAGATTGTCGATTGTTGACATGGTAGTTGAAAGCCTAGGACCTTTTTTTGTTGTGTAATATATATGTCTTCCTATGTCTGGGACCGGGTGTTCAGTGACCCATTTGGCTTTCCATTGGGAATGGGTCAGAGGTGGGTTCCTACCAGTTCGCACCAGTTTGGTAGAACCGGTTGGTCAAATCTACCGAACCGGTTAGAAGAGGTTCCACCAGTGGACCCGGAAAGCAGGCCACACCTACAGAAGAGGTTCTAAAAATTTTTTGAAACCCACCACTGACACACACACAAACACACACACACACACACACACACACACAGAGAGAGAGACAGAGACAGAGACAGAGACAGACAGACAGACAGACAGACTCACACAGAGAGAGAAAGAGAAAGAGAAAGAAAGGAAGAAAGAAAGAAAGAAAAAAGAAAAAAGAAAGAAAAAGTGAGAGACAGATGAGAGAAAAAAAGGAAAAAGGGACAGAGAGACAAAAGGAAGGAAGAGAGAGAGAGAGAGAGAGAGAGAGAGAGAGAGAGAGAGAGAGAGAGAAAGGAAAGAAAGAAAGAAAGAAAGAAAACACATGGCCGTCAAGCCACTCCCACCAGGCCACATGGCTGGCAAGCCACTCCCACAAAGGAGGCCACACCCACAGAGTAGGTTCGAAATTTTTTTTGAAACCCACCACTGGAATGGGTGTTAAAGTTATTGGGCAGATGTTGAGCAAGTGTCAATGGGGGCTTCCTGGATTTGAATCTCCCAGCTGATCAATACAATCTGAAAACACAATCCTTTGCTATTACTTTGACAGCCCAAATTTCTCAGGGAGGGTCCCTTATGAGCCTCTTGCTCTGCCCACTATGCAGCTACGGGTTTTCATCTGACTCTTCCCTTCACCCAGTCTCCCAAGGGTTTCCCCACATACCATTACAACATGGGTCTGTCCTGTCCAAAAATTTGCAACTAGTCCAGAATGCAGCAGCGTGCTCAATTCTGGGCACTCCGCAGTTTGCTAGTATTGCACCACTTCTGTGACAGCAGCAGGGGTGGGTTTCAACCGGTTCGCGGCGGTCCCTGCGAACCGGTTGGTCACCGAACCCGGAAGTAAGTAACTTCCAGGAATGGCAAAGGGTTCACCCGCGCCTGCACGCGCCCGCGCGCCCGTGCCCGCTCCTTACCCGGTTTTGACGAATTCTGCGCTTCCACGCATGCGCAGGACGCATACAGCGCCTGCGTGATCCTCCAGGAGCAGCTGGAGCATCGCACAGACGCTAGTACACATGCGTGCGCCACACGCATGCGCGAGGATGCCGCCGGCCTCGTTCCAACCGAACCGGTTGGAACGGGGCGAGAAACCCACCCATGGACAGCAGCATTGATTTCCAGTTTATCTGAAGATGCAATTCCAAGTGTTGGTTATTACCTTTAAAATCCCATATGCCATGGTGCCAAGTTATTTATAGAATGACCTCCCCTTGTGGGAACTTGCCCATTTCACCTGGTCAGATAGATTGGCACGCGCCAGGTATCTTCCCTGAAATGCTGTTGTGCCATTCTACTTATGATACAAAGAGAAGTAGGTGAGATATACATTCATAAAGATACCCTAATCGCTTTGGCCTGCAATATGCTTTCAAGAGCACCAGAATAGCAATAGCAATAGCAGTTAGACTTATATACCACTTCATAGGGCTTTCAGCCCTCTCTAAGCGGTTTACAGAGAGTCAGCATATTGCCCCCAACAATCTGGGTCCTCATTTTACCCACCTCGGAAGGATGGAAGGCTGGAAGGCTGAGTTAACCCTGAGCCGGTGGGATTTGAACCGCTGAACTGCTGATCTAGCAGTAGCCTGCAGTGCTGCATTTAACCACTGCGCCACCGCCTTAAGAACAAGGATAAACAAGGTAAATTCATATATATGTCTGCCAGCATTAGTTAACGGTGTGTTTCTGTCCATCTTTATGTGTGCATAAAATTTACAGCCCTTGCGTTACCAAGGAAAATGCAAAATTTAAAAGAAATAAATTGCCCAATAGCTTTGAGAAATGAATAGAAAAGCCGCTCGTAAATCTTAATTTCATACTTCCCTAGATTATTTCATTCAACAGCTTTTTTTCTATATCCTATTCAACACAGCACTAACTGCTAAATTGCTACCAAGTGTTTCCCTTCCAATTTTGCATGCCAAATGAAATGGCTTTTAGAATTGCATGTAATCTGCAGGCTGCTTACCAAAGTTTATCAAATATATTCTGATTATTTCTGTTCCCTTCCTTTCTAATGATGTGTGTGTATTAACAATCAAAATAAGAGAGTGTAAGAATACATGCATTTATCTTTATTAATGTAGTATTATAAATAGCTTGGTAGTTTGATGTGTTTAAGACCTGTGTAAGAGTCTTAATTAGAATCAGGTCTGCCCTCTGCCTTATATAGGCATGAGCTGTAGTTATTAGATGTTCCTTTCTTTCACAGTATCAGACAGCTGGTGGCATGCATGACATTCATTGTAAAAGTCTGAGGTCCTTTCTCTAGATCCAATTATCAAATTTTGCACCTAAAAATATACGTTGAAAATAAATCCCTCTGGAAAAAATGGGGTAAGATTTCAAAGCAAGACTTAGGAATTAAGCCGTGTCTCCCATTCCAACAGTCCTCTGGGTAAGAATTTGATCTCACATGTCACTCTGAGTTTATTTTTCCAGGATCTCGCTTTTCAGCTGCTATGCCACTCCCTGACAAATGCATCCACCCATGGAAATTTAAGTGTCAGTGAGAAAAGTTTCAGATAGCTGTGACATTATTGTAACGATTCCAGCGGGCATCTCTACTTGATTTTCAGTGGGCATGTCTTGGAAGGATCTTGGTGACTTTTCAGTATGACTGGCTGGGGAATTCTGGGAATTGAAACCCACAAGGCTTAAAGCTGCCAAGGTCGGACATTCCTAAAAAGAGAGGAATTAAGGAAACTACATGAAAAAGTCTCCAGTAATTTGGTTCCAAATTTTGCCAGATGGGTATTTAGACTATTGTTAGTTCGGATATTTTAGAATCAACAAATTTGAGAGCCAGAGTTGATAAAAGTGCTGGAACCAGGAATGATGAGACCCAGCTGGGGGTTGCTTGGACCAGTCATCCCCCCTCAACCCAAATTGGTTTCAGACTCTATGAGAAGCCAGCTGCTAAATTTAAACCTCCCTTGTCACTCCATACACTTAATAGTTTCTTTTTAAGGATTGGGCAAATACAGTGCAAAATTAACCAAATCCTAAAATAATACAAACAATAAAAGCAAAAACAATGACCAGGGCCAGATTTAGATGAAAAGAGGCCCTAGGCTATTCCACTTATGAGGCCCTTTCACCTCCCATTTTTAAGTTTGTAAATTACATGAGAGACAATAAAATACAGCATTACTGTGATATATATCAATATATATCAATATATATAGCTGGCCTCCCGACGGAGGGCGGCTCTGCTCTGCGGCAAAGGCAGCGAGGCCAGCCGCCTCCCCTGCTGCGCTCAGCTGCCCGGCTTGGCCCCCTCGCACTCACCTGCCTGGCCGCTGGTGGGCTCCGCGTCGACGGGGCGGCTACTGGGAGCGGCCGCGCCTCTCGCCCGACCGCCAGTGCCGGGAACGTGGGCGGGCTCCCCAACTGCCGCGGTGCTGGAACGATCTTAACCAATACATTTTTATGTTTGTTTATTAGTCATATGCGTAGAATTTCTCCTTATTTTCGGTTCAGTGTTTTAGTGTTCACTGTTTTTAGAATAGTGTAATTTTAATTTTGCTAACAATTTGAATGGAGGCCCCTCTTGATTTTGAGGCCCTAGGCTCCCTAAGAGGGGAGCTGAGGTGGCGCAATGGTTAAATGCAGCACTGCAGGCTACTTCAGCTGACTGCAGTTCTGCAGTTCGGCTGTTCAAATCTCACCGGCTCAGGGTTGACTCAGCCTTCCATCCTTCCGAGGTGGGTAAAATGAGGACCCAGACTCTGGGGGCGATATGCTGACTCTGTAAACCGCTTAGAGATGGCTGAAAGCCCTATGAAGCGGTATATAAGTCTAACTGCTATTGCTATTGCTATAGTTAGCCTATAGGAAAATCCGGCCCTGACAATGACCAAGACCAACAACAGAATCTTTGTGAATAACAAAAAGGCCTTATATAACAAATAACATTTAAATTACCAGAGCTGTGAGATTAGAAGGCATGATCCGAATATGTCAGTGGCAGTTCAAGTCGTAAACCGAGAACTCTATTTTGATAATATTCATGATTGAGGAGAACCCAAGGAAACTGGCTTTAAATTGGCTCCTCCCGCATACAATGGTAGTTTAAAATAATTTTGACTACCTGCGAGCTCCACCTTGTGGCTTGTTATTTGCAACCAAGTAAATCAGAAAGGATGATGATTGCAAGTCTTTATTTTTTAAAAAAATCTCATTATATGAAATGAATAGAGGGAAACAGTGTGTGTGTGTGTGTGTGTGTGTGTATATATAAGTTGAGGACTACCTATATGAGAAAGTTTCAGATTGGAGTAAATATTCCTTCAAAAATCCAGAAAGACTTCATCCAACTGTGTGTCTTGTTTGTTTCAGAAAAATCCTTAAATGAGGTGGTGAAGTTATTCCAAGATTAATCAGAAAAAATCCAAGGTACAGTATGATGGCTGACAAAAATGAGGCCTGAAGATGATTAGGATCGTTGAAAAAGATAGCTTGCCGAATGACTATCTGGTAAATTTAGCAACAATCGCTTCCTAGCCTTTTCGTTAAGATCAAGAGTAAGAAAAAAAATAAATAAAACTTTTGAGTCTCCAAGAAGGCTGTGATGTTGGCATCTAAATATGGTTTCTATGTTGCTGGCAAGTTCAGTTTCTTGTTTAATTTTAAATATTCTCGCCTGATGCTATCCCTTGTATGCTTCTTGTGATTGTGGTGTCAGACTGTGTAGTAATTTATCCCTGTGATGCAATTAATTGCTTTTCTTTTTTAATTTTTTTAAATTGTTTTTATTGAAGAGAAACACAAAAGAAAAAAAAATCATCTTTCATTACATCTTGTAGAAAGCGTATCCATTGGTTACAGGTACATTTTGTGTGTTTCTTCCACAAACATTACATACCTTTCATTCACATTATAGAATTTATATATTTTACTATCACTATACCACAATTTTCATTTAATTATGGTTTTAAGGACACAACCACCTACTGGCGTTTCTCTCCCCCCCCCCCGTCTCAATGAATTTGTCATAACTTTACATCTTTTTACCATATTATAAAAAAAAAGGTTGATTAAAAGGATATCTAACATTCCCTCTCCTCCCCCCCCCCAAGACTCACAGATTAACACTTCTGTCCGTTTTACTTCTACCAGTACAACACACCTGTATATATCGTTAAATATTGTCCATTAACATTTCTTTATTGTTATTGTAGTTAGCTAAAAAATATTTACTATAATTATTATTTACTATTATTATTATAAAATTATTATTTACTATTTCTCTCACCTCTCCTCTCCACAGGCCCAAGACGGTTACCTTTATAACCGTCTCTAAACAGAAATTTATTAATAAGTGTTAACAAAATAACCATTTAAAATCTAAAACAATCGGAAAAATATTGACATTGCTAGTTAATAATTATCAATTATTATCAATTATCAATTGTCAATTGTCAATTGTCAATTGTCAATTATCAATTATCAATTGTCAATTGTCAATTGTCAATTGTCAATTGTCAAGTATCAAGTATCAAGTATCAAGTATCAAGTATCAAGTATCAAGTATCAATTATCAAGTATCAAGTATCAATTATCAAGTATCAAGTATCAAGTATCAAGTATCAAGTATCAATTATCAAGTATCAAGTATCAATTATCAATTATCAAGTATCAAGTATCAATTATCAATTATCAATTATCAAGCATCAATTATCAATTATCAATTATCAAGTATCAAGTATCAAGTATCAAGTATCAAGTATCAAGCATCAAGCATCAAGCATCAAGCATCAAGCATCAATTATCAATTATCAATTATCAATTATCAATTATCAATTATCAATTATCAATTATCAATTATCAAGTATCAAGTATCAAGTATCAATTATCAATTATCAATTATCAAGCATCAAGCATCAAGCATCAAGCATCAAGCATCAATTATCAATTATCAATTATCAATTATCAATTATCAATTATCAATTATCAATTATCAATTATTTGATAATAAGGAAAGGAAAGAAATATAATTAGTAACCACTTTGGGTTACTAAGATGGAGCAATAAATGATGCTCATTTTGAGATCCAATATCCACAACTAGACAAATTATTTTGGAACCTCTGATACAAATGCCAATAAACACCTCTCCCATTCTGGAGAAAATGGTAATATCAGATGTTGACAAGATTATCACTTAAGCAAATGGCAGGTTGGCCTTTACATGTAAAGCTTCAGATTGTATTTCCCACCTCAACATTTATGAACATTAAAACTTCATATGCCTTTGAGGAAGGCTGAGAGAAAGAGGCAGGTGAAATAGCAAACACAATCAAGGTCACAAAGGAAATAAAAAAGCAATAACACACACTTTAGTTGCATTTACTGGCTCAACCAGAGTTATTTTGAATCTGGAAAAAAAAAATGGACTGCTTTAATAAATATTAGAGAGGGGATGCATTCACATGAAATCCAAAGCACTTCTTCCAAATTTTATGAAATGTAAGACCTGTTCAAATATGCCCCATATGCATAAGGTAGGGCAGGATGTTATCCTATCAGCCATAATTCTGCATCCCTGCGATGATACGTGGGAATGGCCTTGGGTGACAGGAGGAAGCGTATCTGCCAAAATCATCTCCAACATAAAGTTACAATTTCTGACCAAGAGGGTACCAAATGTCCATTCTCTTCCATTTTGCACTGTGAACAATCAACTTTTGCAACAATTAGGAAGCGTAAAAAAACCACCAGGCACTTTTTATCATATGTGGTGGACGTGCAATGAGGCAAAAAATTATTGGGAAATGATTCAATCGTGGTTAGAACAAATGGTGGGAGACCAAATCTTGTTTAAACCAGAAGTTTTTCTCCTAGGTATAATACCGGAGGGGTTTAAGAAAGATACACTTTACTTAGTTATTCATGTACTAACTGCGACGCACATAACCTATGCACAATATTGGAAAAAAGAAAATACACCATCAGAGCTAGATATAATCAGAAAAGTGTTGGCCTGTGCGGAAACAGATAGGCTCCCTCTTGAACTTGAAAATAAAGGGGAATCAGAATATTTTGAAGTCTGGAATAGATTTTATGACTGGTATAAGACAAGGTGACAAGACTGGGACAAACTGTATGTACTGTGATTGGACGGAAGGATTGATAATGTATTAAGTAGGCTAATTGCCAATCGTTGTGACTAGCTGTATATAATGTGAATGTATGGTCACTCCGACTTCGCGCCACTGCATTGTTTTAAATGTAAAAATAATAAAAATATATTGAAAAACAACCTTTTGCAATCTCAGGTGCTGATAATCTTGCGCAAGATAAACGTGCATGAGCCATCTTACTGCATGAATAGAACTTCAATTGTTTTTGGGGCAGAGACGGTGAAAATGTGTCTTCTTGTTGTCGCTGACCAAATTGACATACACCTTACCGTCTGGGGAACATCTTGTCAGTGCATGTATGTAGTCATATTTATATTCTGTCTCCCTGCTTATACACCACCCCCACTCAAATTTTAGTAGATATTTTTAGACAACATTCTTCCAAGCAAGGGACCAAGTCTCCTTAGAACCCAGAAAATGAGAAGTAATAAGCATATCATTAACTTTCACAGAAAAAAATGCAGTTACTCAGTGAAAACAAAGAACTACAGTATGTTGTAGACAAATATCACCACAACTTATATATGTGTGTGTGTGTGTGTGTGTGTGTGTGTGTATATGTGTGTGTGTGTGTGTGTGTGTTATGTATATATATATATATATGTATATGTGTGTGTGTGTTTGTGTGCATCTATATCTATCTATATCTATCTATCTATCTATCTATCTGTCTATCTATCTATCATCTATCTATCTGTGTGTGTGTGTGTAAAAATATGTAAGCATGAATAATGCATATATATATTATTCATGCTTACATATTTTTGCAGCAAATTAGCAAGGTGTAGAGCTTAGTTAAATAAGATAAGTTACCCATATGTCAGTGAGAAGTGGAAGGAAATAAATCCTAATAAGCATTAATAAGCTTACATCTTACTTGGCACAATTTGAGCCAGAAATCATTTTGAGAGGGAAAACTGAGATTCAACATTTTTTCTCTGGGCATAATGAAAGAGGGGTATACTTGGGAGCCAAGTTCAAATGAGGCAGCCCTGAATTTGTGCATTCAACAAGCTACTTATATAGCATAAAGGCCATATGCACATCAGATGACATCAGTGCAGTTTAGGCTAACATCCCATAATAAGCATGGAGGACACATTTATTTAGCTAAGCTCTCCACCTCTGGATGTGTAGTTTTTAAAAAAATAAAAATAAATGTGATTTAATTTCATTATAAAAATAGTTTGAAAACTAAAATAGAGAGAGAACTGCAAAAAGAAAAAAACGTGGTGACTTCCGACTCTTTTCAGTGTGGTAAATATATATATTTATATATATTTAGAGTCACAACTCCTGGTAAGAAGAAATTATTAGATGTCCACTTAGCCTGAACTGCTATACTTATCTGTTCTGACCCCCCTCGTCCCACACCAACACACACTCCGAGCCAAAGATAAGTTACGGCATTTAATTAACAGACAGACAGGTCCTTGGCAGCAAACCAGCACAGACAAGCTTGGGCAGCAATCCAGCACAGATAAGCCGTGGCAGCAATCCAGCCTGCCAAGCTCACAATAATGTTCTCCAACATTAGTTCCTGCGTTGACTTTTGCAAGAGGGGCGTGTGCACAAGCAGTCTTTTTTATAGTCTGGAGAGGAGCCTAATGACCACCAGCTGAGTGCAATTACCTCCTGTAACTGCACAACTGTTCCTGACGCCTATTAGCTCTTCGGTGCTGGGCATCGAGGAACAACTCACTGCTGGCATCCGGCTCACTCTCCCTTGTCTCCTCCCCACTGGTCCAAGGCTCAGGTGCCTCCTGGTGGCCAACCAGCCTCTCTGCGCCCTGCTCAGGGTCCTCCACATCCTCCAGAGCCGACTCAGAGGGCCCCTCGCTGTCGGAGTCTGGTGGCAGCTCCAATGGCTCCTGCTGGGCCACAACACTTACCTATCATGCGAATTGTAGATATGAATACTCTTCATATTTTTCCCCTAGGAAAACCAAGCTGGCCATTTGTGGCTGTAATGCATTTTGCCTTCTCTACAACAGGAACTGTTTTCTTTATTGTATTTGGAGGCAATTTAAAAGCACTGGAAAAAAGATACCAAAAACGTTGGTTGCTATGGGAACCAATGCACCGTGGCTGCAGCATTGAATTCTGTACTACTAACCTTTGGAAGGTATTGCAGTTACATGCATTTTAACTTCGTTTCCCATCTTTTCCTATTTGCCGAAATTTCAGCGAAGATTTGCAGAACGCTTCAAGCTTTACATGCTTGCGTAGCAAGTTGAATATATTTTGAGTAAATACATGTTCATGTATGCAAAAAGAATGATTTGATTCAGCTTAGTCTCCCCCCCTTCCCAATCTTTTCTGAATCTGCTAAAAAGCAGGAAAACTGCCACCTTAAAACATGTATTTCGAGTAAGCATACTGAATAAACAAAGCCTGCTTGAGTCTTTCTTGCTATTTATTTGCACATTGGTGAAGATGCTAATGCAGCACAAGGTTAAGTAAAAATGCACCCGTAAATCCAAATCTGAACTCATTTTAACTTTACAGTACCTTACAGCAGTGTTTCTCAACCTTGGCAACTTGAAGATGTCTGGACTTCAACTCCCAGAATTCCCCAGCCAGAATTCCCCAGCCAGACATCTTCAAGTTGCCAAGGTTGAGAAACACTGCCTTACTGCAACAGCAAATCGTTCCTATTATCAGGATTACTGGTACACAATCAGTGGTGGGTTTCAAAAATTGTTCGAACCTACTCTGTGGGTGTGGCCTCCTTTGTGGGAGTGGCTTGCCGACCATGTGACCGGATATGACGATGCCGACGACACTTGTCAGAACCACCTTAAATTACCTCACACACAGCACTGGCAGGCATAAGAATAGGATGTAAACTTGTTTTTTAAAAGGCATCTTTGGTTTGCGTTAAAACAACTTCAACACACGCAATGTTCTGATTGCACCACAAACGCAGTAGTCATCCTTACCTTTCACAGAGGCACTGAGTTTTATAAATAGGAGCATGATAGTGTAGAATAATCCTATCCAAGGACCAGTGGTTGGAACCTCTTCTGTAGGTGTGGCCTGCTTTCCGGGTCCACTGTTGGAACCTCTTCTAACCGGTTCGGTAGATTTGATGAACCGGTTCTACCGAATAGGTGCGAACTGGTAGGAACCCACCTCTGTACACAATCCAATGATTTGCAATTGGCACCCTTCAACCCAATGCGTACAAGTGTAATCGAGTTTTAATTAAAGAAGTTTGCATATCACCCTGCATTACGATTTTATACCTTAAGCATATCAAGTAGCATAACTGTACAGGAGCAAATATCAAAGAAACATTTCGACTGTTCATAATTCATATAAAAGGCAAAGCTGTTGTTCAGCAGGCTAGCCGACAGAGGGCGCCACAGAACCATAAATCAAACTCCCCCAAAGCAGCAAACCCCGCCGTGCGCTCTCGGGCGAAATACACACGCAGCGCTCGCTCTTAAGAGAACCGGCGGTCTCGGCCTCTTTTCCGGAAGGAACCGGGCGGTTGCAAGAGAACGGAAGCCTTTTTATTGGATGGTGAAATAAGGTGGGGGGAAAAAAGAGCGCAGGAGAATTGGTGCGTCGGACGGGGCTCTTCCAAGTCCCACGGAGGGCGCCGCCACGCCCGCGAACCCCTAGGAAGAGACTCGGCGCCCTGCTCGCTCGCCAACCTTTTTTCCCATTGTCTTTGCAAACCCCTGGATTTTTTACGACGAGCCTTTCAACGCCTCCAACACGGAGCGCGCCTCCTGTAGCGACCAAACGTTCAAAAGGCAAAGAGAGGCCAGGCGGCTCGTGAAACGACAGCCCGTCCGTCTCTTCCAGCACAGAATCCGTCTTTATTTAACATCTCTCTCTCTCTCTCTCTCTCTCTCTCTCTCTCTCTCTCTCTCTCTCTCTCTCTCTCTCTCTCTCTTATTCTATCTATCTATCTATCTATCTATCTATCTATCTATCTATCTATCATCTCTCTCTAACTCTCTATCTATCATCTCTCTCTCTCTAACTCTGTCTCTCTCTCTCTCTCTATATCTATCATCTATCATCTCTCTCTCTCTCTATCTATCTATCTATCATCTCTCTCTCTCTCTCTCTAACTCTGTCTCTCTCTCTCTATCTATCTATCATCTATCATCTCTCTCTCTCTCTAACTATCTATCTATCATCTCTCTCTCTCTCTAACTAACTCTATCTATCTATCTATCTATCTATCTATCATCTCTCTCTCTCTCTCTCTCTAACTCTGTCTCTCTCTCTCTCTCTAACTATCTATCTATCATCTCTCTCTCTCTCTCTCTAACTCTGTCTCTCTCTCTTTCTCTATCTATCATCTATCATCTCTCTCTCTCTCTAACTATCTATCTATCTATCATCTCTCTCTCTCTCTAACTAACTCTATCTATCTATCTATCTATCTATCTATCTATCTATCTATCTATCATCTATCTATCATCTCTCTATATATATATAACTATCTATCTATCATCTTTCTCTCTCTCTAACTCTGTCTCTCTCTCTCTCTCTATCTATCTATCATCTATCATCTCTCTCTCTCTCTCTAACTATCTATCTATCATCTCTCTCTCTCTAACTAACTCTATCTATCATATCTATCTATCTATCTATCATCTATCTATCTATCATCCATCCATCCATCTATCTATCTATCTATCTATCTATCTATCTATCTATCATCTATCTATCTCTCTTTCTCTCTCTATCATATATATCTCTCTCTCTTTCTAACTCTATCTATCTATCTATCTATCTATCTATCTACTCTCTCTCTATCTATCTATCATCTCTCTATCTAACTCTATCTATCTATCATCTATCTATCATCTATCTATCTATCTATCTATCTATCTATCTATCTATCTATCTATCTATCTATCTACTCTCTCTCTCTCTATCATCTCTCTATCTAACTCTATCTATCATCTATCTATCTATCTATCTATCTATCTATCTATCTATCTATCTATCTATCTATCTATCTATCATCTCTCTATCTCTCTATCTCTCTATCTATCATCTCTCTATCTCTCCATCCATCCATCCATCCATCCATCCATCCATCCATCCATCCATCCATCCATCCATCCATCCATCTTTTTCATCCTGTCTGCGAGCGGCAGCTCCTCCAGAGAAAGCAAGACCAGACCGCGTGTTGCTCTGTCGCTCGCGCGCGCGCGCTCCCTTGTCTTTCGTTCCAGTCTCGAGGATGGTGCCGGAATTCGCCCGCGCGCCCCACGAGGGAGGCTCTCCAAACACACTGGGAGGGAAGGGGGAAAAAAATAAAACAAAAACACCCATTACCTGTGGAGGTTGAAAAAACGGCCTTGGGAGAGAAGAAAAGACGGGATTCTATTTGATTCCTTCCCGCCCCCCCCCCTCTCCAATTCCCTTAAGAGCCCTTTTCGTGGGAAATGGGCAGCTGTGGCTCAAAGCTACGTGGAGACACGTCTTCCAAACCACGTCTCGACTTCATATCAACAACGCACCTATATAGGCTTTGCTTGTCTTAAGTGGAGACATGGTTTGGAAGGGGTCTAAACGGAGCTTGGAGCCCGAGCTGCCAATATTAATATAAGCTGCGTTTAGACCCCTTCCAAACCACGTCTCCTCTTCTATATCTATATCTGTCTGTCCGTCCGTCCCTCTCCTTATCTCTCTCTCTCTCTCCTCTTCTATATCTATATCTGTCTGTCCGTCCGTCCCTCTCCTTATCTATCTATCTATCTATCTATCTATCTATCTATCTATCTATCTATCTATCTATCTATCTATCTATTTCTCTCCCTCTCTCCTCTTCTATATCTATATCTATATCTGTCTGTCCGTCCCTCTCCCTATCTATCTATCTATCTATCTATCTATCTATCTATCTATCTATCTATCTATCTATCTATCTATCTATCTATCTATCATCTATCATCTATCTATCTATCTATCTATTTCTCTCTCTCTCTCCTCTTCTATATCTATATCTATATCTGTCTGTCCGTCCCTCTCCCTATCTATCTATCTATCTATCTATCTATCTATCTATCTATCTATCTATCTATCTATCTATCTATCTATCTATCTATCTATCTATCTATCCATTTCTCTATTTCTCTATCTTCATCCATCCATCCACCTACCTACCTCTGCCTGCCTGCCTATCTCTCTCTCCCTCTCTCCCTCCCTCTCTCTCTCTATCAAAACCTGGGCTCAGGACGCCCCCTTAAGGGCGAGCCCGAGCGAGCTTTGCGTGGAGCTGGGGGGAGGGAGAATGTTTTTTTAAAAAAAAGAGGAAGGGGAGGAAAAAACCCTCCGTCAAACCGAGGGTGGGTGGGGGGGAAGTGAGAGCGAGAGAGAGTGGCGTGCGCGCGCGCGCGCGCGTTCCCGTGTGGCTTTTGAACTGCCCACACAGACTGTCACCGAGAGAAGCGGGGCGGGCGAGCGAAATGCAGAGGCAGTAGCGGCGGCAGCAGCAGCGGCGGCGGGCGGCGGCGTTGCTCCAATCAGCCAGCACCAGCCACTCCACTCCCAGCCACCGAGCGAGGGAGATCTCCGGCGTCTCAGTCAGTGGGCGCGGGGGGCTTAGCCGGGCCTCTCTCTCTCTTTGTGAGCCACCCACCCAACCAACCCCAATAACGCACCAAAGGGGACCGGGGAGCCGCGGAACAGAAGGTAAGGCTTTCCGTGCGCCTTCTGAGCGCTTGGTTTTTGGATTGGATTCTTCCCTCCAGACTGTGGGGTTTTGCACGCTTCTCCCCAAACGATTTCGGGCAGGTATGCACGTATGAAGGGTGTGCATGCTCGCCTGCGTGCATGAGATGAAAGAATGGGTCTTAATGGGGCTTAAAAACGACGCTATAGGGGAAGGAACGGATGCCATTCTTGGGAGTCGCCTATATGGAGCGCACATGCCTGGCTTTTCACTCCTCCGAAAGAGAACCATCGCGGTGGGGTTTTTCTTTTATTGCGGGAAAATGTAGAGGAATGAAACCTGCCGTGCACGGCGGGATGGTCGCCTGATGGAGAACACGCGTGGGAAGATGGGGGCTGGAGGGGCTTTTGGGAGGAAGCTTTTGAGAAAGGCACCCACTCGCCTTTTGCAGGAGAAAAGGCTGGGTGCGCGCGGGAGGGGTGGGGTGGGGTGGCATTCATCCCTGCTAAAGACCCTGCAGAAGATTTGGGTGGGTGGGTGGGTGGAGGGGATAGAAGGAGGGAAGGAGGGAGCGCTTGTAGAGAGAACCCTCCGAAGGATTCTCAAGAGCTGGAGAAGGCTTTTCACCGGATTACCTGTGGATCGCTCGGTGGAAAACTCCAAACATTTTGGGAGTGCCCGGTGCTCAAACGTTACCAAAGTAACCGTGCAGATTCTTTCATCAGAGAACTGATGGGCGGCGTGGCGGGGTGGAGAGGAGAAGGAGGGGGGGGGGGTAATAAGACTTCCTTTGTAAATGGACATCTGCCAATTTGAACCATTCGGGCATGTGTTGATTTGGTTTTCTTTCTCCCCCCACCCCTCTTTGCTTTGAAGAAAAGAGCTTATGGTTTTGTTAGTCACTCACGGATGTGATTTTTTTTAAAAGAAAGACGCTGCCACAGTTTTAATCCCCCACCCATGTTTAATACAAAAGCTTGCAAGACAAGAGCTTTAAAAAAAAAACAGGGCGATCCATCTTTATTAAGATCAGAATTACTTGCACAGATGCTCCGCGCCCCATGAATATTCATAGGAAAGACCCTTCCTCTCCACACACACACACACACACACACACAAACACACACACACACACACACACATACAAAAGCAAATCTGTGTATCTTGCAAATCCTGGCGTTTTCCTTCCTTCCTCCACCCTTGCGGAGTGCCTTTTTAGGATGTGCATTTAAATTGCAACCCTGGAGATATTAAACCCGGCCACCCTTGTTTAATTAAAGGGTGGCTTTTTTTAAAGGAGCCACGGGTGGTGTGCATGCTTGCATAGGATATATTTTTTTTGCCACATCGCGTACCTAGGTGAGAAAAACCTTCCAATTTGGCTTCTCTTTTTGCGGTACTGCAGGGGAAATGAATGAAACTCTTCTGTAATTACCTATTCCTTTGTCTTGCCGTGGCGCATGCGTAAGAAAGCAGGGTGTGGAAGAGAGATGAGACCAGCCGTTCCATCCTTATTCACATCAGAATTATTGGAACAAAGACTGACATCTTGAGAGAGTTGATCTTGTAGGACAGGCATTTTAGGAAATCCATCCATCAAGAGACCCCCCACTTAAATAATAATTGCATTTGAAAAAGATTTGCATTGGCTTGAAACCCAGTGTTTAAAAAAGTGTTCAGCATATAGAATCCCACATGGATGAAATTATTATGACTGTTATTAAAGAGGGAAATCCTTGTTGGTGGTAGAATGGGTAGGATTGTCATTAGTGTGATATTATGATTCAATAGTTTTATGGCAGATAAGATACCTCCCGTACCATTGAAATTAATGAAAAAGCAAGGTAAATAAATGAAAATGGTGGGTGTAGGCTGTGGTTTTCCCCCCACCCTCTCACTCTCCTGTCTTGCAAAATGGCTCTCAAGCCACTGCTGAGAACTGGGGCGACCATTTCATAGACGGTTTTTTCCCCCCTCTACTCTTCCAACTAGTATCTGCTAAAGCTGGCCATCTTGTCTGCAAAGATTAGAAGGGTAGTTGAAATGCACTAATTAGGCTGATCCTTTGGAAGATGACAATGAGGGAATGTCAGTGTGCGTAATGCAATTAAATCCCACATTTCATGATACTTAAAAAGGAGCTGTTGCCATAGCAGGGACTCAAGCTGCCACCGTTATTCACATTTTTTCTCCCCCCCACCTTAGCGGGATGCTTTCTTTTCTGTAATGGTTTCCTGTGAGGACAGAAATGGATGAAGGTATTCAGATTCCCACCTTTTTAGTCTGTTGCTTCAAACGCCACTGATTGCTTCTCTTGTTTTCCCCAGTTGTTTATTGAGAGCATGAATTCCACCATTTCCCCATTCCTCTGTATTAACGTGTAGCAAAAGTACTTGTTAGGGACATAAAGATAACTGGCTTTATTTTAGTGAAGCTTAGCAACTGCATCAACACACTTGAGTGTCAATGTTGCTATTATAGCAGATTCTGGAAGTGATCAAATTCTCTTTTTCCCCCCCAGTTGATAAAGTCTAACCAGTAAGGTGTGTGCAATTAACATTTGTTTAGATTCAACAATTTAAGAGAGCTGAGAAAATTCTACATTTGTCAAGTAGCAGCTTTAAGATGGTGATTTCCCCTTATTTTTTAATATGGATGTATGTTTCTTATTGTGTGGGTGGTTGATGCAAATGGTCAAACTCATCTCAGAAGATGTTGGTTGCCTGGGATATTTATAATAGAGGAAATCACTTAAATTGTCAAGCTTCTCCCAGATACCGATCTACTGAGAGATTTGTCTTATCAAAAACTGCTACGTTAAAAATGAATAACCAGTAGTAGGCCCAAGTGAGTGTATTGTCTGTGTCTATCTTATCTTTCAATCTAGCGAAACAATAATAATTCAGCCAATTAAATACTATCTTGAGTGTTGATTGGGTATCTTCCTTCCATCTACAGGCCTCAAAATCAATTTATTGCTTTACCCACAGGTTTTCCAAAATAGTAACGGAACACCACCCAGGTTTAGCCTGGGTGAGGAGGATATTTTACCAAAGAAGGGCAAGTTTTGCAACAAATTTGAAAAGCCACAATTGGAAGTATTCAATTGCCAAACAAAACAAGATATAAATTGGGATTGTTGGTTGCTAACATGGTAATAACTGCAGCAATTGTCTCAATCTGTTGTTCAGCATTCATTTAATTACAAAAAAGACACAAAGCAGACAGATATATAATTTTGCCATAATAAATTAACCCAGTTTAACTCTTGTCTAAGGGCAAGAGTTGGGCCAATGAACAGACTTTCTGAGAAAAAAACCACATGGAGGCATGGAAGTGGGACTATTAAAAGTAGCAGCTTTGGTTTAGATATGAGAAGAGAAAATAGAAACTAGAAATTTGGAAGGAGAATAAGGCTTTTTATTATGTAAGGCTTCCTATTAAAGGATCTGTTTATTACTGAGTATTTCCCAATAATGGAATAAGTACTCCAATTGTAATTTGTATAGTTTTATTTTATGAGCTATATATCCCAAGGGCTATATTCTCTACCCTGAAATAATACTTATGGCAAACAACTCCAAAGACTTTTCTGTATCACTTTGTTGCCCTCTAATGGTGATCCAGATTTTTGCAGCCTACACTCACTCCTTTTCCCCCTCCTTTGCTTTGGTGTGTGGTAAGTTGTTAAACTATCTGATTGAGTAATTCAGGAAATTTGTTAGTAAACTAACTGTTGAGGAAATCTATCACGTGCAGCATTGCTGCTCTGCAACTGAGAAAAACGTCTTAACTGAATTAGTCTTAAGATCTTGCTCAAGTGATCTAACATTGCTTAAGTTCTGTTTGAGATAATATTTATAGTCTCGTCTGCTCTCTGTATCCCTTCAAACGTATGTTATAAATAGATGGTAAGGGGGAAAAAAATAAGTGTCAAGCTGTCCTAGAAAACTGCAAATAAAACATATTTTCTAATGTGTCTTTTATTTTCCTGTCATTGTTGCTGACTAACTAAACATACTATGTAAGTGTAGTTATACTTAGAAAACCATCTTTCATAGGAAAAGCAGAAGTTGATGAAGCCTGCTGAAATTTGCAACATAGAATGAAACTTTGTTCTAACACCCTAAGTTCTTTTTATTTTATTTTTTGCAAAGTCTCTTGAGTCAATGGTTGACATTCATATCTGTAATACAGCAGCCAGAGGTACATTTGAGAATTAGTAGGTGTTGCTTCCATGTGACATATTTTTAACAAGATTAAATGATCTGATGAAGTTGCTTTGTCATTAATGATCAGCCAGTAACCTAATGTTTGCTTAGAAGTATCTTCTGATTTCATTGGAAGACAGTTCCGGGTAAGTATGATATAATGTGTTTTTACTTGGAAGAAAGTATCATTGTGTTTAAAGGAACAAATTCTCAGTATATAGCATGTACTTGAGAGGACTATTTGGGCAGTAACTTCCTTCTCAGAAACAAAAAGGAACTTCTTTTTAAATACGTTTGACTGGATTCATTACTTGTCTGTTATGTAGTACATCTTTAATTCTGTCTGTTCTCACTTGCAAAATTTAATCTTCCATGGAGGCTTTCGCTTTTTTTTTTGTTTGAAAATGCCAGTTCACGTGTTTTCCAGAAGATTTGTGCAAATGGTTTTTGCCTTGAAAGTGAGAAAATCAAAATTCTGTCAAGTGGGTCATATTTTATGTTAAAAGAAGCAGAATTTCTACGGTTCCTGTTTCCATTCTTGTTCTCTTTCCCCTCCTTCTTCTTCGCCCCTCTTTATTACAGAAAAAAAAGTTTGAAATTCTGAAGTTTATAACATCCCACAAGCAAAATATAGTATAGCTCAAGTGAAAATCTGTCAGCTGAAGGATGTATAATTCATGGGATTAGATTGAATTTGAAGTCTCTTCTGGAGATCACCACTATGATTATGGCCTAGTACTACTTTTGATTACTAGCTAGGGAGACTTGATTAACTGATATCCTTAAAGTATTGCACAACTATTGTTTTGCTAGGTCTTGGCCTAATTAGTGAATTAAATGTCTGGAAGTGATGTAGCTTAAAAGGAAACCATTTTCAAAATGATGTGCCCTTCCTCCCTCCTCAGTTGGCTTTGGCCTCATCTTTAGCAAAAACACACGTGCAAACCGAAATTAATTTCTTAGGGTGCAATACATTACCTCCCTCGGATTGAGTGCCTACTGAAAATACAAACATTATGTTACTTAATTTACAAACATATCTTCTTGATCAATATTTCAAACTCTGTAATCAAGTATAATAGAATTACTCTGAATTCTTTTCTGAAAATACGTCTTAAAACTGGAACTTACCTATCCTACCTCACTTTGTCATTATATACCATTTATGCCAATTTTTTTACATTTCCCCCTGCCATCATTGTTCTATCATACTCTGTTGCAACAGACACACCCATTTTTCAGAAAAAAAAGCTATTTAGTCTTAACAGGTCATAGACTGAATTGGCATTCCCCCTTATTTTTTTTCCCAGTTCAACTTTTCAATCAGATGACACTTTAAACCGAGCTGAGGTGGTGCAGTGGTTAGAGTGCAGTACTTCAGCTGACTGACTTCATCTGCAGTTCAGCGGTTCTAATCTCACCGGCTCAAGGTTGATTCAGCCCTCCATCCTTCCGAGGTGGGTGAAATGAGGACCCAGACTGTGGGGGCGATATGCTGACTCTGTAAACCGCTTAGAGAGGGCTGAAAGCCCTATGAAGCGGTATATAAGTCTAACTGCTATTGCTATTGCTATTAAACAGGTTAAACAGGTGCTGGATTTTTTTTCTTTTCATCTAATTGCTGGAAACTATGGCCAGGCTTCATCTATCTGAAATTTCAGAAGTGATTGGCCCTTTTAGCTTTTAATTCTGGTCATTGATAGCGTTGTGCGACACTCTGAATTTGGTTTAAGGAGCTGTAGACAGGTGCTATTTTGCACACCTGTATACTCTGAATTACCCCTTTGTTTCGAATTCAAATTTTGTTTCAAATTCAAAGGGCTGTGTAGTTCTTGCTTCTTTGTTAAAAAAAAAAGAGGATCTTACGCCATAATTCTACATTACATAATCTCTACCGTGATCTTAAGTCAGTCTAAGGACTCCATATAATACAGCAACCACAGTTTGTAGAGGAAAACATAATTTCAGGGCCTGAATGCACTGGAGAAAATGTCTAAATCAACATTCTGCAAATGCCTGGTCCTATTCTGTAACATTTATAACTATCTTATTGCATAGAGCAATGTGTTATCCTGTCTCCAGTCTTCACATTAAGAGCTGTAGCTGGCAGTATGATAACACTTTTCTATGCAGTAAACAAGCAGACACTATAGCACAGGATTGGTAGATTTGTCTTCGCAGATACAATACACAGTCTGGTCCTTAATTTGACTGGCAGGTTTGGAGATCCCGCAGCATAACTTTAATGTAAATAGGATGTTGCCGGACTGGGCCTGATATGGCAGAAAGCTGTGTAGTGATGTAATGATGAGCTCATTTAGACAGCAAAATTGTATGATCAAACTGAGTTGTTTTCCCCAAAAACAGTTGAGTGTGCTCCCAAATGAAAAGAATGGTTCTGTGATACATCTGATACGGATACGGGATGAAATATGTGCTTATAATGATATTCAAATAAAAGTCTAGAGCAGTGTTTCTCAACCTTGGCGACTTTAAGTCCTGTGGACTTCAACTCCCAGAATCCCCCAGCCAGCAGAGCAGAGCTGGCTGGGGGATTCTGGGAGTTGAAGTCCACAGGACTTAAAGTCGCCAAGGTTGAGAAACACTGGTCTAGAGCAAAAAAACAACCATTTCTGAATTACTAGAGCTCTGTAAGCAGCATCGAGATGTTTGATGAAAAGCTTTGGAAGTAATGAGAATTTTTTCCTATTGGTTTTTTCCTTGCTTTTTTTTTGACCAGACAACGAAGTTTGAGGCTGGTTGACTAGATTAATAAACAGGCAAGTCAACTCAACTTTCTCTTCATCAGATCTTCCCAGACATGTACGATTGCAAACACCCTACTTACTTGGTATACAGCAGGCTGTCTCAATCATATACAAGGGGGATATGAATGCTAAGCCTGTCCTGCAGTTAAACATTTTGGAAATTATTATCCCGAATGTCACAAAGTGTTGATCACAGAAACATGCATACCATTACTTTAGAAAGGTAGTATGGTTAGTGAACTATTACTTTGTTTTGTTATACAACACCTTTTGTGTATGTGTGTATATGGAAAAAAATGAAACCTACTGATATAGATTGTACATGTATATAAAATCTATGTATATATGTGTATATCAGTGGTGGGTTTCAAAAATTTTTGGAACCTACTCTGTGGGTGTGGCCTCCTTTGTGGGAGTGGCTTGCTGGCCATGTGACCTGGTGGGAGTGGCTTGCTGGCCATGTGACCTGGTGGGAGTGGCTTGGCAGCCATGCGACCTGGTGGGAGTGGCTTACTGGCCATGTGTTCTCTCTCTCTCTCTCTCTCTCTCTCTCTCTCTCTCTCTCCTTCCTTTTGTCTCTCTGTCCCTTTTTTCTTTTTTTCTTTCATCTCTCTCTCACTCTTTTTCTTTCTTTTTTCTTTTTTCTTTTTTTTCTTTCTTCCTTTCTTTCTCTTTCTCTCTCTGTGTCAGTCTGTCTGTCTGTCTACCTGTCTGTCTGTCTTGTCTACCTGTCTGTCTGTCTGTCTCTGTCTCTGTCTCTCTCTCTCTCTCTGTGTCAGTGGTGGGTTTCAAAAAATTTTTGAACCTCTTCTGTAGGTGTGGCCTGCTTTCCGGGTCCACTGGTGGAACCTCTTCTAGCCGGTTCGGTAGATTTGATGAACCGGTTCTACCGAATAGGTGCGAACTGGTAGGAACCCACCTCTGGTGTATATGTATATTATGTATGTATCTGGGTACATACACAATATAGATTAATAAATCAACAGTTAGAATATATATGTATGTATGAATGCATGCATGCATGCATGTATGTATGTATGTATGTATACACACACACACACACACACACACACACACACAATAGATTAATAAATCGGCTACAGTTAGAGACTACAGAAATTGCATTGGAAAAGGGGCTAACAAAAAAAGAGTAAAATAATATCTCCATTAAGGAAAAATACTGCTTGCCATCTGATAAAACTTATTACTTCAACAGGTTATCTATGTCAGATAATTAAAAAAAAACACCCAATACTTCCCACACACATAGAAACACCTTACGTATTAGTAGTTTTTCTACTTTAATCTCCATTTTATGGGAAAGTAAGTATGCAGAATAGGGCAAGCTTAGAGAAAATGTCTCCCTCCCAAACACCAACCCTTTTGGTGGGTTGAAGGATGAATGTTTTAGATTAAATAGCTGAGTTGATTCAGGAAATAACTTGTGGGGGATGGGCTGAAGGGTGTGAACTAGTTGGCCTTTCGCTTGTCAATCAATTCACATTTCAGCTAAACATCAGTACATGAAGTCAAGGTACAAATTCCTAAAAGCATCAGAGACTTGAAAATAGAAACCATGTGCTGTATAATAGATGGTACATGCATTAAGCTGTGTACCAAAGAAACCACCTACGGAGAATGGAACATACTGTAAGAATATCCTTTTTCTCTGTAGTATCTTAACATCATATATACTACCATTTTCTTTTTTTTACACAGTTAGAACATCTAAAAATATTTGAAAATAATAACTTACACCTAGTAGGTTTGCAGAATGAATGATGCTAAGAAAAAAAAGGGAAAACTATCCCAGTTCAAATTTTCCATTTGTAGTTTCGCCATTTTTTTTTAAAAAAAATCTTCCTTTTGGGAAAAGTATATTTGCTTTAGTCAATCTTCAAAGACATGCAAAAGTGGAAAATTGATCCGATACAGGGAATATGTTGCATTTCTCCTATTTTATTTTTCAAAATCTTCTTGCAATATATTGCAAAATGCAATATTATACAATAGCAATAGCACTTAGACTTATATACCGCTTCACAGTGCTTTACAGCCCTCTCTAAGCAGTTTACAGAGTCAGCATATTGCCTCCAACAATCTGGGTCCCCATTTTACCAACCTCTGAAGGATGGAAGGCTGAGTCAACCTTGAGCCTGGTGAGATTTGAACTGCCAAATTGCAGGCAGCTGGCAGGCACCAGAAGTAGAATGCAGTACCGCATTCTAACCACTGCGCCACCATGGCCCTTATTACAACCGACAATTCAATGCTATTTATTTGTTGTTACATTGTTTATTAAAACTTTTTGAGATTTGTTTAACTTCTAAGAAAATATAATTATTGCTGAGATTGGTAGCACATACATTTAATAAATAATAAAAACAATCCTTCATTTTCCTCCTCCCTCCCTCCTTCTCTCCCTCCTTCCCTCCCTCCGATCATTCTATTATTTTCCCTTTTCTGATTTGGTAAGGGTGAGTGAGAAGAAAAATAAAAACTGGAAATTTCAATTTCAATTTCATAAAATTTGTATGCCGCCCACTCCCTTGGGACTCTGGGCGGCTTACAGGCAGATAAAAAAGCATTTAAAAATTTAAGATAAAAGATACAATTATTAAAATTACACGCCATCCATTCTGTCTAAGAGTGGGGCTGGATATTGATCAACAGCCCCAGGCCTGCCAGAACAGCCAGGTCTTGGTGGCTTTACGGAAGGCTGGGAGAGCGGTAAGAGTCCGGATCTCTACGGGTAGATCGTTCCACAGGGCTGGCGCAGCTACAGAGAAGGCCCTCCCCCGGGGGGCCGCTAGCCGGCATTGTCTGGTCGACGGCACCCGGAGGAGGCCCAACCTGTGCGATCTTATTGGTCGTTGGGAGGTAAGTGGCAGGAGGCGGTCTCTCAGGTAGCCAGGTCCTAAACCATGTAGGGCTTTAAAAGTAACGACCAGCACCTTGAAGCACGTCCGGAGACCAATGTGGAGCCAGTGCAGCTCGCGGAGGATAGGTGTAACATGGGTATATCTTTTTTTTCTTTTCTTTTATCAATTTCATATATACATTCACAATTATATGATCTCATAACTGTTATTAATAATATGTATTTATAACAATTTTTCCCTACTGTTGACAATATACTTGAAGATTGCTTTTTTATCATCCCATAGATCCATCTTATCTTACAACGGTCCTACTTCTTCTTCCCTCCCTCCCTCTTTCCTTCCCTCGTTTCTTCTCTCCTACTCCCCTTCCTTCCCTCCCTCCTTCCCCTTCCCTCCTTCTCTCCTTCCCTCCTTCCTTCCCTCCTTCCTTCCTTCCCTCCTTTCTTTTCTCCTTCTCTCCTTCCTTTCCCCCTTCCTTTCCTCCTTTCTTCCCCCCTTCCTTCTCTCCTACGTTCCCTCCTTCCTTCCCTCCTTCCTTCCCTCCTTTCTTCTCTCCTTCCTTCCCTCCTTTCTTCTCTCCTTCCTTCCCTCCTTCCTTCCCTCCGTCCTTCCTACCCCCCTTTCTTCTCTTTCTTCTCTCCTTCCTTCCTTCCCCCTCTCCTTTCCCTTCTCTCCTTCCCCTTCCTCCCCTTTACCCTTCCCCTCTTCTTCCCATTCCTCCCCTCTTTCCTACTCTTACATTCCCTCCCATTCTTCCTCTGCCTTTCCCTTTCTCCTATTCCTCTCCTTTCTAATAACATGGGTATATCTATGTACACCCAATATCGCTCGCGCGGCTGCATTCTGGAAAAGGAAAAAGATGGCATTTTAACAAAAGAAAGATGAAACAACAAACCACATAATAGTGATGGAACACTGGAGAAAACAGTGCAAAAAAAAGATAAAGTGGCTTAGCATATATGAGATTTAGAGGTATTGCCTAATGACTGTTTTCCCCCCTTTTCAGGTAAAACATATGCTGATTCTTAGAGGTTTGTCACCTACTCATTGTTCCCCTTTTATGATAGCTCAACTCTGCTGTTTGAAATAACGGCCTTACATTGCCTGATGATTAAGCCCACTTTGCTATATTTGTGAAACCAAGTGGAAAATGAAAGATCAGTAGCATTTTTCAGATCCCTAAGCAACAATTTAGGTGCATTGGACTGAGGAAGTGAGCACTTCCCCAGTTGATGTCTCAACAGTGTGCATAGATATCTTTATGATGCAGTGGTGGGTTTCAAAAATTGTTCGAACCTACTCAGTGGGTGTGGCCTCCTTTGTGGGAGTGGCTTGCCGCCCATGTGACCGGATGGGAGTGGCTTGCTGCCCATGTGACCGGATATGAAGATGCCGACGACACTTGTCAGAACCACCTTAAATTACCTCACACACAGCACTGGCATGCATAAGAATATGATGTAAACTTGTTTTTTAAAAAGGCATCTTTGGTTTACGTTAAAACAACTTCAACACCCGCAATGTTCTGATTGCACCACAAACGCAGTAGTCATCCTTACCTTTCACAGAGGCACTGAGTTTTATAAATAGGAGCATGATAGTGTAGAATAATCATATCCAAGGATCAGTGGTGGGTTTCAAAAAAATTTGGAACCTCTTCTGTAGGTGTGACCTGCTTTCCGGGTCCACTGATGGAACCTCTTCTAACCGGTTCGGTAGATTTGATGAACCGGTTCTACCGAATAGGTGCGAACTGGTAGGAACCCACCTCTGTTATGATGGGAGAAATTTCCACAAGGATTTGCTTCCTCCTGGTAATCATTACGCAGACTCGTATTCTCAAAGATTTTCTAATTTCTTGAGTGGAAACTTTATACAATTCATACAATTAAGCGTCTCCACCCTCATAAGTAAGTAACCCAGATGGGACCTAGGTTTTAGCTGTCCTTGCTAGAAGACTACAAAAATTAACTCGCTAGTCTCAGTTATTTTTCACCATCATAGCAAATGAAAGGAGTTAGGAGGGTTGTTGCGAATCTCTGGACACATGGCTTATGCTCCTATATAATGGTGCAAATCCCCATAATCATTTAAAAATGCACCCTAGAGAAAATTAAAAATTGGGAAGGAAGGAAATTGCAGAAGCAAGTCATAACATGATATTATTATTTTTTAATATAAAGACTCATAACATTTCCTTAATTAGCAGGCATTAGAAATACTGCAAATATCCTTTTTTTTCTTTTTAATAAACATTTAAAGACTTTTCAGAATGTTTCTTGTGAGCCTCCAGCAGAGCAAATGCTGTTTACTGTAATTCCTAGATTCCCCAGTTTTACTTTTCCTGTCGTCTTTTGCTTCAGGCAAACTGACAACTCCTTGATTTTGATTTCTTCTAAATTTTGTCCAGAGAGGTCTTTAATTCAGGGACATGGATCACAGACAGCACCGAGCTAAGGCATAAAAGAGGAACGTTGGGGGAGAAACTTGCTCAACAGTTAAAACTGCTTAAAGAGGGCTGAAAGCCCTATGAAGCGGTATATAAGTCTAACTGCTATTGCTATTGCTATTACCTGTCAAGTAAGCTGTCTTTTCTAGTTTGTGCAAAGGGAGTAGCAAAATCGAGCCCACAACCTCTTCCGTCCTGACCTTGCTAATTAATTCCTGCTGTATTGCAGAATCCCACTCCACATATCCAGCCTGAGCTGATAGCGATAGGATCATCATTTATCTCTGTGGCTGTGCTGGCTAAATTGGAAATGAAATTACCAGATTAACTCAATCATAAACTACAAAGGTCCAAGTAGTGTGTGCACGGTATGTTCAATAGCCACTTTGGAATAAGTTTCCGCTCAAAGCATTTTGTGCATCCATACTTAGATGTCCTGCTCAGGACCACCTGTTGGTTTCGCACACCTCTTCTTTAACTCTGCACAGGCACTGAGCTAAATGCTTTCCATTGAGCCTTGTGTTACATAATGTATCTCCTCAGGCACAAATGATAAATCAATATAAAAAAATAACTGATAGCAGTGGTGGCAGAAACAGCAATGCTGCAAGAGAGACTGGAAGGAAGAGTACAAATGTCATTCCTGGCTACTCTGGAAATGTTATATTTTACAGATGAACTTTTGACATTGGAAAGCAAGGGCAAGATGCTCGTTACTCTCGGGAAAGGTTCAGTGAATCTTTGATAACTGTTGTGGCCCAGCAGGAGCTGTTGGAGTTGCCACCAGACTCCAACAGCGAGGGGCCCTCTGAGTCGTCTCTGGAGGATGTGGAGGACCCTGGACAGGGTTCTGACTCCGAGCAGGGCGCAGAGAGGCTGGTTGGCCTCCAGGAGGCACCTGAGCCTTGGACCAGTGGGGAGGAGACAAGGGAGAGTGAGCCGGAGGCCAGTAGTGAGTTGTTCCTGAATGCACACCATCGAAGAGCTACTAGGCGTCAGGAACAATTACGCAATTACAGGAGGTGATTGCACTCAGCTGGTGGTCATTAGGCTCCTCTCCAGACTATAAAAAGCTACTTGTGCACACGGCCCTCTTTGCAGAAGTCAACACAGGATTGAATGTCGGAGGACAGTACTGTGAGCTTGGCAGGCTGGATTGCTGCCAAGCCCTATCTGTGTTTATTGCTGCCTGAGTTTGTCTGAGTTGCTGCCAAGGTCCTTATCTGTTTGTTATGCTTGGCTTTCAGCCACCGAGGTCTTGGTGTCTTGCTATTAAAGTACATTCCAGTTAAGCTTGTCTCGGCATTCGTTACTGGACGGAGGAGGGGGTCAGAACAGATAACTATGCTTGGATGCTAGGTATGGGCCACTAACATTCCCCCCTATACATCCTTTCCAAAAGTAATGCATTTTACTATTACAATATCCAGTAATAGTTAAATAATAATAGAACTGAGAAGAGAAACATTTGTAAAATTATTGTTTTAGTGTTGTGATGTTATTGTTTGCTTTTACTGAGCAAGTAGAAGTGTCTGCCAAAGTGAGTAAGCATCTACTAAATAAAAATAATATAGCATTACTTATGTAAATCAAGGACGACACCTGTGACTTTACAATCATATGTCCATATGATTTTCTTGGAAATAGTTGCTACTGTCTTCTTTCGGAATGTAATTTCTACTAAAACTCTAATAATATTCACTGAGATCTCCCATCCAAGTACTAAACTGGCCTAACCCTGCTTAGCTTCCAAGCCCAGACAAGTTGAACCAGCTGCTGTTCCTTGCTGAAATGCAGCCTTGTTTGATTTGTTTCTTTTAATTCTAAGGAAGATGTTTCAGCCGCTTAAGTACTTTAAACTTTTTGTTTTGCCTGATTAATTTATTGATCATTATTTAGAGTCTGAGATGCATGCTAAGAGATAGGAAATACAAGTAATCCTTAACTTAGCAGCAGTTTATTTAGTAACCTGTTGAGACTCAGCAGAAGTCTCCTGTGAGTCTTTTCGAGATGCAAGATTAACAATGCAGCTGGGGCGTCTTCTGGTGATAAAAGGACGGATGGTGCCACGCCCTGGTTGCAGGAGTCAACGTTCGTTCAGCATTCATCGGTCATGGTTTGTTTGTGAGAGACACTTGGAGAAGTGATTTGCTTTCTGTAACCCTGATTCAAGGAGACACTTGGAGAAGTGCATTGCTTTGTAAGAGTTTTGTTTTGTATTCTGTTATCTTCTTGCCAGAGACTTTATTTATGTTTATTTTTGGGCTCGCAGCCAGTCTGAGCCGAGAACTGATAAAGTTCTTTCCTTTTAAGTTTGTCTGCCTGTCGTCTGTTAACGAGTGAGGAAGGGGGGACAGAACAGTAACCATTCAATGTTACAGCAGCACTGAAAGAAGTGGCTTATAACTGTTTTTTCCCCACACTTATGACCTTTGCAACATCCCCATGGTCATATGATCAAAATTCAGACGCTTGGTAACTGACCCATATTTATGACGGTTGCAGTATCCCAGGGTCATATGATCATCTTTTGCAACCTTCTGACAAGCAAAGTCAATGGGAAGCCAGATTCGCTTAACAACTGTGGCAAGAAAGGTTGCAAAACTCACTTAACAAATGTCTCACTTAACAACATAAATTTGGGGCTCAATTGTGGTCATACGCCGAGGACTACCTGTACAGCTTGTGGGTATAAGAAAAAGAGGGAAAAAATGGCAATGAAGGCTGAATTGTTCCCAGGGAAACCTAATGGGTAAGAACCTTGCTGGTGGCCTTCACAGGCTGGGAGGAGTGGTGATGTAACAAATAAATCTGAACTTTTTATTAACCAAAGTTGCGTAGAGAAAAGAATAAACATGCAAATGAAGACAATTAGTGCATATCTATGGGCTTAATTCATTGCAAGATATTTTGACAGCATTGCTGTTGTCACAAATTGTTTTGGGAGGAAATCCCTAAGAGAGAGAGGGAGGTAGGGAGAGAGAGAGAGAGAGAGGGAGGGAGGGAGGGAGGGAGGGAGAGAGAGAGAGAGAATGAGAATGCAAAGAGGAATGCAAAGAGGACAGAAAGAGAAGCAGCAATGGGTCCTTTTACATTCAACAGGATCCCTTCTACAATGGTTCTGTGTTGAAAATAGGTAAACAGGTATGATTAATTGTTAGGTGAAAGCTTATACACAATTTTATGAATACCACTAAAACTCTCTGTCTCTGTCTGTCTGTCTGTCTGTCTCTCTCTGTCTGTCTGTCTATCTGTCTCTGTCTCTCTGTCTGTCTGTCTGTCTCTCTCTCTTTCACACACACACACACACACACACACACACTCTATGTTGTGACCAGTGGTGGGTCAAATAATTTAACAACCGGTTCTCTGCCCAAATGACCATCTGGGTAGGTGGGGCTCGCTGGTCATGTGACTAGGTGGGCGTGGCCAACTCAAGGTCACTCATGTCGATGGGCGCTTCATCTTAGCTGTTACAATATAATAAGGGTTAACCGGAGAGGCAGTTTCTGTAAGCAGGGCAATAAAGATGAGGCTAGAAACAACACCAGAATGTTTCCTTCCTGCCTTCCTTACAGGATTAGCCCTGTAAAGCAGAAAAAAAACACAAAAGGAGATTTCTTCCGACAACCGGTTCTCTGAACTGCTTTGAAAGTTACCAACCTGTTCTCCCGAATAGGTGCGAACTGGCTGAATCCCACCACTGGTTGTGACCTTGGATAATGCCATGCCATCCAACAATGTTCTGCCAGAAATATTTGGTGCTTATGGGACCATTTGTCTGTTTTTCTTTGTTTACTTGTTTTAAGAACTAGAAGATCCGGAAACAAGGGGGAAATATTCTCCGCAATATTTTTTTTTCTTCCTTAGATGCCAGATTCCTCTGCTGCCTCTTGACTGTGCATATACACAGTATGTGTATACGTACTATAGGTTTTCATGTAAAAAACCATGGTTATATAAATACACTGAAACCATAGGGCATTTTCATTCCATTCCACTTTCCCCAATTCTTAAGTCTCTCCTGAAAGCGTCTAAAAGCAAGATAGATTTTGGTAATGAGCCAGGATTGGGGTGGGGGCGTGTGTGTGTGTGTGTGTGCTGACCAAATGTACAAGGCAATTTGATGGGTGTGGATTGTGGGTTTAAGCTAAGTGCTGTAAAGTCTCTTCAGATGAAGCCTATTTTTGAAGAGAACAACATGTAGTGTCAACGTAATTAAAAGAAAGATGCTTCTTTCATGTTCACAGTAGAACATTTGGTATCTCATCTGCCATGCTTCTGTGTTGAGTGCCAAATAAACAAAAGATACCAAGCCTTGAAACAAGGCTTAGAGAAATTAGCTTATCCCGACTTTATCTAGTAAATCCATAGCCACCATGACATTTTAATTAGGAACTTCAGGCTTCATAACTCTTATTGTCTTATTGTCTTAAACATGTTTTATTGCTTTAATATAACTACAAAATGAAAAAAAAATGTGAATCCAAATACAGTAGAACAAAACAAGATAAAACTACAAGACGAATTAACAAAAAAACTACAAAAACAGAACAACTAAGAGTTACTACAACTCACTTTGTAAGAGCAAATTGAATCTTGACCACAGAAAAACATAGTTCTGCTTTATACCAATAAAGTGCAATTCCAAACAGTGATAGTTGTTACGTTTCATAAAAATCAACTGTTGGCATCTGATACGAAAGTGTCTTTCCAGGAACTGCTGATCTTTTGGGGAATAACCAAGTTCTTAATAAACAGATAAATTCCAATATTTGTTATGTAATTTTAAGATTTCCAGATCTTAACTTTCTTCTAAGAACTTCAATCAGTGGAGTAAATTTGGCTGATTTTAAATAAGGATTATTCAAAAGGGTCAGTTTCTCATTAGAACATTGATCAATTGTTAATTTCTAGCCAAATATCATTTAAATCAGTACATTTCAGCTCTCATTGCAGGAAATATAATGGAATTTCCACTATATTTAAGACCAAGCAATAAGATTGGGCTTGATATTTGAAATATATTTTTGAAAGTGTTTTCATCTTTCATATTTGTAGCAATAGCAATAGCACTTAGACTTATATACCGCTTCATAGGGCTTTCAGCCCTCTCTAAGCGGTTTACAGAGTCAGCATATTGCCCCTAACAATCTGGGTCCTCATTTTACCCACCTCAGAAGGATGGAAGGCTGAGTCAACCTTGAGCCGGTGAGATTAGAACCGCTGAACTGCAGATAACAGTCAGCTGAAGTGGCCTGCAGTACTGCACTCTAACCACTGCTCCATTTCGGCTCTAAAATTCAGGTCCCAGAATTCTCTTGCAGTTGGACTCATAGTGGTATATAATCAATGTCATTTACATTACACTTTAATGCAATATAAACAAAAAATATGCCCATAATATTATTAAAAACCACAAAATTAAAAAAGCCATTTTCATATTAAAATGTCACCCTGAAAAGGAAAAACTTGGAGCTTGACCATTGTTTAAACATCTAATTACTGACATTTAAAACATCTAATTAGAATTAGAATTAACATAGACATCCTTCTTGGAATATATATTGGAATATATCATGGAATTAGTATTCATTTTCACAATATTTTCCTCCATAAACCTATGACTATCTCCATTAATCTGTGCTAATTGGTTAATAATTCATATTAACCAAATAGGATATTTTCTTAGGTGCAAGTATATTAATGGAATGTGAACAAAAGACAAAAACCATTCTTATATATTTCCATAGAAACCTTATTGCTTCCTGGCAAAATATTTGATTTATTTCAGTTTATTTTATATCCAGAATATTGACTCTACTGCAATTGATCTTTGACAGTTTTTAGACATGTTGTAGATACCATCCATACATAATAACAGCTCCCACCATCTATATATGGTAATTTGAGTACCACATAATTTTCTAATAAAACAAACCAAAGTAAATTAAATGTAAGAGGATATATGGGATATCCTTGACAGGTAGTACAATAATAGTGAGGGTAAGTAATCTCATTTGTAATTACTCAAGTAGAACTGGAATAATAAATTTTAATCTAAGAAATACAATTTGATGGAGATCCATTTTAATGACTTGTTCCTGTTCCAGAGCTTAGCTTCCATATCACACTAAGAAGACCCTATCTATTAAGAAGCCTTAAACTGCTTGACTTCTATAATTAACTAAAGCCCTCTTAGCTTATTTTTTTGACATTATGTCTTCACATCATAATTATATTAAAGCCCTGTCCTTAACAGCTCTATTTATCCTGGGTCCATTGGCAGTCAAAATAATTCTGTCTAGGGGAAGTAATTTTCCAGTTTAACTTTTTAACTTTTCTTTCCCATAGGGTTTTTTTTGGGGGGGGGAGGAGGAATGCCTTGTTTCCCAAAGTGAGCATAGTGATCAGAAAGCATTTCACTTTAATTTAATCTTGTAATCAACTTCCTCTTTTCTTCCTCTTTCTTCAAAACTTTGATGGTATACTACAGTGGTCTCCAACCTTGGCAACTTGAAGACTTGTGGACTTCAACTCTAGCTTTGCTGGCTGAGGAACTCTAGGAGTTGAAGTCCACAAGTCTTAAAGTTGTCAAGATTGGAGACCACTGGTATATTATCTGCAGTTCCTCCCTTTCTACTCAACGCACTTTGGCCCTTAACAAGTTTTGTTCTGCTGCTGCTGATGCTTCTGTTTCAACTTCTCAAAAAATCTTCCCCTTTGCTTTCTCTGGAGTTGCTAAATTTCTTGCTCAAGACTTGACGTCTTTTTTGTCGTTATTGTTTTGCCAATCTCTTCTTGGTTGACACTCCTCAATCTTTATGCAATCTATAATGTTTCTGTTAAATTACACCTTCAAGTCTCTTCACTACTTACATTTGCTCCAAATCCCTTTTTCTGACAAGCTGGTATTGTTTTAATGCTAATTTTTCAGTTCAAAGAATTGTGGAAAGAGTGGGCTTTATGAAGCATTTTTACCTGGGATTTTTTTTTGGGGGGAAGGAAATCATAATGAACTAATGAATATTTGGGGGTATCCTCTCGAAAGGTTTCATCTGTTCCACTTCAGCTATCTTGTCCTCTTATTCTAAGGCAGGGGTGTCAAACTGGAAGCCTGCAGGCTGGATGTATCATGCACAGGCCTTGCCCACCCCCAGCTCTGCGAAGAGGAAAAATGTCCTGAATTATCACATGATAGCAATGTGACGTGGTGAGCTTGACACTCTGTGATCCTGTGCAACAGCCAAGTGGTTGTTTCCCACTGTAGTTTCAAATGCAGGTGGTCTATAGTAACAACCATTTGAACTTGCAACAGCACTTAGGGGAACTTACAACTGGTCCTTAAAGTTCTGGCCATCACAATGTCCCGTGCTGATAAGTTCTTTGTTCACAACCTTCTTCCAATACAGGAAGTCAATGAGGAAATTGCATACAGGGGTGAGGTGACATCCTTGCTTAAGTGTCATGAGATTCACGCTTCAAGGTGCTAGTCGTCACTTATAAAGCCCTTCATGGTATTGGACCTGGGTACTTGAGAGACCGCCTGCTGCCAATTACCTCCCAAAGACCCATTAGATCCCACAGAGTAGGCCTCCTCCGGGTTCCGTCTACCAGCCAATGCCATCTGGCCACTACCCAGGGGAGGGCCTTCTCTGTGGCGGCTCCGGCCCTTTGGAACGAACTCCCCGCAGAGATTCGGACCCTCACCTCTCTCCAGGCCTTCCGAAAAGCCGTTAAAACCTGGCTGTGTCAGCAGGCCTGGGGTCGATGAGTTCCCTTCCCCTCTCAAATCGTGTGGCTGTTGGTTGTTTTAAATGCCCTGTACTTTTGTAGTTTTTATGTTTTTCCCTTCCCCTCCTTGAGTTTGTGTGCCGCCCTGAGTCCCGCTGGGAATAGGGCGGCATATAAATAAAATGAAACTCGAAACTTAATAGTGGCAACAAGAATTGCTGGGATTGCCATTGCTAAGTGGCGTGACAACCGACATCACATTTTATGACCACATCATTGTGCGATAGTCGTCCACCATTAATTGATGACTACCTCTGTCGATCAGTAATTTAGACTTAATTATGTTGACAACTGATTCTTTATATATAATCTAGAGTAATGGAACAGGGCAGGCATCTACAAAAATGGCACCCATCCAGTATAATGGAAAGCTGAAGGCCAAATTGGTGAGGAATTCTGGGGATTGACGTTCCATGAAATCATAAAGTTGGGAAGAGTCATTTTGGCATTAAGCCCAACCTCTTGCTGAGTGCAGGAATCCAAATTAAAGTATCTCAGGCAAGTGACTTTCTAGCTGCTGCTTCGACACCTGGAGGGTGCCAGATCGGCGAGGGCAGCTAAAAATCTTATAAAAGTGTCCTAAATAATCGCAGCGGAATTTCCTAAGCAAGGTTAAATAACGATATACTAATCACAATTACTAATATTGGGTCTGATGAAGTATGGTATAACTTAGTATACTATATTGCCTGAAGAACCATCTTTTTCCAAGAATTTTTACCTATCTAATCTGATACAACAGAGCCGAGGTGGCGCAGTGGTTAGAGTGCAGTACTGCAGGCCACTTCAGCTGACTGCTAACTGCAGTTCGGCGGTTCAAATCTCACCAGCTCAAAGGTTGACTCAGCCTTCCATCCTTCCGAGGTGGGTGAAATGAGGACCCAGACTGTGGGGGCAATATGCTGACTCTGTAACCCGCTTAGAGAGGGCTGAAAGCCCTATGAAGTAGTATATATTGCTATTGCTACAACAGTGTGGGCATGCTACAGATCCCATCGGTCAAAGAGTGTTGATTGGCGGGAACTGTAATATAGGCCTTTTCTGCTGCAGCACCTGCCTTATGAAATATTCTCCCCACAGAGATTACAATGGCCTCAACCCTGCTGGCTTTTAGCAAAGCTTTAAAAACTTGGGGCTCAGAATGTGTTAAAAGCCCTGTTACTCGGCTTACTTACTAAAAAGAAACCACTTCCTTTTTACAACCTTATTGAGGGTACAGTTGGCGTGACCGGATGGAGCTGAGCATTTACTGGATGAATGTCTATATGAAGCTTACAGGAGATTTTTTTCCCCCTTGAGATATGAGAGGGACATCAGCTGCTACCTAGAATTGAACTCCCAGTTTTCTGAGCGGGAGGCTCAGTGGGAGGCTATAAAACAATTATAATTGTTTTATAATTTTAAAATTGTAAGCTGCCCAGAGTCAGGTGGCTGAGTTGGGTGGCTATATAAATTGAATGAAGGAATGAGTAAATAAATATTATTTTAAATTTCCATCCCTCTGAGAAAGGCACACATCTTTGAATATTCTTCCCTTTCATTAGTGGAACAGAGTTCAAAGTCATAAAATAAGAATCTTTGAAGTCTCATTCTGTAGACTCTGGACATTCTCAGCTAAGAGATGATATACTGTACGAAAGAATAAGAGAGGATTCCATATGAAAATCCCTGAAGATTAACTTCCCCTGAAATAAGTGGAGTGACCTCTTCATGTTAAACTCAGTAAGTAAAGTATGAAAACAAAATTATACACAAATCAGTTAACAGCAATAGCAATAGCAGTTAGACTTATATACTGCTTCATAGGGCTTTCAGCCCTCTCTAAGCGGTTTACAGAGTCAGTATATTGCCCCCAACAACAATCCGGGTCCTCATTTTACCCACTTCGGAAGGATGGAAGGCTGAGTCAACCCTGAGCCGGTGAGATTTGAACAGCCGAACTGCAGAACTGCAGTCAGCTGAAGTAGCCTGCAGTGTTGCATTTAACCACTGCGCCACCTCGGCTCTTACAAAGTTATACCTAGGAAACCTGACGGATTGGCAAGAACAAGTCATATGAATCCCCTGCAAGAATCAGTTCTGGAATGCAATAAAACCTTGAATACAAGTCAAATCTAGGTGAAGCACAGGGTGGAATAATCCTGGGCCAGCAAATCAGCTTCCAGGAGCAATTCTAAGTCAAAGTACTGAGTCTTTCCCTCTCTTTCAATGCAAGTCTTTTTTACCCTGATAGAAAAACTGTTGGTAAACTGATGATGCTCTCAAAGTATATTGTTTCATATTAATACCGATTGGATAGAAATATTGAGTTTCTATCTACTTTGGATACCAGTTTGGGTCTTTATTAGCTTTATAAATTTGTAGTTCAGATTATCCCAGATTGTCTAATTATGGCTGTTTTTGTAAAGGTTGATAAAGAGGATTTCCCCCCCCCCCAAAGTTCCTCTATGTGGTGACAAAATGCACTCATTATTGCTCTGAGGGGTTCCACCACAAATCCGCGAAGCCCTTATCCGCGGAGACATAAGCGTGAAGACTAATTCGTGCCATTCGAAGCGCTAAGGAAAAACGCGGCCCTACCGCAATGACATAATCACGGAGGGCAAATCCGTGCATTCCCAAGCACTCAGTACCCTAACCCTAACCCTAAACTTAACCCTAACCCTAAACCTAACCCTAAAACAAACCCCTAAACCTAATCCTAACCCTTACCTTAATTGAAATCGGCTTTCTGCCACGGCGCCGTTTTAAAGCACCCTTCTGTTGCCACGCTGTTGTCACGGTGGTGATGATGCACGGTGATGACGTCGCGGCTTTAGCGACGCGATTTTATCACCGCTATTTTGACGAGCGCGGTTTTGTCGTGCCACGGCTCTGAGCCATCCTTCTCACTTTTTATACGGCAGCTATAGGGAAAAAGAAAAAAGGCTATGTGGGCCAAATAATCACCCACTCACCCCCACTGAGAAGACTACTTTTAAAACACCCTTTTTAGTTATATAATAAAAAAATGGATCGCGTAATCATACCACTGGCAAAGACCAGGGAGGATCCCATATGGAGGTTAGAGAGCAGGTACTCCCCAAATTAAGAAGGTTGTGAGAGAACTACTTGCTATCTTTCTGTTTTAAAGGAAAACAATATAACTCTTGAACATTGATAGATGGTCTTAATCTAAGTGAATAGGAAAAGATTTCTTTTCAAATGATGCTCATTCTTTCTTTTCTTCAAGTAGGGTTGTCCCTTCACCTATCTCTAAATCAGTGGTGGGTTTCAATTTTTTTTGGAACCTACTCTGTGGGTGTGGCCTCCTTTGTGGGAGTGGCTTGCCAGCCATATGACCTGGTGGGAGTGTAGGGTTTTTACAGTGAATCATCTGGATGGTCCTTAGAACTGAGGTTACACGTGTAAGTAGAAACTGCATCAATCTGCAGAATATATTTGCCTGTCAGCTAATCTTTGCTCTTGCAGTGTTCCCAGGGATGTTCGAGGACACGGGATGATACAAAGTAATAACCTGCAACATTTTATTCACTCATTTGATAATACTTGATTTACTTAGCTATTACAACGTGAACATTCTCACGAACACCAATGATGTAAGGACTAACCAATTATTGTGCCTTGGAGATTTGTTAGCCAATAATGAGATAATACGTAGAGCTCAAAGAGGCTGAAAACACTATAAGAATGATGTTTCATGATTAATAAGTTTGCTGTGGATTCTCATGTTAATTCTGGATGCTCAATAAACTTTGGTTGATTCAGCTATCCGTGAGTGGACATTCCTTTCATCCTCAGCCTCGGGAACCCTAAATGCAACATTTTGGCGCCCGAACAGGGACCCGTACTTCGTCCAGAGAAGGACAGACGCGTCGTCAGCCCAAGGGCTTTTCTTAGTAAGTATGGGGTCTTCGCTTTCTCAAGAGCAAAGGAAGCATGTTAGTGAGTTAGGGTATCTTCTTAAGAAGTCTGAGTTATGTGTGTCACAAAAGGCTCTTTTTCGGCTGGTCCGTGAAATTGCTTTAAGTTGTCCTTTCTATCCTATACAAGGTTCTTTGAAGTTGTCAGATTGGGAAAAAGTTGGCAAGGTTTTGCATTCTGAGCCTAGGAAAGATGTAGAGGTTTTGCACGCTTGGCATTTGTGTCGGCATGCTGTAGAAATATTTGGTCAGAAAGAAGATTCTGTTTCTTCCTTATCATCCCCTCCTTCTCAACATTCTAATACTGTGATTTTTCCTCCACTGTCTGAAAAAGAAATTTCTTCTTTTGATCCTAAATCTGAGTCTGAAATAATACCTTCTTCTCCTTCTTCTGACATTGTGTTAAAGCCTCCTCCTCCTCCTCCCCCTCCTCCTATTCCCTCTCATCTTTCTCTTCCTCCTATTCCTCATCCTTCTACTAATATTCTTCCAAAGTCTGCTTTTCAGAAAATGGTAGAAAATTGTAAATCAGATGTTAATATTTCTGGAGAAGAGTTAGCTGATTTGTTCTCTGTGTGTCCGGTTCAATATCAACCAGGGCCACAACCAGGTCAGCAGATTGCTGAGTGGGAAGGTTTGCCATTTCAGATCTTAAGGGAGTTAAAGAAGGCTATTTCTGATTATGGTATCACTGGAAATTTTACTAAAGGTCTTTTGGAAGGAATTAAGAATGGCTATACCATGATTCCGCAGGATTGGAAACAATTGTTTAGAATGATTTTGACTTCTATGCAGTATGTTGTTTGGGAAAGTGAATATTTGCGTCATTCTCAGGCAGCTGCTTTAGGTAGTGGTGGAGTTTACACAGTGGAACAGTTGTTTGGATCAGGTCAGTTTGCAGACATTCCTAATCAGGTTTTACTTCCTCCTGCAACTTTGGCGGTAGTTTCTGAATGTGCATTCAGGTCTTTTCTCAAGGTTCCTCAAGCCGGAGAACCTAAAGTTAGCTTTTCTAACATACGCCAGAGAGTGAATGAACCTTATGCTGATTTTGTGGAGAGACTTTCAAAAGCTTTGCATCAACAGTTGGATAATCAGGAAGCGGCTGGAGAATTGCTTCGTCAGTTGGCTATTGAAAATGCTAATGTGGACTGTAAACGTGCTTTGCAGCCTTTAAAAGCTACAAATCAATACACGTTAGCAGACATGTTACGTGTTTGTCAGGATGTAGGATCTCCATCATACAACATGAATTTGTTGGCTGCAGCGATTCAAAGAGGGAGGAAGCCTTCAGGGAATTGTTTTAAATGTGGAAAATTTGGGCATTTTCAGAAAGATTGTCGTTCAACATCAATTGGTGGTGATCGTCCTGTGAAGAAGTGTCCTATTTGCAAGAAGGGTTTTCATTGGGCAAATCAGTGTAGATTTCGTTTGAGTTCGGGAAACGGCCAGGTGGGTGTGGCACCCACCCAGAAAACAAAGAGTGCCTTTCCCGTTGTGAGTTTTCCTCCCCCCTCTCTTGTTCCTCCTCCCTCTCTAGCGCTTCCTCAGCCACAGCAGGTAGTGCTGGGATCGATTTAATTACTCAAGCTGATTTGGATTTTAAATTTCCTTTAGAGGTAAAATTGGTTGCTTCTCAATACACTGGTCCTCTTTCTTCTGGTTTGGTTGGCATAATCTTACCACGTTCTTCTGCTCATAAATTGGGATGTTTTGTGGTTCCAGGAGTTATTGATTCTGATTACACTGGAGTGATTCTTATGCAAATTTGGGTTAACATTCCACAATTTCTTCCTAAAGGATCTTCTGTAGCACAACTTCTTTTGCTTCCCTATAAAATACCTAACCCAGGTATTGGAAATCGTGGTGATTCTGGATTTGGTTCTACTCTTACTTCTATAGGCCTCTTGCAGTCTATTAATTCTCATAGACCACTTCTTACTTTGTATCTTAATAAGCAACCGTTTCAAGGTTTGTTGGACACAGGAGCCGACGTTACTGTCATCTCACTTTTACAGTGGCCTGTCCAATGGCCTAAACGTGATGTTAATTCCTTGTGGGGCATTGGTGGGTCTACAAATGCTTGGCAAAGCATTCATTCCATAGCCATCACGACCTCTGCTGGTAAGTCTGTATCCTTACATCCTTACATTTTAGATATTCATACTAATATTTGGGGTAGGGACCTTCTTTCTCTTCTTAATGCTCATTTGATTTTGGATGATGGCGCTTCCTCTTAAATGGCTTTGTTCTACACCTGTTTGGATTGAGCAATGGCCTTTATCTTCTGAAAAATTGATTGCTTTGCATTCCTTAGTCCAGGAGCAATTGGCTGCTGGCCATATTGAACCTTCTACTAGTCCATGGAACACTCCTGTTTTTGTTATTAAAAAGAAAAGTGGAAAATGGAGATTTTTATCTGATCTTAGAAAAATAAATGAATGTATTCAACCAATGGGACCGTTACAATGTGGTCTTCCTAATCCTAATTTAATCCCACAGTCTTATAAATTATTAGTTGTGGATTTGAAGGATTGTTTTTTCACCATTCCTTTGCAGTCACAGGATAGAGAAAAATTTGCATTCACTGTGCCTGTTTTAAATAATAGTCAGCCTACACAAAGATTTCAATGGTGTGTCTTACCACAAGGTATGCTAAATTCTCCTACAATTTGTCAATATTTTGTGGATCAAGCTTTACAACCTTTTCGTGATCAATTTCCTTCTTATCTTATTTTCCATTATATGGATGATATTTTAATTGCAGGTGAAAATCTTGATGAAGAACAGGTGCTACAACAATTGACTACCATTGTAGCAAGCAGAGGGCTTTTTATAGCTCCTGAAAAAATACAACGTTCTGAACCATATTCTTATTTGGGTTTTAAAGTCTTACAATCTTCTTCCATTCCTATCTTACCTGAACTTAAGGTGCAATCTTCATATACTTTGGTTCAGTGGCAAAAACTTTTAGGTACAATCAATTGGGCTCGTCCATATTTTAAAATTTCTACAGGAGAAATGTTACCTCTTTTCTCTCTATTAAAAGGTTCCAAAAAACCTGGAGATTTGGTTTCACTTACTGTTTTGCAAAAGAAATGTCTCCAAGAAATTCTAAATAAATTTAAATTGGGATATGTTGATAGAATTGCTTCTATAACCAAAAAGTTGTGGTTAGCAATTCTTCCTACATCACCTTTACCTACTGGATGTCTTTATTCTATTTTGGATGAAAAAGTGATTCATATTCATGAATGGTTGAATTTGTCTGCTTCTCCTCCTAGAAACATTTTTCCTTATCAACAGGCTTTAGAAGAATTGATTATGAAAGCACGACGAAGATCTTTGCAATTAATAGGTCATGATCTGGATGGAATAGCTTTCACTCGTACTAAACTTGAACATGAACATTTGATGACCATTTCTGATTCATATCAAATTGCATTTTCCAACTACCTTGGTGATATTCAATATTCTTTACCTAAAGATCCTAGAATAGTTATTACAAATACATTGAATCTTTCATTTTCTTCTATTTTTACTCGTTCTCCTCTTCCTGAAGCATTAACAATTTTCACAGACGGATCACCCACTCGTGGAGTTGTGGTTTGGACGGATGGTCAACAATGGTTTTCTAAATTCACTTCTGTTCAGACATCTGCCCAACGTTCTGAGTTGGCAGCTGTTATTTTGGCTCTGAGATTATTTTCTGATCAACCTATTAACTTGATTGTTGATACCAAATATGTTTTTCTTGCAATGCAATCTCTTCCTTATGCTTATTGTGCTGTTTCTCTTGACGTTAATCTTTTGTCTTTATTTTTATCTTTGAAACATGTTTTGGAAGCACGTGTCTTTCCTTTATATGTTGAGCACATTAGGAGCCATTCTCCTTTTCAAAATCCTTTGACGGAAGGAAATAGACGAGCTGATGAGACTCTCAAAGAAGTCACAACTCTTTTTTCAGATCCTGTTGCTAGTCATTCATATTTTCATCAAAATGCTAAATCTTTGGCTAAACAATTTTCTGTTCCTATGTCTCAGGCTCGTGACATTGTTCGAGGATGTACTTCTTGTCAACAATTTGCTGTTCCTTTTCCTATGGGAGTAAATCCTCGAGGAACAAAATCTAATCAAATTTGGCAAATGGATGTTACACAATTTGCTACCTTTAAACCATTCACTTATTTACATGCATCCATTGATACATATTCTCATTTTTTGTGGGTCACTGCTGCTAGACATGAGCGCACCTTTGATGCCATGTCTCATTGTCTTTCTGCTTTTTCCGTAATGGGACGACCAATTCAATTAAAAACTGATAATGGTCCTGCGTATACTAGCAAGGACTTTAATTCTTTTTGTCAACAATGGAACATTCAATTGATACATGGAATTCCTTACAATTCTCAAGGGCAAGCTATAATTGAGCGAGCTCATCGTACATTCAAAGCCACATTAACTAAATTGGTAAAATCTGAATCTGGTCCTTTCAATTTGAGAAAAATTCAAAATTTGATCTCTATTGCTCTTTATGCATGGAATTACTTAACTTTTCTAGATTCCTTTTCAGATATTCCAGTCAAGTTTCATTTTCAGACGTCCCCAGGTTATAAGTTGATCGTGGTTATAAGTTGGACGAGGTTACGCTGCAGTTGAGGATTTGCAAACAAAACAAGCTGTGTGGATTCCAGGCCGGTGTGTTCGTCCTTACCATGGAAAAACAAATGAAAGATCTAAGGATGCAACGTCCTCCAATATTGCCTTGGAATCACCTTGAAGATCAACATCAATTGAAAAAATCCTTTTTTCTCATGTGTTGTTTTCTCTTTTTCTTTTCTTTTTCGGTTTCTACTAACTCGGAAACAATTCCTGCTCTTCCTCTTAGTCCTAATCTTTGGATTCGTCACGCTCAATATATGTTTTTGATTCATGGTCATAATATAACTTTATATTATGAACCTCCTATGGCTCTTGGTCAAGTTGCTTTTATTCCTAATCTAATTAATTCTTCTGCTTTCATTGTTTCGCAACTTCAACATATTTCTTCTTCTTGGCTATTTTCTACTCCTCCAAATGAATTAAATTCAGTTAGATGGAAGTATATTCGCATTAACCAATTTACTAGAGGCTTATGTTTTTGTTGTTATGCTCGTCATAATTGGTTTAATCAATGGTCTGATTACTCAAAAGCTAAACGTATTTTAGATAAAGTAGGGAATTATAGTTATTGTACTCAGAAATATTGGTTATGGGGTACTATTAAAACATCACAAGGTCATAACATCATACCTGAAATGTATCCTGAAAATTTTCCTATTTTTCAAACTGTTTTTACAGTGAATCATCTGGATGGTCCTTAGAACTGAGGTTACACGTGTAAGTAGAAACTGCATCAATCTGCAGAATATATTTGCCTGTCAGCTAATCTTTGCTCTTGCAGTGTTCCCAGGGATGTTCGAGGACACGGGATGATACAAAGTAATAACCTGCAACATTTTATTCACTCATTTGATAATACTTGATTTACTTAGCTATTACAACGTGAACATTCTCACGAACACCAATGATGTAAGGACTAACCAATTATTGTGCCTTGGAGATTTGTTAGCCAATAATGAGATAATACGTAGAGCTCAAAGAGGCTGAAAACACTATAAGAATGATGTTTCATGATTAATAAGTTTGCTGTGGATTCTCATGTTAATTCTGGATGCTCAATAAACTTTGGTTGATTCAGCTATCCGTGAGTGGACATTCCTTTCATCCTCAGCCTCGGGAACCCTAAATGCAACATGGGAGTGGCTTGCCAGCCATGTTCTCTCTCTCTCTCTCTCTCTCTCTCTCTCTCTTTCCCTTTCCCTCTTTCCTTCCTTTTGTCTCTCTGTCCTTTTTTTCTTTTTTCTTTCATCTCTCACTCTTTTTCTTTCTTTTTTCTTTCTTTCTTTCTTTCTTTCTTTCTTTCTTTCTTTCTTTATTTCTTCCTTTCTTTCTCTCTCTTTCTCTCTCTCTCTGTGTCAGTCTGTCTGTCTCTCTGTGTGTGTGGGGGGCAGTGGTGGGTTTCAAAACTTTTTGGAACCTCTTCTGTAGGTGTGGCCTGCTTTCCGGGTCCACTGGTGGAACCTCTTCTAACTGGTTTGGTAGATTTGATGAACCGGTTCTACCAAATAGGTGCAAACTAGTAGGAACCCACCTCTGCTCTAAATGTTTCATGAATTCATGAATATTTTTGGTAGGTCAGAAACTGTATTCATGAACTGTAGCTTTTTTTGTGTGAAAAATGCTGCATTTCAGCATTTTTATTTCTTAATTTTCTTGATCACACTCTCATCCAGTTACATGTTAAAGGCCATCATAATTCATCCAATGTATTCCATGCCAGAATGTTAATATCTGAGATACATTTGTCAATCACAATCATAGTTTCTTTTGCGATTAGATTAGATATTGATGTAATATTGCAAAAGGAAAACCAGCAGTTGAAAACTATTCATAGCTCTCAGTTGATCTGCTTAATGGCCCTTCAGACTGAAGTGAGGGAAAAAATCACATACACATATGAAGAATGAGTAAATAAATAAGCACCGCAGAAACTACTAGGGAATCCTGCTGCTATTGTATTTTAAAGCATACTCTGACAATTTATTAGGCAACTGGGCATAGTTTTCAAAACTTATTCCTTGTAGCAAACCCATTGCATATCTATGATGTACAAGTGTATTTGATATATTGCGTGACCTGACAAAAGCGCGCTGACAAAACTGCGGTGAGAAAACCCTAACGTCGAAATTGCGCCCACATCAGTGCGCTGACAAAACCGTGCCCACAAAAGTGTGATTAGGGTTAAGGTAAGGGTTAGGTTTAGGGTTAGGGTTAGGGTTATTACGTTGTTTTCGCATTGTTTGCTGATGGTGCGCTGTTGTGGGCGTGCTGTTGTGGGCGCGATTTCAACATCGCGGTTTTCTCGCCGCGGTTTTGTCGTGCGCGCATTTGTCGGTGAACCGTTATATTGTATATTTACTGTAGTTTGTGACCAACGCTACAAAATTTTGAAAGGTAAACATTTGCATGCAAATCTGCAGCTGTGAAAATAGATTCCATTGACAATGTTACCACAATGATTTGAATAATTCCATAAATTATGGCAGGAAGATGATTATACGGCTTTCATAGTGATATTCTGTGAAACTTTGCTTCTGAGGTTGTCCTATCACATAAATTGTCTGTTCATGAATATGCTCGGGTAAAATGGAGGAGAGTTTGAACTATCATGCGGAACCTTCCAGAGAATCTGATTCTCCAAAAAAAAAAAAAAAAAAAAAAACGGCCAGCGAGTTTGGAGGAATATTTTCCAAAGCATTGATCTTAATAGTTTTTGACAGCAAGCTATGTTCTCTTTTCGTACAACAGGTCATCAGAAAAGTGCATTTTGGGGCTTAATATGTTTTTACCAGTGACGTGCAGTCAGCTTTAGGGCTGGTGAGGCACTTTTTAGACTTGTGGACTTCAACTCCCAGAATTCCACAGCCAGGCATGCTCAGTTCCGATTTAAAGCGACAGCATTTTTCCCCCTTGCAAAATAAGTTTTCCCATTCTTTTTCTTCTCCCTCCCCCTCCTTTCTCCCTCTCTCCCTCCCTCCCCCCCTCTCTCAAACAGACACACGCACACAGAGAAATTGGATCCCTCACTCACTCTCAAACGAACACAGAAGTTGGATTGGATATATTTTCCAAAGGCTTGAAAGCAGCTCCTCTGCCATACCCCCCCTTTCCCTGCTGCCTTCCGACCAAACTTTTTGAATTCCTCCCCCCTCCCCACACACGGACCTTTTTCCAGCTGTTTCAGAGACAATTTCAACTCTGCTTCTGCCTGCCCTGCCCTGCCCTCCCCTCATGAAAGGCCAGAGCTCTGAGTCAGACTGAGCTAGTTGCTCCCAGAGAACTCTAAAAAGCCTCTAAAAATGCCCTCTACAGGAGGTGAGAGAACACGTGCCTCCTTTGCATATGAAATTTTTTGCTTGTTAACCCTTGCTTAACTCTTAAAAGGCGAAAAATTGCTTATGCACAGGAGGCCCCTATTTCTCTGCCTCCTCCTATAGTTAACACTAAGCACTGTTCCAAGTCACTGTGAATCTGGTAGCAACTACCTTGGCTTTAATTATTTTTTCCTTTTCTTCATGACTGGTGAGGCCACGCCTCCCCTGCCTCTAGTGACTGCACGTCCCTGGTTTTCACTAGATGTGAGGGGCAAGGGAACACATGGCATGCTGTGAAAACAGAATGGGCATCGCATTGGGTGATGCCAGTCTGCCTTTTTATCTTTGAGCTGTCTGTTAAATATATCCCAAGTTCTCAGAGGCTGCATTCATACTACACAATTTATGAGAGTCACATTATCTTTTCCTGAGGTTATGTCTTCTTGATGTATCTTCTGGACACCACTTGAATATTAATGATACGTAATTTCCCCAAAACACTATGTTAATTTTTCTTTTGGAAAAGTCCAGTCTGTGAATGCTTGGCTTCTGGATCACTCTACATCAGGGGTGTCAAACTCGATTTCATTGAGGGTTGTGTTTGACTGGCGGGGGCATGGCCAGGGGACATGGCCAGCTTGATGTCACTCGTGTCAGGGGTTCCTGTGCTGAGCTGAGCACCCTTCCTGTGAAAACGGGCTCCTGAGCTCCTTTTTTTGCCTTCCCCGGCCCCTAGGAGCACTATGCAGGCTTCAGCAGGCTGGGGGAAGGCAAAAATGCCCCCATTTTTTGCCCATTTTTTTTTGCGAAAATGGGATGTGGGGGCGGGGCTTCAGGAGGCCAAAAATGGCTGTATTCGGTGTATAAGATGCACCAACATTTCCACTCTCTTTTAGCGGGGAAAGGTGCGCCTTATATTCTGAAAAATACGATAAGCTCCATTTCGTGTTGAATAAGCTAAAATATTAATGTATCTTAAATAGAAAACTATCTTTAGTTAGATTTCTATTTAATTTTCAGTCATTTCAGTTGTCCCAAAAGCATTTTATTAAAATAAATTTGATTAAAAAAAACCTGTTTTAAATAAAAAAAAACATTTTTTAATTTTTTTTTAAAGAAAATCATCGATTTTTATCCACCCTGACCTTAAATAGTTGAACTTGATTACGTGGTATATTTTTAGGGGTTCTTTCTTTGAAGCCTTGTTGCCTAGATGTCATAACCACGTAAAATAATATAAACTTATTTATTCATTTTGGCTGGCAAAATTTTTGATGCTTTGTATTCCTAATTGCATAGATTGTGCACAACGCCACACAAAAAAAAGACTGTTCTCCTGATTCAGAAGAAGTGCCAACGTATAGAATATTTGCAGACACTGAGATACTGATTTGTGGCTTATGATAATTTCAATGCCTTCAGGTGTCTCAGGAATGTTCAAGACTGCAACTAATGTGACAGTCAAACTCTTTCAGACTCCATCTTGGTGATATTGGTACTTCCTGTAAACCTTTTACTACAGTTTTTAAAAAAAAGTCAGTAGAAGCAGGCCAATTTTAATAGTTTCGAAATGCTTCAATCAGAGGAATAAAAAGGAACATTGCCTTCCACAATGAACTTCGTATAAGCATGTCATGGTTTTTAGCAGAGGTGGGTTCCTACCAGTTTGCACCAGTTCGGTAGAACCGGTTCGTCAAATCTACCGAACCGGTTAGAAGAGGTTCCACCAGTGGACCCGGAAAGCAGGCCACACCTACAGAAGAGGTCCCAAATTTTTTTGAAACCCACCACTGCTAAAGGGTTAGGGGTGCAAGGATCTTGTATCTTGACAGCTTTAAGACTTGAGTGTTTCAATGCCAGAGTTCCTGAGCCAACGTGACTGGAGGAGGAATTCTGGGAGTTGAAGTCCACAAGTCTTAAAGCTGTCAGGTTTGAAGACCCCTAGGTTTTTTTTTCTAAAGAGTTAGGGGTGCAAGGATCTTGTAACTTGACAGCTTTAAGACTTGCGTGCTTCAATGCCAGAGTTTCTGAATAGCTACTTGGACTGACAAGTACTAATTCATAATTTCATATTCGGTCACATGGGTGGCAAGCCACTCCCATCTGGTCACATGGGTGGCAAGCCACTCCCACAAAGGAGGCCACACCCACAGAGTAGGTTCAAACAATTTTTGAAACCCACCACTGGTTTTTAGCCTCCAGTAATGGTTGCGTCTTGGTTTTTGCTCTATTGTTGTGAATATAAGTCTGTTCCTCTAAAAAAGTGTATAAAAGTATTCGGTTTGGGGGAAAAGCCATTCCTCTGAAACTAGCTACTTGTAAAATTGATGGAATACTACCAAATATGAAATCGAGTGATTGTATCTAAGTAGTTTTTCTTTTAAAAAAAAAATCAATTTGGCAGGAGAAAAAGAAGAGGGAGGGAGGGAAAGAGGAAAATTAAGCTTTTGATTGGAAACTTGATCATTTCAGCTCACTGTATGCTGAGTTAGGAGTCACAGTATTATTAACCTGTATCACTTAAAACTCTCTTACAAGTGGAACACTAGGAAACTGAGGTGTGAGTAATCTGTCCAAGAACATGACTCAGAAGGAAGGAAGCCAATCTGCAGTTCCAAAACTGGCCTGTTTGCAACTACTTGTTCTGGATGAGAATATCAAATGTAGAAGATTAGGCTCAGGAAGTTGCTAACTAGAGTGGCAAAACAATCTGGCATTTTGAGCAATAATATCTACCTTGCCTAATTTCCACCACAGAGGTAACAGAGCTGAAAAACATTACAGCGGGTTGCTTCAAATGTACAATGGATTTATTCTTTGCAAAATAAAATATTTTTAGACTGTTGTTTGGAAACACGATCAGCCGAGAAAACATTATTAAAGGCAGCAGAATCATAAGTGGAATTAATGGCAGCCACAGCAATGGAGGGTATGCATTGAAAACTCTTGAAGCAACCTATTGCAGAGATACAGAAACAGAATTGAAGCTCGCTTATGTATAGTAAATTGGAGGCCCAAGTAATCAACAAACTGAGAATATCTCTTAATCCTGTCAAACGGAGCTGACCAGACTATTCCCTAAGGGCAGAAGTGGCTTTAAGGCATATTGATGTGGATCCAACTTCTGTTAGATCTCTTACACAGGTCAAATTGTTCAGACAGAATCTTTCAGCACTGTAAAGTTGTTCTTTCATCCCTTAAATTAATTTAGCTGTCAGGATAGCTTGAATAAAGAGTAGGATTGGCCTTGAAACATGGGAGATCCATTCCATGCAGAATGTACACCTCAGTCATTCTTAGCATATGTAACTTTTAAAAGTTAGCTTCAACGCTTTGCAGATACGACAATCAATCCCATCGGAATCACTTTTAATTTTCAGTCATTTCAGTTGTCCCTGTTATATTCAATTGTCTCCTTATTCCATTCAAACTTTTTTGCACGTGTGCACCCTGTTTACCTTATATAAAATGAATTATAGCCATGCAGGTTTATAAAAAATTATATTCCTATTAGACATGCCCCACATTTAAATCTCCCCTTTATTTTAAATATTATTTTTAGTGTCCTGGCCTCCCAGAGTTATTTACAAAAAGATTGGGATGAGAAGTTGAGGACTTCCAAGTGGTCTGCTTTCAACAGTTGGGATCACAGAAAGCTCGAAATGTTACAAGATATAGGGAAAGTTTTCTAAGTACAAAATATGGGAAGTCGGGGGGGGGGAGGGAGGTGGGGTGTTTGGGGGGAGGGTAGGGTAGGGGGGGACATATACTATATGTTAGATTTCAACGTCATGCGATTTCACATGTATACTGTTTCTCTTTAATTTCTCCGTAAAAATAGGACAAGCTGAATACATTGACATATAGTAGAAATACACCAAGGGGAGGAGGGGTGGGATAGAAGGAAGAGGGGTAGAGAGGGATGGGAGAGAGGGTGGGAGGGAAGGTGAGAAGGAAGGGAGGGAGAGGATCGGGAGAGAGGAGTGGTAGAGGGGGAGGGGAAGTAGGGTAGAGGGGAATGATGGAGGGAAGATAGAAAGTTGGAGGGGGGCGGAAGAAAGAGGTGTATGGAGAGCGGAAGAGGTATATTGGGTTTCTATTTGAGTTTGAGTCTTATTTTATTTATATTTCTGGGGGTATTGCTGACAAGAGGAACTGCTGTGATTATTGTTTAATGTTGTATGGCCCCGGTTATGCACAGTATATATGTGACTGTATGAAAATGAAAAATGGAAAATAAAAACATTAATTTTCAAAAGACGGGGGGGGGGGAAAGAAAAAATAATAATAAAATAGTAGAGATATAATTGAGTTGGTTTATTCTTATGAAACAAAATTTCCCCTTTTAAGACAATTGGTCTAAAGGCAGGGGTGGGTTTCTCGCCCCTTTCCAACCGGTTCGGTTGGAACGGGGCCGGCGGCGTCCTCGTGCACGCGCGCAGTGCACGCATGCGTACTAACGCCTGTGCGATGCTCCAGCTGCTCCTGGAGGATCGCGCAGGCGCTGTATGCATTCTGCGCATGCGTGGAAGCGCAGAACTCATCAAAACCGGGTAAGAAACGCGGGTGGGCGGATCCTTCGGCGTTCCCGGAAGTTACTTACTTCCGGGTTCGCCGACCAACTGGTTCGCGGGGACCGGTGCGAACCGCCTGAAACCTACCCCTATCTAAAGGGTAGGACAGCTTTTCTTGTCATGGAAACAGGGATATATTTCATTACATACCTATATGAGTTTTGTGGGGTTGTTAAGTCATTTGGATAAAATTGGCAAATTAACTATGTTACAGTGTCTGTCAAAACACTTCCCAAATGACAATCTAGCTGAAACAGGCCTCACATTAGAGTCACATTTTCCCCCCTTTGCCAAGTAGAAAAGCTTTGCAAGAGTGCACATTCATTCAAAGTTCTTTTTTTTGGAAGTTTACTGATTTGGCTCTTAATAGAACAAGTTCAGACAAAGCATGCTTATTTCAGGATTTCTTGGACTGCTCGATACATTTATTGCGCACAATTAGGATGTAGGCTCTGGACTCAGATTTTTATAGTGAAAGTTTTCCTTTCAATTTCTGAAGAGCGAAAGAAGCAAAACAAAGGAGGAGGGGATAAAACACGTCTTCAGGTAAGGTCATTTCCTCCCCCCCACCAGGAACATCTCCCAGAAGCAGAACATGGGGTAGTTGTAGAAATGTCAAGTGCCAGGGAAGCAGTGGTAGGATTCAGCCAGTTTGCACCTATCCGGGAGAACTGGTTGGTAACTTCCTAAGCAGTTGGGAGAACCCGTTGTTGGAAGAAATCTTATTTTATTTTTTCCCCACTTTCCAGGGCTAATCCTGTAAGGAAGGCAGGAAGGAAACATTCTGGTGTTATTTCTAGCCTCATCTTTATTGCCCTCCTTACAGAAACTGCCTCTCCAGTTAACCCTTATGACATTGTAACAGCTAAGGCGAAGCGCCCATCAACGTGAGTGAAGTTGAGTTGGCCACGCCCACCCAGTCACCTGACCACCGAGTCCCACCTACCCAGATGGTCATTAGGGCAGAGAACCGGTTGTTAAATTATTTCAATCCCACCACTGCAGGGAAGTCAGGAAATTCAGGCAGTTTAAATGAATATGAAGATTGTTTATTACCAGTCTCTGGAAATACAATCAGAATACAATTTAAATATATTCAGAAGCTTCATTTGGCCCAAAATGTAGTGGAGATTCTATTTCTGTAAATGTTAAGGTAAAAAATAATCTTGACATATGTGGCCCCAGTTTTATTGTCTGGTCTACCTTGTTGACATGATATTATATATCCATGGTTACATATCTTCTTGGTAGTGGCTCCTGGATGTTGGGTTTTGTCTTGGGAAGAGCACAGTTCTAAATCAGATGAGTCACAGTATATTTTTGGTCTGGTTGCCATTTTATTATTTTAGTTCGCTTTTAATGCTGTGTGCTTGTTTCATTTTGCATTCATTTTTGATTATCTTTGTATGACATTCAGAGACACATTGTTTGAACTGGGCATCCATGTAAATTCAATAACTAAATGTGTCATTTGATCTCTCTGTCAAAACCTAATTGTTCATCCCAATGCAATTCCTTTTCCTTTTCTGCCTGTTTTATAACGATAACAATGGGGCATAGTTTTCTCCTTCATGGTTGACTGAAAAATGTACCAAAGCAAGAAATTTGGGAAGTAGTCCTCAACTTATGACTATCCACTTCGTATCCAGGGGTCATGTGATCACCAAGTCCATGGGGGAGGCAGCAGGATGCCACAAATCACAGTCACATGGTGTCTCACTTAATGACTGTGGCAAAAAGGTAGTAAAATTGGATGCGGTTATATGATGCCTCACTTAATGACCAAACCACTTAATGATTTTTTTCCAGTCCCAATTGTGGTTGTAAGTTAAGGGCTACCTGTGAAAGCACTTCAGTGTGCAAACAGAGCTGGTCAAACTGAAAGAGATTATAATTGCTGTGAAAGCGGAAGTTGATAGAAGAAGTTGCTTCTCCGCATTCATAAGCAATTTGATAAGTCCAAACATCCGCATTACAAATTCTTTTGCCTGGTCTGTTGCTGTAAAAGTGGACAATTCCAGTTGTTTTTTCCCGAGAAAGAAACATTCTTAGAGAAATGTTTTTGAAGCCATGAATTATTAAACAGACAGTTTAACATGTACTTACTCTTTGGCACTGAAGTAGTAAATGGCATTTACTAAAACTTTAATCCTGCCTCGGTTGCATGTTAGCAACGTGCCCTTTAGATACTGTATAAAACGTAGCTGTATTCTAGGAAATAAATCAGGGTAATCTATTATGGCCACATCTGTTTCTATATGCTTGAAATTAATTATGCCTGCCCTGACTATTCCCCTGTACTGATTATCTGATGCAAACTAGCAATTCAACAACATTGAATATTTATTTTCCAATATTTAAACTCTGCAAGTGTCACCCTGCTTTTGATCCTAGAATGTTGCTTTCCAGCTGCTGCTGTTTCTTAGAATAATCGCAATGAAGATTATTCACACACACTGAAAAAGAGTTTTATGTCAAAATATACCAATAGCAGTTAAACTTATGTACCGCTTCATGGGGCTTTCAGCCCTCTCTAAGCGGTTTACAGAGTCAGCATATCGCCCCCACAGTCTGGGTCCTCATTTTACCCACCTCGGAAGGATGGAAGGCTGAGTCAACCCTGAGCTGGTGAGATTTGAACCGCTGAACTGCAGATAGCAGTCAGCTGAAGTGGCCTGCAGTGCTGCACTCTACCCACTGCGCCACCTCGGCTCTCCGGTTATTAGAATAAGTATTTACACTCATTGTCTCTACTGGATCTCTAGAAAGCTAGTTGTGGAATGACTCTCTGTCATCACGATCCCTTCCCTCATGAAAAGATAGTTTCACTGTATTAAACATCAACCAACCACATTCATAATTCTCTGTAAGCAACAAAACCCTATAACCTGTATTCTTACCATTTTACATCATAATTTTTTTTGGGGGGGGGGTAATCCTGGCTTGAATGAAAAAATATTTCATATCCATGCAGTGTAAACAAATCCAATGATTGAGATGGAAGTCTACACTCTTATTTTGTTATCATAGTCCAATTGAAATAAGAGAACTACAAACGATCATCTTGATTTTTGGAGGCAATAATTGTATTTGTGTTAAACTTTGGAGAAGTTTTGGCTTTTGTATGAATTGAATGTGTGTGTATACGAGGGAATGAAACTGGCTATAATATTCGGGTAAAAGGAATCTCTGTGATTTCAGCGAAGCAACTGGTAAAAACAGTATTTTTCATTGTTTGCTAGCTTATTTGAAATGTTTAGCTTTGTCTTTGAGAAACGTATCATTTTTTCATTATATGGAAAAAAATCCTACCGAAAAAACTAATTTTTACTCTCTGCAGTCATGACTAAATAGTCACCCGCAGGTTGAGCATTGCAGCGTGCATAAGATAGTTAGGATAACCAGTTCTTGATTTCACAAATTTTGGTATCCAGACAAAACCCATGAATTAGAATGCAGAATTAGTAAATTCCGGTGGATCGTGTTATTATTAAATAACTTAGAAAGCTTTTTCGTGATGGATTACATTCCATATATTTTATACCAAGGTACACAACTTGCAGAGGATGAAGTAGTGTTTGTGTGACCAGTGGATGGCTAGTATAGACCAGGGGTGGGTTTCTCGCCCCGTTCCAACCGGTTCGGTTGGAACGGGGCCGGCGGCGTCCTCGTGCACGCGTGCGGTGCACGCATGCGTACTAGCATCTGCGGGACGCTCCAGCTGCTCCTGGAGGATCGCGCAGGCGCTGTATGCGTCCTGCGCATGTGTGGAAGCACAGAACTCGTCAAAACCGGGTAAGGACCGCGGGCGGGTGGGTGCACCCTTCGCCGTTCCCGGAAGTTACTTACTTCCGGGTTCGCCGACCAACCGGTTTGCAGGGACCGCCGTGAACCGGTTGAAACCCACCCCTGGTATAGACATTCTTTTTCATTTTAACATTGTTGCCTCTAGAGATGGGCTGAAAATATGTCAAATTGAAAATCCCTACTCTTGAGATGTTCGTTTTTTCACTTCCCAAAAATGAAGCCCTCTCTGGTTTTTTTTTGCTCAGGCAGTGGGTTTTTTTTTGCCAAATGTTGCTGTTTCCTGAAGTATCCTGCATCTTGGGGGGCATCCTGCCAAAAGAGATCTTGGCTTCCATGAGAGACATAAAAACTGACCCCTATGCCCTGTGACACCTCTGCCTTGGGAGTTTAGTTGGCTGCCAACTTTCTTCTTGATGTGATTCAAGATGCTGGTCATTTAAGATGGTTCCTTGAGAGACTGCCTGTCCTCCATAGTATCCAATATAGCAGAGTCACTTCAGCTGACTGTTATCTGCAGTTCAGCGGTTCTAATCTCACCAGCTCAAGGTTGACTCAGTCTTCCATCCTACCGAGGTGGGTGAAATGAGGACCCAGACTGTGGGGGCGATATGCTGACTCTGTAAACCACTTAGAGAGGGCTGAAAGCCCTATGAAGCGGTATATAAGTCTAACTGCTATTGCTATTGCTACTGCTTTTCCAATGGAAGACATCACTTTTCTGCGAGTATACTTTTATAAAATGCCCTGAAAGACCCTGGGATTTATATTCTTCTCAAAGTAAGATTCGTAACCGGCAGATTAAACCGTAATGTAAAATAAATGTATTTAAAAATCACATTGCACTCATGTTGGAAGCAGCATGAGTGTGGGTTGAAAGGATTAACTGGTGACATCACTGTTCCCCGGGGAATGCCCAGTTGGGGGCTCTTTAAAATGTCCTTGACAGGAGCTGGAGCGAAAGACACAAGCTTACCCCACCCCCCGGGACTCGGGTCTCGAACGCGGGCTTGTTGCTTATTTACCCAGTCTCCTAACCACATGATCCACCCTTTTCCTATCAAAAAACGAACAAAACTATTGACATCTTGCAAGTCAGATTTTCTGGCAATTTCTCCAGAGCCTTAGACGAGAGTAATGTACAAATTCTCCTGTAATCTTTTGAAGAAATGCAGAAATCTTAATGCAAAACCTTAGGAATGTTGGCATCATCATGAGGGATCTCTACTAAACAACACAGAAATTTTCAGTTAGTGTTTTGTATGTGAAGTCCATTGAGTAATATTGTGCAATGGTGTCAGACTGAAAAGATAAGTGACTCGTACCGTATTTTTCGGATTATAAGACGCACCAGAGTATAAGACGTACCATGATTTTGACCAGGTAAAGTTCTTTAAAAAAGTTTTTGTACTCTGCAGGCCTCCCAAACCCTCTGCATGCCTCGTTTTTTGCAAAAAAATTCTTGTAGAGTGTTCCTGGGGGCTCAGGGGAGGGGGGAAATGAACAAAAAAAGGCCAATATTTTGCAAAAATTGGGCATTTTTTTAAAAAAAGGGCATGCAGAGGCTTTGGGTGGCTTGTAGAGTGCTCCTGGGGGGGCCTCACAAACCCTCTTCACGTCCATTTTTGCAAAGGGAGTGGGGTTTTGATAGGCCAAAAATGCTGTATTCAGTTTCTAAGACACATCCAGATTTTCACGCTCTTTTGGGAGGGAAAATGGTGCGTCTTATACTCCAAAAATATTCTGTCTTAACAAGCTGTTCTTTGGAAGTGACTTCACTTCCATTTTCATTTTTCCCCCTTTATTTTAAAAAATGGTAGCTATTTATTCCAGCTCAGTAGAGTTTATGAAACAAAGGTGCATCTGAATTATGCAGTGATACAGCAATATACGTAGTCTGCTGTTTTGGAGCTTCTTCATGAGCATATGGGCACGATAGTCAAACATGTTCATTGTGACCTTATAAATATGTCTATTCAAAATATTCTGGTGATTAATCCAAAATTTTAACCTTTATACATCACTAATCTGACACACTCAATACCTGGTCTTGTATCCCCCTCCCTTCACAATGATTGACAACTCTAATCACATACTCCTTCACAACCTGCTAGAAACTGATAACAATAGTCCAAAGAAGTACTTTCTCTGTTTGATTCAGGATTCTGTAATAAGAATCACATTCTGGAAACCTTTCAAAAGCCAGGATGATGTGGGCAGAACTTCTGCCTGCCAAAATCTGCAGTTCAGCTGCCATTAAAGACCCATTTAAAAGAAAAAACAAAGGCAGACTAAACTAAGCTTGAATTGAAATATATTTCTGAAGGAAATAAGAAGTGGGCAGACAATATTTTAATCTTGAATTTTCTAGAAGGAAAAACAAACTATCCTCAGTTAAACAGACCTCTAAAATGGGTTTGTAATGTTCCTCGAACCCCCCCTCCCCGAATATATTTGTTAAAAGCAGCTTCGTTCTTGATTTCAGTGGGAAAAGGGGTTTTAGAAACCATAGTGGTATAGAAAACACAGATGTATAAATTAGATTAATAAATAAAAGTAGTGAAAACTTCCAATGAAAACATACGATTCAGTGAGGTGCTTTAATGCTGATGAATCTACCAGTTCCCTCCAGGAAATTTATTTTAATCATTGAGGTTGGCTGGCCGCTCTTTCAAAAAAAAGAAAGAAAGAAAGAAAGAAATAAACCTCTTGCAATATTAATAATCAACTCTCAAGAATAGGAGAAGCGATTATTCTTGTGGAAAAAGGTGTTGCTACATCACCTTGTCTGACCAGTTTTCAGCTTTAGCACTGATGTGTTTGGATAAAATATTACGGTGGAATCAAGCCAGGCGCGGCCTTAACCAATGGATGAATGATGGAGCCACTTTTCTTAAATCTTGTATCACAAATGCAGCTGTGGAATCTCTTTTCTTATAATGAGCAATTCATCAGCCTTAATTGTGGCTTCGTTGGCACCTTGAACAATGGTGAAGACTTTCAAGCCTCATTTTTTTTTTAAAAAAAATGAAAATCTGTGGGATTATTTTTAAGCTAAAAGTGCAAATAGGTACATCTCCAACCAGTTCAAGCATTTTCAAAGTGGATAAGTTAGCTAAAGCTATGTGGCACTTCATATGAATCATTTAGTTCTAACTGTGGCAAGGCTCTGCAAGTGTAGTAATAAGCAACCCATATTTTTCAAACTATTGAAAGAGGAGATATGTTTTAGGTTACACACCGCCTTGTGCATTTTTAAATGTATCAGCTGTTGTCTGCCATTTCTATCATGGTGGCCATTAAGTATATTCGTGTGCCAGGATCTGTAACTGAGTATATTTATATCAAAAGGTCAATTTTATTTTTAAAAAAGACATTAACTTGCTTTCCAATGACCCCTTTGTCACGAGGAAAAGAAGGAATTGAAGAGCCGAGGTGGTGCAGTGGGTAGAGTGCAGTACTGCAGGCCACTTCAGCTAACTATTATCTGCAGTTCAGCGGTTCAAATCTCACCGGCTCAAGGTTGACTCAGCCTTCCATCCTTCCAAGGTGGGTAAAATGAGGACCCGGATTGTTGGGGACGATATGCTGACTCTGTAAACCGCTTAGAGAGGGCTGGAAGCCCTATGAAGCGGTATATAAGTCTAACTGCTATTGCTATTGCTATGGCTAAGCTGTCATTCAACACACAAAATAATATGCTTGGTAATATAATACACATCAACATACATTAGTGAAAGGTAAATCCGTAGCTCAGATTTCAAATGCTCAAAATATGCTAGATAGCTTTTGGCTATGATGAACATGGTTCATTTTACATAGCAAATCATCTTGCGTGCTGTAAACTGCCCAGAGTCATTCTGACAGTGAGGTGGGTGGTACCTTAATTTGGGGAACCGCCTCCCCCCAATCCTTACTAGTATCTTCTTAGTATCCAAGGGTTCCACCATAAAGCAGTGTCTTATGAAGAGTCCATGGACTTATTCAGAGAGCTCCCACACGCTATTTTTCATATTTTTTTTCTTCAGGAGCTATTATAGAGCCGAGGTGGCGCAGTGGTTAGAGTGCAGTACTGCAGGCCACTTCAGCTGACTGTTATCTGCAGTTCAGCGGTTCAAATCTCACCGGCTCAAGGTTGACTCAGCCTTCCATCCTTCCGAGGTGGGTGAAATGAGGACCCAGACTGTGGGGGCAATATGCTGACTCTGAAAACCGCTTAGAGAGGGCTGAAAGCCCTATGAAGCGGTATATAAGTCTAACTGCTATTGCTATTGCTAACTGCTATTGCTATTATAGCTCATATTGGTTGTGTAGTATTAGCTTTCATCCCATTCATTGGCATTTCTGGGAGGGCCAAGCAGGGGCGAGAGTGGGGGAAAGTGACATTGTATGTATCATTTAATGCACAGACAATACAAATTATGTCCTTAGGTTATTTTACATAGTGCGAGTAATAATTCAGGTCGCTGGCACATTGAACTTATGACTGGCACATTTTCATGGCATGACTTGTACCACACGCCTGTGATCCCATTCACTATTGTTTGGGGTATTTTAAGTTGGTTAACCAGTAGCGCATTACGGGAAAAATGTTTCAAAATGTTCCAGGAAAGGACAGGGCTGGTCCTTGGCAGGTCCTACAAGATTATTTATGACAATTCTATGTATGGCAAGCTAACTATGTTTTAGACCAATGTCCACACCGCAACATGGTGTATTGTCTTTGGAAGAGTTGGAATAACTTTTAAAGTTTCCATTTTCTTATTTCTGAAAAATTAGATTCAGTTATCTGCCTAGTCTTATAAGGAATATAGACTAGAAAAGATATAGGCTTTTTTTGGTTAGTCACTATCTTGGCCTCAAGGTCTTTCAAGCAATTGTAGAAATTTGGATATGGAGGGTGGTGTCTCTTGAGAAAGAGAGAAGGAGGGAGGGGTGGGGAGGAAAGGAAGAGAAGGGAAAGGAAATTCTCGAGCATCCTGACCCTTGTATTACTTTGTAAATGCTCAGGTTTTGGGTGAGCATTTTTGCCTTGCCTCTGGCAAATATTTCCAGTTATTCTTAATAGTCAAAACTGCAACCGGGTTAAATTATGGTTTACACCAAACAAAACTTTAATATGAAAAACAATATTTAGCTCATAATTGCGTCGATAAATTATGTTTGTGGAGAAGAGTAACCAGGATGATTAAAGGCTTGGAGACTAAAACATGAAGAGATTGCAGGAACTAGGCGTGGCTGCTCTAGACAAAATAGCAATAGCAGTTAGACTTATATACCGCTTCATAGGGCTTTCAGCCCTCTCTAAGCGGTTTACAGAGTCAGCATATCGCCCCCAACAACAATCCGGGTCCTCATTTTACCCACCTCGGAAGGATGGAAGGCTGAGTCAACCTTGAGCCAGTGAGATTTGAACAGCCAAACTGCAGAACTGCAGTCAGCTGAAGTAGCCTGCAGTGCTGCATTTAACCACTGCGCCACCTCGGCTCTAGGACTGGGCGTGGCATGATAGCACTATTCCAGTATTTGAGAGGTTACCACAAAGAGGAGGAGGTCAACTTATTTTCCAGAGCACCAGAAGGCAAGACAAGAAACAATGGATGGAAACTAATCAAGGAGAGAAGCAGCCTGGAATTAAGGAGAAACTTCCTAACATATGAGGACAATAAAGAGTGGGATTGCTTTCCTTCAGAGGTTGTGAATGCTTCATCACTGGAGGTTTTAATGAAGAGACTGGACAGTCACTTGCCTCAAATTGTATAGGGTGTCTTCCTTGAGGAGGTTGGATTAGATAGAAGACCTTCCAGCTCTCTTCTGATTGACTGATATATAGGATTTGTGAAAATGGACTTGGTAGATACACACCAGAGTTGGGTTCCTACTAGTTTGCACCAGTTCGGTAGAACCGGTTCGTCAAATCTACCGAACCGGTTAGAAGAGGTTCCTTCAGTGGACCCGGAAAGCAGGCCACACCTACAGAAGAGGTTCCAAGATTTTTTGAAACCCACCACTGACACACACAGACACACAGACACACAGACACACACAGACAGACAGACAGACAGACAGACAGACTCACACAGAGAGAAAGAGAAAGAAAGGAAGAAATAAATAAATAAAAAAGAAAAAAAGAAAGAAAAAGAGAGAGATGAAAGAAAAAAAGGAAAAAGGGACAGAGAGACAAAAGGAAGAAGAGAGAGAGAGAGAGAGAGGAAGAGAAAGAAAACACATGGCCAGCAAGCCACTCCCACCAGGTCACATGTTCGGCAAGCCACTCCCACAAAGGAGGCCACACCCACAGAGTAGGTTCGAAACTTTTTTGAAACCCACCACTGATACACACACACACACACACATGCTTCTGCAGGCTTGAGAGGAACAATAGACCCAAAATATCTTATTAATGCATAAAATATAATATAGTAAAAACATTTTTGCATTATATAAATAAAGTTTATTTGGTCATTAAGTGGATGAAGATTCAGGGTTCCTACACATTTTTGCAATGAAGTACTTTATACAACCCTGGATATAATGCAGACCGTGGAGAATGGGCTCAATTTCAGACACCCAGTCTGTTTCTTAAGAAGAGACAACTCACCCCCCCACCCCCCCACCCCCATGCCCCCCAAACCCTAAATGTATACCATTGGGTCTCTTCTAATTACTGCCAGATGTTCTACTCCTAAGTCTCTGGCCAAGTTCCTGCTGTTACCCCTAGATTAGGTTCCCATAATTCCCACTGTGCATTTGAAGTGCATTTTTTCTCTTCGACAGCTCAGAAAACCACCAGCAGCTGCAATGTGGTTTGTCGGCTTTTGTTTTCAAATGTTTAAACGTTTGGGTGAGGCTGGGGCACGGAAGGTCAAAGGGCCAGATGGCTAATGCCGTCTGTTCTTGTGTAAGCAGGTACAGCGAATCCTTGGACCAGTAGAAGTATACGAACTGCCCCATGTACACTTCCCCAGTTACTCGTTGAAGCTGTACAAATGAAAGAGCTTGGGTCAAATTTGTGCAGGCAGACAAGCGGTGATCGAATTTCCTTTTATGGACACTTTCATTTTTTTTTAAAGTTCCTCTTTTTTTCTGTCAAGTGTAAACTCCTGCTGCAGTTTCGTTTGGTGGATTGTTTTCATGATCTTAAATCAGTACAGCCGAAACTTTAGATGCTTAATTTTAGTTTGCTGGCATCCTGTCTTGCTTAACCCAATCAACCAATGCTAAAACCGCAGAACAATGTTCAGTGCTGAATTCTGAGAGATGGCAATTCATGCATAAATGTGTGTGGAGTGATGGGTTAGGGGTTTAAATAACAGCTATTGATGCTCCCTCCCAAGGATGGTCCAGCTATTCCATCTCTTAGCCTGGGGGGTGAAATTATACGCCCCTCAGAGAGGGTTCGCAATTTGGGAGTCCTCCTGGATCCCCAGCTGACGCTAGAACATCACTTGTCGGCTGTGACCAGGGGGGCCTTTGCCCAGGTTCGGCTGGTGCACCAATTGCGACCCTATCTGGACCGGGAGGCCCTTCAGATGGTCACTCACGCCCTCGTCACCTCAAGACTGGATTACTGTAACGCGCTCTACATGGGGCTGCCCCTGAAGAGTGTTCGAAGACTTCAGTTAGTCCAGAACGCAGCCGCGCGAGCGATTGTGGGTGTACCTAGGTACACCCACGTTACACCTATCCTCCGTGAGCTGCACTGGCTTCCCATTGGTCTCCGGACACGCTTCAAGGTGCTAGTCATTTTAAAGCCCTACATGGTATCGGACCTGGCTACCTGAGAGACCGCCTCCTGCCAGTTATCTCCCAGAGACCTATTAGATCACACAGACTAGGCCTCCTCCGGATTCCATCTGCCGGCCAATGCCGGCTGGCGACTCCCCGGGGGAGAGCCTTCTCTGTAGCTGCTCCGGCCCTATGGAATGATCTCCCCGTTGAGATCCGGACCCTTACTACCCTTCCAGCCTTACGCAAAGCGATTAAGATCTGGCTGTTCTGGCAGGCCTGGGGCTGTTGATGTATTCAGCACTCATCCTAAGCTATGAATGTTGTGGAATTTTTAATGTTGTTTTTTTTATTTTTTGTATGTCCCCCCCTCCCTTTTTTACCTGTAAGCCGCCCTGAGTCTCTCGAGAGTGGGTGGCATACAAACCAAATAGATGATAGATGATAGATAGATAGATAGATAGATAGATAGATAGATAGATAGATAGATAGATAGCTAGTAGATAGATAGATAGATAGATAGATAGATAGATAGATAGATGATAGATAGATAGATAGATAGATGATAGATAGATAGATAGATAGATAGATAAGATTAGATAGATTAGATAGATAGATGATAATAAATAATATAATATAATATAATATAATATAATAATATAATATAATATTATAATATAATATAATATAATATAATATAATATAATATAATATAATATAATATAATATAATATAATATAATATAATATAATATAATATAATATAATAATATAATAATATAATATAATATAATATAATATAATATAATATAATATAATATAATATAATATAATATAATATAATATAATATAATATAATAATATAATATAATATAATATAATATAATATAATATAATATAATATAATATTATAATATAATATAATATAATGTAATGTAATAATATAATATAATATAATATAATATAATATAATATAATATAATATAATATAATATAATATAATATAATATAATATAATATAATATAATATAATAATATAATATAATAATATAATATAATATAATATAATATAATAATATAATATAATATAATATAATATAATATAATATAAATCCTGCACCACAATGTGAACAAGAATAAGGTGGAAGAGGAAAAAAATCACTAGTGAGGTGTTTTTTTTTGTATGAGTCTTGATTCTAATTGGGACCGGATTTGGAATAAAGGTTTAATGCCCCCCTTTCCCTGTGATCTGAATGACTTATTCCTTCTATTCCTTAACAGTTATCTGTTTGACAATGTTTACTTAACACCAGGCAAAACGGCATGTATCATATCAGATTTGGAGCAAAGATAGCCTTTTGTGATCGATACTTCACATGGCTGTCATTTTAATCATAGCTTTGGTGTGAGGTTCACTTTGCTATCTTGTTTCTCTAGCCAAACTCCTTTTCAAGAGAAATAAAAGACTTTCAAAGTGGCCAAATGCAATTGAGGAAGAAGGGAGGAATGGGTCAGCTTGCTCTCCTCCCTACTTGATTCACTTTTCGGATGCAAAATATAACTCTCATCCTTGGTTTATAAATTAATCAGGCCATCATTTTTAAGTGGGCTGTGCTTTTGCCCTATTTAAAAGTAAAATGGAAAAACGAATGTTGTTGTGTTCCAGGAGACTTTTTTTGCTTAAACCCCCTCTCCATTAAAAAAAGTAAAACCAAGAAGAGATTTGAGCAAATTATTTAGTTTGCATGCCAGGAAACGACCTGGAAAAAAAAATTTAGGATGATCAAGTTGAAATAATTTAGTAATATTTCGCTGTGAAGATGTTTTGTTTTGATCTGGAATGATCTCCCTGTCGAGATCCGGACCCTTACTACCCTCCCGGCCTTCCGCAAAGCCACCAAGTCCTGGCTGCTCCAGCTGGCCAGGGGGGGGGGGGCTGTGAAATATCCAGCCCCACAGAAATTGTGAATGTTGTGGTTTTGTTTTTAAAGTGTTGTCTTTGTCTAGTTTCCCCCCTTTCCCTTGTCTATTGTGAGCCACCCGGAGTCCTTCGGGAGTGGGCGGCATACAAGACAAATAAAATCAAAATCAAAATCAAAAATCAAATAATTGAATGCACGTAACGCCCAATCAGGGCAGATCAAAAAGAAAATTGGTGCAAAGTGGAATTTATTCACAAAAAGCAGGAACCCAACTCATTCAAAGCTCGGATAAGCTCTTTATGGAGGGATATTTAATTCAAAGAAGCTTAGAAAAGCACAGCTCCTGTAAAAAGATTTTCTGACTGAGCTTATTGTAGCCGAAGAGGTGTAGAGTTTTGCTTTATTGTCAACAAATCCCATTTTGCACTTATCGCTCTTCTTAAAATCTCTTTTCTCCCTCCTATTAAATTTTTCCATTTAAAAGGCTCTTGGCCTTAGGCTGATCCTGTGTCAGCTAATGTGGCAATCAATTAATGTTCTGGCATCAGAATGCTTGGAATGTAGGTAGTAACGCTACTCTCAGCTCCCAGCTATTCACTAGCAGTAGTAGTTACATGTAGGATTTCTCCTTAGGGTGCTCTGCTTCAGAATGCATTCCACACATTCCAGTCCTCTGGCCACAATTTTATGGCCAGAACAGGAAAACTGTGATGATGATATAATTTCCGAATTAAGGTGAAAGGCCAGAATTCCAGAAATGTTCCTTTTCTTCTGTTGAAAGAAACATCCTTCTGGGTTCAGCTCCAAGCGGGGAAAAAGATATTGGAGACATGGAGGCTGCTTGGAAAGATGGTTTATTGGTGGACAGGACCACATGGCTTGAGCCCTGAACAGAAAAGGTGATCACATGTTTCAATGTTGGTGGAGAAGAAGAGAAGGGCTGAGGGAGGGGCTTGCTAGGCTTTTTATACCCTGTTTAGTCCCACCTTTCTGCTTCCTGTTCCTGTGTAAGAAATGTATTCTGATTGGTTGGTGCCATGCAGGGGGCTACTCTCTAGGCTGTGATGAGTTCTCAGTTGCCTTGTGGTCAGTTGAGTAATATCCCTTCCCCCTACAGCTGCAGTGAGGAGAAGTCTTTATTATGTAAAGTGGGCTCGCCTGGCCATCTTAAGGGCCCATTAGCTGGGGATGGGCAGAAAGCTATAGGCAACTATTCTCTCTTTTGAAACATGCTTCTTTTCACATCCAGAGAAATATTCTGCCTTTTCAATATTTCCTAGGATATTTCATTTTTCTGGGAGAGGGCTGGATGATAACTTGCCACACTTCCAAAGCTATTCACAGCAAACCAAGTGAAGAGCCTATCGGATTGTGTCTTACTGGTCTTCTCCTGTCCTGTGGCAGCTCAGGACCTCAAATCTCTTGATCGCTGTGTTTTTGTTGTTGCAAAATATGCCTTTATCTTACAGCATCAATATACTAAAAGTGTTGATTATTTCCCCCCCTTCCTTGGTGCGGGCTCAAAATATGGACAAGAAGATGGGATGGCAGTCGCCTTAAGCAAGGAAACTGCCTCCGTTGATAACCATCAAGGAGCCATTTGTCTCCAAAGAGGAAAAATACAAACTGCTTGCAGTTGGGAATGATGCTGCAAAACTGACCCGGTTGCTGCTTAAGAAGGCCAGATATAAAATAGAACTGCAGTAGCTTCTCGTGTTAGCTGACTTCATCAAGTCTGATGTTACATGTTCCTCTTTTTTCTTTTTTGTTCCTGTTCAGGCTAATATTTGTACGATTAATTTCCCCATCTGCTTGCAATTTGGAATGTGCTTAAATCTAATGAGCAGAACTTTTTACACACAGTTGTACTCACAATTTTGCTATGAATTTTTACAATTGTGATACGCTTTGTGCATATCGGCCCCATATACACATTTTTTTCCTTTCCTTTTTTGGGAATTTTTTTAAATTATTTTTTTCCCTTCTACAACACCTTACACTCATTATATCAACATTATTATGTCATCATACCTGTACATGCAAATATTATTTTGCTTCTATGTTTATTAGCCTTTATACACAGTTCTCTCTCTCTCTCTCTCTCTCTCTCTCTCTACATACATACATACATACATACATACATACATACATACATATATATATGTTGTATTTGTGCTGATAAATAAATAAAGGGAGACTAGTATAGATCTATTTCAAGCTATTTAGCTCTCATCAGCTAGCCATACCCTTACTGAGATTTCAATGGCTTACTGAGATTCGATGGCTAGCTCATGAGAGCTAAATAGCTTGAAATAGATCTATACTAGTCTCCCTTTATTTATTTATCAGCACAAATACAACACAAATGTAACAAAGGCATTGGGTTTCTGTCTGGATGGTCTCTTGTGACGAACCGATAGGCAGAGAATGGAAGCAGTGAGCTTCCTCCCATATTTGGGGCATACCAGGGGTTGTGACACTAAATACATGTGTGTGTGTGTGTGTGTGTATCTATCTATCTATCTATCTATCTATCTATCTATCTATCTATCTATCTATCTATCTATCTATCTATATATCTATATCTATCTATCTATCTATCTATCTATCTATCTATCTATCTATCTATCTATCTATCTATCATCGATCTATCTATCTATCTATCTATCTATCTAAAGCTGATAAGGAGGAGACCTGTGGTTTAATGGCTAAGACGTTTGCCTAAGATGCAATACAGCACAGGTTCGAATCCCAGCAAGGGTATGGCTAGCTGATGAGAGCTAAATAGCTTGAAATAGATCTATGCTAGTCTCCCTTTATTTATTTATCAGCACAAATAATAAAAAAAAACCACACACGCACGCACGCACGCGCACACATACACACACACACACACACACACACAAAATAATATCCCCTCGGACGAATTAGTGATACAAATTTTTTTGGATTGTGCAGAAATGGACAAATTAACAGTAAAATTAAAAGACAAAGAAGAGTCGGGGTGTTATGAAATTTGGGACAATTGCTACAAATGGCTGCAAAACAAGAATAAAATTAATTTTGTTTCTTTTTTAATAGCAATCTGTGTTGGAAAGTAAATAAAAGTATAGACATCTGCATGCCGTTGCTTCCCAGTATGCACACAAGGCAGGGAGTCTGGATTAGCACAGTTCCTTTTTTTATTTTGACAATAAAATAACAGCAGGTATTATTCGTCTTAGCTTTTTGTTAAAACAATCCTATTAATCTTTGGACAGCCCTACTAGTTCACCTTTGTCTCTGCTAAGACAAATTTTTTGCATTGATTCCATTTCATCGCAGTGACAACCAGAGAACAGGCCTGGACTTTTCAGGTAGGAACTCGAAGTTCTTCTCCTTAAATGGACTACAGGCTTAAGCTTCCTGCCTTTGTATCAGGGTACAAAAGCTTTATAAAAATTGATTCCACGAACGTGTCTGGCACCTTGCTTGACAGTTGAAGTTTCTTCAAGCAAGTCAGATGGGAGTGCTTCCTATTGTCTTGGCCAACAGGTTATATTCATCTGGAACATCTGGCAATGCTGGCAAGAGCCGAGGTGGCGCAGTGGTTCGGGTGCAGTACTGCAGGCCACTTCAGCTGACTGTTATCTGCAGTTCAGCGGTTCTAATCTCACCGGCTCAAGGTTGACTCAGCCTTCCATCCTTCCGAGGTGGGTGAAATGAGCACCCAGACTGTGGGGGTGATATGCTGACTCTGTAAACCGCTTAGAGAGGGCTGAAAGCCCTATGAAGCGGTATATAAGTCTAACTGCTATTGCTAACAGCTATTGCTAATGCTTGATCTGCATGGAGGGGTTTTTTCCATGGAGGATGAGACAGAAAGTGATAGCTTCTTATCTCCTCCATGGCCTGGATGATTGACTTTTACTTGGATTGGGGTTGGAGGCTGGGGAGATCCTCTCCCAATGTCATGCCACTTTTCCAAACAGATGATCAAGAGGGCCATCCCATATGGCTTTCACGCTGTAGCAATTCCAAAAGCCTCTAGTTTTGCTGCCACAGCTGGGCTTAAGGAATCTTGTCCAGCATCTGTTGACGTTTTTTTCCTGGTGATGTGCTGGTTTTGCTTTTTACCAGATACACAATGTGCATTCTTTTCACTTTATTATTCTTACTTTTAGTCCAGGTGGTGTGTGTGTGTGTGTGAGTGTGTGTGTGTGAGTGAGAGAGAGAGAGAGAGAGAGAGGGAGAGAGAGAGAGAGCATTTAATTAAAAAAAGGAAAGATTGGAAAAGATAGCACTTGTCAGATAATCAGTAGAAGAAAGTGGCAAGGCAGAAAACAAAGGTGTAAAATAGAAAAGGAGAAAAAATATTGATTTCGTCTAAACGGAATATAAAAGAACACATTTACTGATAGACATACAAATTCAGGCACTCACAGAGCCTACCCTATAATTTCTTAGTCTCAAGTCATGATTTTCAAAGACTAGAAAAAAGGCCTTAGATCACCTGGAAAAAACTGTTGTGCAGAGCATTTGGATGAACATATCCATGTGCAGTACTGACACTAAAGGTGTTTGCACAGAGTTGGAAGGTTTGGCTGAAGACTCATTAGGGTTTCCAACAGGGTGGTTTAAACAGACTTGGAGGTTGCTAAAGGCCTGTAGTTGTTCAAGAGTCTTTGATAGCACCTTTCTCAGATGCTTTAAATATCCTGCATGATGTCTGCAATTTTTTGTTCAGGCTTAGATTTAAGTCCCTTCTAGACAGTGATGGGATTCAAATAATTTAACAACCAGTTCTCTGCCCTAATGACCAGCTGGGTAGGCATGGCTCGGTTGTCATGTGACAATGTGGCTGTGGCCAACTCAACATCACTCACGTTGATGGGCGCTTCGCCTTTGCTGTTACAATGTCATAAGGGACATTATGACATTGTAACCAGAGAGGCAGTTTCTGTAAGCAGGTCAATAAAGATTAGGCTAGAAACCACACCAGAATTTTTCCTTCCTGCCTTCCTTACAGGATTAGCCCTGTAAAGTGGGGAAAAAAACAAAATGAGATTTCTTCCAACAACCGGTTCTCCGAACTGCTTAGAAAGTTAACAACCAGTTCTCCAGAATAGATGCGAACCGGCTGAATCCCACCACTGCTTCTAGAGCACTAGAATTAAAAGCAGGCAACCTCCATCACATGATGCATGGATCTGGATTTTGTGCCAAAAGGCGTAGCTTTATGTTTGTGTATTAGTGGATCTCTATATGCAAATCATGCGGAAAAGTCAGGGGGAAAAAGGTGAGCCGTGGCACTGGAAAGATGAGAAAAGCACACAGAGCTTTTCTCTGTATAAAATAGGGGTCAACAGAATTATTTTGAAGACCAAGCAATATTGAAGCTGAATAAAATTCACAAACAACTAGTACCTTGCCTCAAGAGTTGTTATAGGATTCAAAACAAAGAGTACAAAGGGTAGTGTGGCTTTGAAGCTGTGACCAGACAAAAGAAATTGCCATTTAATTTCAAGATATAAGGAGAAACATCAAGGATGTTAACCGAGGTACCAAGAACTCTGCACCAAGTAGAGCTAAAATAGACAATCCCACAGATACTAGAAGTGCTCATATGATTTGTGCTAGAAGAAGTGTATGTCAGTTTTATGAATTGGGTGGATGGAAACACAGGAGCCATGGATAGCCAGTAAGATGGTTTATTACAGAAGTAAGATGACCACGATTCAAACCTTTCACAAAACACGCCCAGTATTTATAGTAATTGTAACAAGCCCATTAACCAATCAGGGGCCAGGTACAGCACAGCAACTGCTGGTGCAGTACCTCGGCCAATCAGGGAAGATTAACAGTTAAGGAAGGCCAGCAACAGCCTCTGCTGCGTCCTAGCCAATCAGGCCGCAGCAGAGCAGTTGCTGGCCCGTTTGCAAGTCTCCTAATACATAACAGTCAGGGCTGTCGAACTCCCAGTCTGCGGGCCAAGTACGTCATGCCCACGCCCAGTTTAGAGAAAGGGAAAAAAAGTCCCACTACGTCACATGACATCATCGTGATGACTTGAGTTTGACACCTCTGGTGTATGCTATAGTTTCACCAATGCTTTAAATTAACCAATGTTCAGGTAACCATGTAAGACAGGTAATAATTTGGAAATCAAGTACTGTAGATATTGGCAATAGCAATAGCAATAGCAATAGCAGTGGACTTATATACCGCTTCATAGGCCTTTCAGGCCTCTCTAAGCGGTTTACAGAGAGTCAGCATATTGCCCCCAACAATCTGGGTCCTCATTTTACCCACCTCGGAAGGATGGAAGGCTGAGTCAACCCTGAGCCGGTGAGATTTGAACCGCTGACCTGCTGATCTAGCAGTAGCCTGCAGTGCTGCATTTAACCACTGCGCCACCTTGGCTCCTGTCCGGCAAGAGTTTGGGAGCAGTTTCCTTTAATTTAACCAGCATATATATATAAATTGCACAAGTCATACTCATAGAATCATAGAGTCGTTATTGACCTAAGAGGTTCTCAAGACTAAAGCCCCTGTACATTGCAGGATTCATTGTGTCATCTCTGATAGATGACTATCCATCCTCTCTTTGAAAGTCTCCAATGAAGGGCAAGAAGCCACTTCATACAATAGCCTATTTCACTGATTGACAGCTCTCAAGTCTTCCCTAATGTCTCATTAGGATACAGATGAGAGAAGAGTGTCAACTTCTGTATTCTGCTAGGCATTGTAGTTGTTTTGACTTCTGACTTGGCCAATTCTTGTGGAATTTAATTAATTGTTGAGCCAAAGTATCCATAGCCAAATGAAGCCACATGAATAGAGAGCATATGCTGTTCAGCTAAGGTATAACCATCTGTCTATCTTTCCCTCCACACAGGGGTGGGTTGCTAATCCCGTTCCAACCGGTTCGGTTGGAACGGGGCTGGCGGCATCCTCATGCACGCGCGCAGTTCACGCATGCGTCTTAGCGCCTGCGCGATGCTCCAGCTGCTCGCGGAGACTCGCACAGGTGCTGTATGTGCCATGCACCTGTGTGAAAGCGCAGAAGCCTTCAAAGACCGGTAAGGAGCGCGGGCGGGCGGGTGGGCCCTTCGCCGTTCCCGGAAGTTACTTACTTCTGGGTTCGCCGACCAACCGGTTCGCGGGGACTGCCGCGAACCGGTTGAAACCCACCCCCGCCTCCACATTAAAAATAGCTTTTCAAAATCACTGAAAGCACTTTCCTGTGGTAAATTAAGTAGCAGAACCCATATCTCTACCTTTTGCATCCTGAGTTGGAGGAGAAGATGGAGACAGGAAAAAAAATGGACCAATCAAAATCTCATTCCATCCCAATCTTCCTCCTCCTCTGAAATGGGCCAACCCTAAGCTCCAATCTTATCAGGTTCAGAAACCACAAGAATGTCATTCTGCTCTTAGTGCTTCCCTTCTCACTTCCTTATCTGATCTCTATGGGCTTACTTTAGTGCAGTTTACTGCCATTTGCGAAAGGGAAATATAAATCTTGGATTGGCATTAGTATAGTTGTTCTATGGACTTGTCTATGGACAATCTTGGATTGGTGTTAGTATAGTTGTTCTGTGGAAATGCAACCCATGGTGCCTTTGCAAGATTAGATGGTTCATGCAGTCCTACTTTTTTCTTTTTCTTTTAAAAAGTACTTTGTTTGAAAGAGGATTAACTTTAAATTTAGAAACTCCGAACAGATTTGAGCCTACAGAAGAAATTGTTAAGAGGACTTACTTTTTGGCCTAATTCTGCTTTCATTTCATTCTCTCAGAGACTTCAACAAATTCATGACTGGAGTTTATGAGATGCAGAGTTCAGCAGTGTTTCAGGTTATAAAGAAAGTATGATGTATACTTCCTGTGTCTTTTCAATTTATAATCCTTAATCTCGTTCATCTCCTTAGCAGAACTGTGAGGCAGGGCCATATGTTTCTAGTTTTCAGATTCAGAATGGAATCAGTAGTGTTAATTAGCCCAAGGCCATCCTATACATGTAGTAGAGGGTAAAGTAAGGGGTGTATCTTTTCGTTTAGGGCTTCGGTGTCCTTAATGGCATGCAAAACATAAGGAAAGAAAAATTTCTGAGCCAGGACAGATACTATTGAGGAGCTATTGCATATAGCAATAGCAATAGCAGTTCGACTTATACACCGCTTCATAGGGCTTTCAGCCCTTTCTAAGCGGTTTACAGAGTCAGCATATCGCCCCCACAGTCTGGGTCCTCATTTTACCTCGGAAGGATGGAAGGCTGAGTCAACCTTTGAGCCGGTGAGATTTGAACAGCCGAACTGCAGAACTGCAGTCAGCTGAAGTAGCCTGCAGTGCTGCATTTAACCACTGCGCCACCTTGGCTCTATATAGAAGGACCTAGAAGATACATTACTTTTATTTAAATGCCACTCAGGTAACAAGACCGGAAGAGGATTCTTTGCTCAAGATCTTGGGAAGCTGACAAAGCATTAAAAGGTGATTACATAAATTATGAAAAAGCAGACTTGTCAACAGTCAATTACCAACAATGCCTGCTCATCAACAGTGGCTCGTGGCATGTTCTAGTTATGAGCTGCTCAACTCATGTCCTACGTGTGGCCTCTCCATGGTCATCTCCCTACAACATATCTTTAATACACGTTGCTAAACATGCAGCTGCTGGAGGAATGTAACCAAAATGCACATCAGCAGAGAGACAAAACTAGGCATGTGATCTTGTGTTCTTTTACTCTTTAGTAAAAGTGTGGGAGAGGATAGGTGAAGTCTTCTATAGAATACAGGAAGTCGAAGTATTCAGTCTTAAGTAGGAAAACTGTTCTAGTCCACAGTTGGAGAATACAGCGTTCAAAATCCTGTCCCACATGATACAGATTGAAGGGAATTTATTTATTTATTTCTTGGCTAGTAAATGACCAAATCACGGGCTTGAAAGACTTCAACAGAGCCATTTTTTAGGTTGGATTCCTAATACGAGTCAGTGCATGGTGACTTTAGATCAGTGGTCTCCAACCTTGGCAACTTTAAGACTTGTGGACTTCAACTCCCAGAGTTCCTCAGCCTGGCTGAGGAACTCTGGGAGTTGAAGTCCACAGGTCTTAAAGTTGCCAAGGTTGGAGACCACTGCTTTAGATGATCTATTTTCATAATGGATCTCAGCTCAGTGGATGACTGAAAAATATAAGAATCCATTGTATACTTCGCTTTGTGGTTAAGTACACATAATCATTTGTTTCTATTTCTGTATTTTTTGTAATTATTATCCAGATGTTTCGTAGTATCAATAGCTCAATGGAGTTAGTTCTTCAAGCACATCAGACTTAAAGTGCCTTAAGGAAATTGAAATCAAGGAAACCTGAACCACTGAAAACCTCACAATATCACATCCCCTCCAGCTGGTATTCCACATTTGATTTTTTTTTATGATTCATGAACTGCTGATGATGCCAATTGAAAACTAAGCAGAAATGAATACATAAGATTCAGGTGACCTGAAAACTGAAATATGAGCTGTGTCCAATAAGTTTACTGCAGTTTAAAAATCATACATTTAAAGTTCTGAGTGAGTTTTTAGGAATTACTAGCAGGGGAGTTGTGTTTGCATCAGTAGTAATCATACCATTCCATGCTCTAGAAGGATGTATCAATTGCCCACCCTCTGATACTTAACTTTATTCCGCTAGATTTATTCACCATGTGATTATTATATTTCATATCCTTTTATTATTGTCAGCTCCTATAAAAGAAGTGCAATCAGATTCACTTTATTTTTACAGTTCATATCATTGTTGGATTCTCACAAGGCAACTGAGCTTTTTTTTTCCTTCAGGAAGGCTTAAGAATCTCTATAGACCTCCTCCGAGTTCCATCCGCCAGTCAGTGTCAACTGGCAACTACGCGGAGGAGAGCCTTTTCAGTAGTAGCTCCGACCCTTTGGAACGATCTCCCCGTGGAGATTCGTACCCTCACCACCCTCCAGACCTTCCGCACAGCCCTCAAGACCTGGCTGTCCCGTCAGGCCTGGGGATAAAGATTCTAATCCATCCCCACCCGAATGATGAATGAATGTTGTGTTCTATTTTTACTTATGTATTGTCTCATGTCTTGTCTTGTATTTCCCTCCCCACAAACTGTAAGCCGCCCTGAGTCCCCTCAGGGAAAAGGGCGGCCTATAAATAATAAACAAACTAAACTAAACTAAACTAAACTAAACTATAGACATTGCTTGATTCCCAGTGGTGGGTTTCAAAAATTGTTGGAACCTACTCTGTGGGTGTGGCCTCCTTTGTGGGAGTGGCTTGCCACCCATGTGACCGAATGGGAGTGGCTTGCCACCCATGTGACCGGATATGAAATTATGAATTAGGTCGGTCCAAGTAGCTGTTCAGAAACTCTGGCATTGAAGCATGCAAATCTTAAAGCTGTCAGGTTACAAGATCCTTGCCAGTGGTGGGTTTCAAAAATTTTTGGAACCTCTTCTGTAGGTGTGGCCTGCTTTCCGCGTCCACTGGTGGAACCTCTTCTAACCGGTTCGGTAGATTTGATGAACCAGTTCTACCGAATAGGTGCGAACTGGTAGGACCCCACCTCTGTTGATTCCCTATATGTCTTGACTGAAATTTTAATATTTCCCAAATAGAGAAGGTAACATTTGAAACATGTGTTTTCAGAATAAATATCCCCGAACATTTGGAGTTTCATAAGAAAAAAAAATTAAATGCATACTCATATTTTTATACTGTTGTTTAACGCTGTTAGAACTCCTTCCCTCTGACTGCTTGTATTGTGCAATATTCTGAGCTCAAGATATAGCAATAGCAGTTAGACTTATATACCGCTTCATATGGCTTTCAGCCCTCTCTAAGCGGTTTACAGAGTCAGCATATCGCCCCCACAGTCTGGGTCCTCATTTCACCCACCTCGGAAGGATGGAAGGCTGAGTCAACCTTGAGCCGGTGAGATTAGAACCGCTGAATTGCAGATAACAGTCAGCTGAAGTGGCCTGCAGTACTGCACCCTAACCACTGAGCCACCTCGGCTCTCTATATGCCATTGTTTTAACTAGAGATACATACTACCCAGCTATATTCCATGATGGTTTGATAATAACAAAATTAAGAATAGTCCATGGACGCTATTTTCACTTCCATGCGATGGAAGTGAGAGTCGGACTTTGAGGAAGCAGGATGAAATTAGTATTGACATTTTTGAAATGTGGTGTTTGGGGAAAGCACCTGAGAATACCATGACAGCCAAGGAAACAAGCAATGGATCATCAAACAAATCAAACCAACATTCTCACTTGAGACAAAATGACTAGGTTGAAATTACTGTATCTTATTTGTTGCACATTTTGAGAAGATCTGACTGTTTAGAGCAGTGTTTCTCAACCTTGGCAACTTGAAGATGTCCGGACTTCAACTCCCAGAATTCCCCAGCCAGCATTCGCTGGCTGGGGAATTCTGGGAGTTGAAGTCCGGACATCTTCAAGTTGCCAAGGTTGAGAAACACTGGTTTAGAGAATGTCCTTCTGCTGGGAAAGATGGAAGGAAAGACAAAAAGGAGAAGACCAGAACCAGTTCCATTAATGATGGGTGCACCATTGGAAGAAGGACTGAGTTAGGGATAGATGATCGTGGACAAAATCTCTTTGTGTGGTTGCTAAGAGTTGATACTGACTTACTGGCACATACATGTTACAAGGTTCTCTGGGATCTCTTACACCACAGCTCTTGCAAATCTGCTTTCTATTGGTCTAGTTGGATCAGGCCAGATTCCTCTGCTTAATCATCATTTCACCCCTTGGCAACATTACACCACAGACAGGAAATAATATAGGATCTCTGTGTCACAAGTGGATGTGTAGCAAACCATCTTCTGATTTAATCTGATCTATCTCCCTTTTCTTCCACCCTCATTCAGCCTGCTTTGTCAGATTATTAGTGCCCCTAATAAGTAGAGATGTATCAAATATTAGACTATATTTAGCTTGGTTATAATACTATTTGGTCTGTTACCCATTTTACTATTCCAGGCCCTCTCATTCCTGGCTAGTCCATGATTTATTATATCACTGTAACCACATGTTAATTTGTAATTATATTTTTATTCCTCCAAGAAACTTATTAAGCACAACATTTTAGAAGAACATTATAATAATAGGCTAGAATGAAACCAGTTCAAAATATCTTTTTTTTTTCTCAGCTCAGTTGACCACAACACACATCCACACTACTTACATTAAGAGCCGAGGTGGCACAGTGGTTAGAGTGCAGTACTGCAGGCCACTTCAGCTGACTGTTATCTGCAGTTCAGCGGTTCAAATCTCGCCGGCTCAAGGTTGACTCAGCCTTCCATCCTTCCGAGGTGGGTGAAATGAGGACCCAGACTGTGGGGGCAATATGCTGACTCTGTAAACCGCTTAGAGAGGGCTGAAAGCCCTATGAAGCAGTATATAAGTCTAACTGCTATTGCTATTGCTATTACATAAATATGTATAACTACGCTTTTCACTGTGAAAGAACATTGAAAATAGAATGGGGGACTACCCATAGTAATATTTGAAATTGAGAAATGAGATAAGAAATAAACCTTATTTGGATTGGAAGAGAGAGTTATACCGTGCTGTGAATTGCAAAGGGTAACAAGACCATGTTACTCCTGCTTTCCTAATCCTTCAATTTTTTAAAAATACATGTTTCCCCAAGCATTTCTCTTCTATGTCCCATGTATGTCAACTATTTTATATGGGTGGCATTCAATACCTAGTGCTTAAAATAACAATAGAATAGAATAAAACAGAACAGAACATGGGTTCTATTTCATGGGTTACAGTTGGATACCCGACTTTCAAATTAACTCATTTCAAAACAAGCCAGAAACTCTGGCTGGGTTCCTTAGCCTTAAGAGGAGTCTGTTCTTTTCTTTTGTTGATGTAAGCAAAATCCATGGTTTCAATCATAGCATGGAAGAAAATCTGGCATTAAAAATTGAGCTATAATGGGATATCATGCATAAGTGAATCCTTGAATGCAAAAGAAAGCTGTGGATTATGTTGGTTTCCAGCATATACAAGAACTCGGCATGAATGGCAAACCTCCAGAAATAGACTTTGTTACAGATTTGAAGAAAGGAGTACTTTCCTCCGTGATAGATCCCCTTCTTCCTAGAGATCCTATGAAAATGAAATAGGAATGGCTGCTGTTAGTTTATTGGCTTCCTGAGAGATTCTAGCCTGCTCACCTTCTCTTCTATCCATGACCCGTCAAAACCGCGGTCCACTAAAGCGCGCCCGATTAAAGCGCGTACCTGACGTCATCAGCAGCGCGACAAATACGACCGCGGAGAAAAAAGGGCGCTTTAAAAAGCACTTTTAAAGCAAGCCGATTCACATAAAGGTAAGGGTTAGGTTTAGGGTTAGGGTTAGGTTAAGGGTTAGGGTTAGGTTTAGGGTTATGTTAAGCGTTAGGGTTAGGGTTAGGTTAAGGGTTAGCGTTAGATTTAGCGTTAGGTTTAGCGTTAGGTTAAGGGTTAGGTTTAGGGTTAGGTTAAGGGTTAGGCTTAGGGTTAGGTTTAGGGTTAGGTTTGGGGGGGTTAGGTTTAGATTTACCCGTTAATTTTAAGTTTACCGCTCACAGCGTGCTGTTTTCATCGCGCTGTGATGACGTCACATACGCGCTTTCGTCGAGCGCGCTTTAGTCTACCGCGGTTTTGTGGTGGAACCCTTCTATCAAGGAATTACTCTTCTAACTCATCTCTTAAGAAAAAATAATAAAGAAGAGTGTTTGGGATTCGTTTATTCTCAGTGCAAAGAGCAAGAATATAACAAAATATTGTGAAGCTTCATCACTGGAGCGTTGTAAGAAGAGGCAGCCATTTCTCTGGGATGGTATAGGGCCTCCTGCTTCAGCAGGGGGTTGTATTAGAAGACCTCCAAGGTCCCTTCCAGCCCTCTTATTCTTGTTATTCTTAAAGCGATGGGTCAACAATTTACACTGTTTTGTATGTGTGGAAGATTATTTTAAAAATGGGTTATTTTAACGAGGGGGAACGCAAAGCCAGCGAACTAAACAGATAGACCAGAACCATATAGAGCCGAGGTGGCGCAGTGGTTAAATGCAGCACTGCAGGCTACTTCAGCTGACTGCCGTTCTGCAGTTCGGCTGTTCAAATCTCACCGGCTCAGGGTTGACTCGGCCTTCCATCCTTCCGAGGTGGGTAAAATGAGGACCCGGATTGTTGTTGGGGGCAATATGCTGACTCTGTAAACCGCTTAGAGAGGGCTGAAAGCCCTAGGAAGCGGTATATAAGTCTAACTGCTATTGCTACTGCTATTGCTATAAATAAAAACGTTGTCTGTGAATGATGGAAGCTCTAGTCCCAGTACATTTGGAAGTGATTCCATTTAAGGAAAAGTGGCTTAAACGTCTCACCAATTGTAAAAAAACTTTGATTTTCGAGTATTAGTGATTTTAGTCTTTTTTTAAAAAAATGATTTTTGTAACGGGGGAGGACCACTTCTATTTGACTGCCTGTGTATATATTCTTTTAATTGGTTTTCGCTCTGAAAAAAAAATAACACGTAAACTAAATGCTTAAGTGTGCTTTTGCTATCATAGGTTATGAATTTGGGTTGTTTGAAACGTTGCGTGCTGTGTCCCAAGAGCTCTGCTGCGTTAAATCAAACTTCCCAGCATTCTCTTTCTCTGGCTTGGCAAATTGTTGCAGGCTAGTGGCTAAATCTGAAAGCAACAAATACAGGTAGTCTTCGACTTACGACCATAATTGAGCCCAAAATTGATGTCGCTAAGTGAGACATTTTAAGCGGGTTTTGCCCCATGTTACGACCTTTCTTGCCACAATTGTTAGGTGACTCATTGGAGTTGTTAAATTAATAGCATGTTTGTTAAATGAATCTGGCTTCCCCATTGATTTTGCTCCTTGGAAGATTGCAAAAGTGGATGTGGCCATGGGGGATGCTGCAATAGTCATAAGTGGGGAAAACAGTCATAAGTCACAAGTGCCGTTGTGACTTTGAAGGATCGCTAAATGAACTGTTGTAAGTCAAGAATTACCTGTAGTCATTAATTCTCTTATCCTTCATATTTTTGGAGCAAAAGGACATTCAGGATCATTTCTTGTGACTAATCCAGTGGTGGGTTTCAAAAATTGTTCGAACCTACTCTGTGGGTGTGGCCTCCTTTGTGGGAGTGGCTTGCCGCCCATGTGACCGGATGGGAGTGGCTTGCCGCCCATGTGACCGGATATGAAGATGCCGACGACACTTGTCAGAACCACCTTAAATTACCTCACACACAGCACTGGCATGCATAAGAATAGGATGCAAACTTGTTTTTTAAAAGGCATCTTTGGTTTGCGTTAAAACAACTTCAACACACGCAATGTTCTGATTGCACCACAAACGCAGTAGTCATCCTTACCTTTCATAGAGGCAACTGAGTTTTATAAATATGAGCTTGATAGTGTAGAACAATCATATCCAAGGACCAGTGGTGGGTTTCAAAAAATTTTGGAACCTCTTCTGTAGGTGTGGCCTGCTTTCCGGGTCCACTGGTGGAACCTCTTGTAAGCGGTCCGGTAGATTTGACGAACCGATTCTACCGAATAGGTGCGAAGTGGTAGGAACCCACTTCTGGAGTAATCCCACCTATCCTTTGCATGCATCCCAGGTAGGACTTGTATAGGCTCTATGAAGGTTCATGAGGCTCTGCCTAGACTAGAATTATTTTGATGATTGAGGTGGCCTAAAGATAGCTAGCTAGCATGATTGATTCAAAATACTAATGGTGTTCCGGACAGCCTTTATTATTTGTTTTGTCTGTTAACTGGTTTTAGTAGATGACGGATTTTATAGCTTGGGTTTGTGGGATGAATTTGATTTATGTTTTATCAAATTGTATTGTTGTAAACTGCTTAGTGCAAATCCAACGGTAGATACCCTTCCTTTGCACACACCCCCCAAAGGAGACAGGTATCCACAGTTTTACTGGTATGATAGTTAATCTCTCAACTAGAAGTTAACATCAGAGTGGGAAATCGGGACAATGCTCAGCATCTTCATCAAATTCTAATTCTCACAGATTTTGTAAGAGGGCATCAAGGTGCAAAAGTATCATAAAACACTTAATGATGCTGTAAAAATTGTCCAGTCAGTAGCTTAATTTATTAGCTTAAAGGTATTAGTAGAGGGTGAGGTATAATAAGAGCAGGCACTCAAAGATTATCTCTAGGTGATCTTGGAGATGTAAATGAAACGAAGTGACAACACTGGTAAACCAACATAAAGTGTGCCATTCATTTTGCTAAAGATTCCTTAGCTCTATGGCCTACCCCACCAGCACGGCTAAAAAAAAATACTTTCCCCCCATACCATACTGTTGATGTCTTGTAGCAAACTCATCCTTTCATTAAAGTGAGGTACCGTTCCTGGAAAGTTAGTTGTGATCAATGTAATTGCTAGTGATTTCAGGAATGTAGAACCTTATCATCAGTTCTATCCTGGAGGTAGCTTTGAACGGCAAGGTATAGGGATCCTATCTCACACTATGCAAGCTAAGAGATAAACATCAGCCAAAGACAGATGTTGTGCCTTATTTGACATAGGCAGACAGCCAGCGTATGTGATTCATTCTGAGTTTGAAATGTAAATTTTGCTTTTCCCTTGTGCTTAGTTCTTAGGAATCTATTACACTTCTGTTTTACTGTTAATGAGAAGCTACAGTAAGCAGATGTAAACAGATTCTGCCAATCACAGCACATCTGGCCCTAGAATTTGTGAAGCTGCCACAGATCTATAATTAGCAATTGTCCGATAAAACATTTACAGTAATGGAGAGTATTTTTTTTTAATTTGAGAAGAAATATCCGTCCTTAAGAATCTATTGTATATTGTGAAAGGATTATGTGGCATTGTACGTTCTTAGTGAACACATAAAATTTGTCCTGATAGTAACATACGTTTCAGAAAATACACTCCTACAGATATGAATTAAGTACTTTTTAACCCAGTGTTTGCTGCCAAAGGGAAAAGAAGATGATCATTTCTCAGCTCATTCTAGGCTACAGATTAACAGAGTTGGAAGGGACCTCATAGGTCAACTAGTTCAGCCCCCCTTCCCCCCCCCCATTCAAGCAGGAGACCCTACACCATTGCTGACAAATGGCAGTCCAATCTCTTCTTGAAAGTCTCAAGAGATGAAGCGCCCACAACATCTGAAGGCAACTTCTGTTCCATTGCTTGATACTTCTCACTGTCAGAAAGTTCCTCCTTAAATGAGTCCTATAGCACAAAGGGCTTATGAAATAATAAATCCATACTATCATCCTATTTCAAATCTCTGCTCCAATATTCCAGTTATATGAATTCCTGAGAATAGAGGCTTCTAAAAGATTTAATAACCTATATTTTGTGCATCCAAGACTGTCTCTTGGAAAGCTGGTCATATCTCAGTCTCAAGTCAGGGAAGGTAACATCTAACAAGAAAACAGATAAGGTTATGTTACAGCTGGCAAAGTCAGATGAAGTAGGTCAAATCTAAACAAGATAAACAAGATCTCATAAAAATTCTGTTGCACAGACAGCAGAATGGAACAGACCTACGTAAACGCAACTATAAGATGTTGTTTCAGCAAACACAAGGATGGACCTCCAGATATTGCTGCACTGTGTTGTTAATACACAACACATGCTTGCATATTCAATTAGAAAAAAAATACTTATCTTAAACGAAGTTTGGAATACATTTGCTGGTACAAGTAATAAGCTTAATTTTTATTTTGATTGGAAAGGTTGATCACTAAATAATTTTTATATTTGGCTAAATGCCATAGTCCAGTACAGGAGATGCAGTGGTGGGTTTCAAAATTTTTTGGAATCTACTCTGTGGGTGTGGCCTCCTTTGTGGGAGTTGCTTGCCGGCCATGTGACCTGGTGGGAGTGGCTTGCTGGCCTTGTGTTCTCTCTCTCTCTCTCTCTCTCCTTCCTTTTCTCTCTCTGTCCCTTTTTCCTTTTTTTCTTTCATCTCTTCACTCTTTCTTTCTTCCTTCCTTCCTTCCTTCCTTCCTTCCTTCCTTCCTTCCTTCCTTCCTTCCTTCCTTCCTTCCTTCCTTCCTTCCTTCCTTCCTTCCTCCTTCCTTCCTTCCTTCCTTCCTTCCTTCCTTCCTTTCTTTCTTTCTTTCTTTCTTTCTTTCTTTCTTTCTTTCTTTCTTTCTTCTCTTTCTCTCTCTGTGTGAGTCTGTGTGTATGTGTGTGTCAGTGGTGGGTTTCAAAAATTTTTGGAACCTCTTCTGTAGGTGTGGCCTGCTTTCCGGGTCCACTGGTGGAACCACTTCTAAGCGGTTTGGTAGATTTGATGAACCGGTTCTACCGAACTGGTGCGAACTGGTAGGAACCCACCTCTGAGGAGATGCCTTATAACAAGGGGTGTGAAACTCGCGGCCCATAGGCCATATACGCCATACGCCTGGTTTAACAAAGGGGGAGGGGGAGTTGTGATACGTTATGTGACAATGTGTAATTCCAAGGTTGAAGGTTGAAGGTTTATTTTATTTATATGCCGCCCTATTCCCTGAGGGACTCAGGGTGGCTAACAAACCCAAGAGGGGGGGGGAAGGTAAGCACGAAGGAAATACAACAAAGAAGGTACAAGGGAATTTAAAAGACAATCAACAGCCACACGATTCGAGAGGGGAAGGGAACTCATCGACCCCAGGCCTGCCGACACAGCCAGGTTTTAATGGCTTTTCGGAAGGCCTGGAGAGAGGTGAGGGTCTGAATCTCTGCGGGGAGTTCATTCCAAAGGGTCGGAGCTGCCACAGAGAAGGCCCTCCCCCGGGTAGTAGCCAGATGACATTGGCCAGTAGATGGAACCCGGAGGAGGCCTAATCTGTGGGATCTAATGGGCCTTTGGGAGGTAATTAGCAGCAGACCCCTGCCCTATAAGATTAATTCAGTATATTTCAATAGAGTGCAAAAGCTTCACATAGCAGAATGCTAGGTTGGATACTGGCTTTAGTGTCCCAGGGAAAAATGGAGATTTGATGTCTGTGAAACAGTGCCATAGCCAAATAAAACAACTGAATTGTCAAGAGCCTTCACCTGGGAACTAAATGCTAATTTTGCCCAATGCTTCATGTTTTGGGAATGCTCTACTTAGGCTTCCATGTTATTTTTTTTTTCCTCAGAAGGTCTTCCATTGATCTCTGCATACCATTTGTATGGCGTGAAATAAGGACAGCTTCCTTGCCACTGAAGGTGGAAATTAGTATAGTGGTGATAATTTAATTAGGTCACCTGGATTCTACATTTAATTCATTCATGAAGCTCACTTTTGGTTACCTGTAAAATTGTTATTCAGATGAAGTGGAGCATGGGAATTGTATAAATTAACAAAGAAGGCTGAAATACAATGCAGTAAATTGGTGGATATTTTTGTATGAAGCAGTGCTGTTGAGTATGTAGCAAAAATATAAGAGTGATTATTAATAATGGATAGCAACAGCAAGAAATAGTTTCAGCAGTGGTGGTTCATTTTAACTCTCTGGTAGATTAAACTCAGAGGTGGGTTCCTACCAGTTCGCACCTATTCGGTAGAACCGGTTCGTCAAATCTACCGAACCGGTTAGAAGAGGTTCCACCAGTGGACCCGGAAAACAGGCCACACCTACAGAAGAGGCTCCAAATTTTTTTGAAACCCACCACTGGTCCTTGGATATGATTATTCTACACTATCATGCTCATATTTATGAAACTCGGTGCCTCTGTGAAAGGTAAGGATGACTACTGCGTTTGTGGTGCAATCAGGACATTGCGTGTGTTGAAGTTGTTTTAACGCAAACCAAAGATTCCTTTTAAAAAACAAGTTTACATCATATTCTTATGCATGCCAGTGCTGTGTGTGAGGTCATTTAAGGTGGTTCTGACAAGTGTCGTCGGCATCTTCATATCCGGTCACATGGGCGGCAAGCCACTCCCATCCAGTCACATGGGTGGCAAGCCACTCCCACAAAGGAGGCCACACCCACAGAGTAGGTTCAAACAATTTTTGAAACCCACCACTGATTAAAATGCAGACTATAGAGAAGCAGGATCAGGCTTAGAAATATGAAGTAATCTTTACGTCATTAAGGCATTGCAACATTTTTTTTAAAAAAAAATGTTTTGCACTGATGGGAATCCAACATGCGGGGAACAGTTTTCTTCTAGTGCAGTTATTTTTCCTGCTGCCTGTTTTAACTGTTGATATACAAGGGAATGTAAAAGTAATTCTTGTCCTGTCCGTGGATTTAATCAGAAGAGAGGATAAAGTTGATAGAGCTCATTTCTGTGTACTTCTGTGTATTCATATGTACATGCATATGAGCTTTTATCAACTTGTTGATGAATAAACATGTAGAGGATATAATTGTATCAAAATTACACTTCTGGGCTTAATCCTGAAAATCGTGTTTCCATAGCTTCACTAGGGAGTCATAAGCCATTTTTATTCATCAAAAGATAAATTGAAATAAATAAAAAACACCAGCATGAATCACTCCAAATATCAGTGATCAATACATGAATTGTGGACAAGAATGGCAGAACGAAAGATCCATATGATATTATGCCTGGGTGTTATCCAGTAATCCTTAAATCTACAGAGGAAAAACTCTTGTTTTGAAACTGTGGTGGAATGGAACATTAAACAAAGCTAAATCCCTCATGGCATGTTTACAACAGGATTGCTTTGATGTATTGAGAATCCAATAACTCAGACTGTGAAGTTGAAACTTTAACTCTCTGTTGCCTTGGATAGCAAACACTTTAAAAAACAAGTATGGCATGTTGGGAAAGATGCGGTATTGCATAGCCATGCAATCTATAAAATGGGCCTTCTCTGTGGCTGCTCCGACTCTGTGGAATCAGTTGCCCACAGAGGTCCGGACCTCACCCACCCTCATGGCCTTCAGAAAAGCTGTTAAAACCTGGCTGTTCCAGCAGGCCTGGGGCTGTTGACCTTATTATGTAGGGTCCAGCCCCAATTTGAACGTATGCGTGTTGGAGAATTCTTAATTTTTTTTATTTTTATTTTTTGTCTTGTTTTCTTTTCTTGTTCTGTGTAAGCCACCCAGGATTGGGCGGCCTATAAATCAAATAAATTAAATTAAATTAAATTATTTACTGTGGAACTTGAGTTGTAAATTTACTAACTTGGGTTTTGCCCTAACTCTGGTTTCAACTTCTTTTTGCTCAACCCCTCCCATTCAAACACTTCAGCAAATATTAGTCTTTTAGGTACAGTAGTATTTAAACTGATCCTAAGCCTTAGGTGACCCAAAGCTTTTTCAATAGGCAACTGGACTTTCTGTTTTTACTTTGAAGCCATTTTGCTTCTCATCCAGTTTACAACACAGTCCTTTCAATAGTTCCAAGAAGGCACCACACCCATTTCCATTACTCAGGTGACCCTGACGACATAAGAAACCTCCAGGTGACCTCAAGAACTCTCTAAAAGAATCCAAATGACCAGCTGTCTGCAAGGAGTATAAATCCTTCCATTCCCCACCATCCAGCCAGAACTGAAGAAGCTGAAATGTCTTCAAAAGAAAAAAACAGAAAGTCCAGGTGCCTCTTGAAAAAGCACCTTTGGGACAACCATGACCTGAATAACAGAGAATCCTGAATCCTGAGAATCCATTACTCCTTAGATGAATTAATCTGGAAGTGAGATTCTAGTAGCAGTCCAATCTGTTTCTATATGTGGAGTGATGGTGCCATATTATCCTTCGGTGACCATGGAATAACCTTTGAACTAATAATGTTGAGGTAATAATATCCACTCTCCCAAGTGATCTGTATTCCTTAAATGTACAACTTCCAGTAGCTTGACGTCAAAAATTGTACAACTTCCAACAGCTTGATGTCAAGATGTCAAAATTTGTGCCGTGTGTCAAGGCCCCCAAAATAGACAAGACTCAAGCTATTTGAGTTACAGATTTTTCAGAAGTTTTAAGCCACAAGATTGGTTTTTTTTAAGCATGGGCAAATCTTAAACCATGCACATGGTTTTTAAAAAAGCAAAGCAAAACTTCTTGAGGTCGCAAAATGATTACTTGCAGGCTTCATGTAGCTTCTGAATGCCACCTGTCAGACTCTGGATGATTTAAGATGCAGTGGAGAGTGCATTTCATCTCTACCATTGAATCAGGTTTAGCTTCCCGTTCTATACATAGAAGAGTCTGTGGGTGGAATGTGTTCTGCCTCAACGTTGGAGCAAAGTGTGATGTGTTGGCATGCATGCCAGTAGTAGCTTCACTCCAAACCTTGCTTGTTACTTTTGCTAGGATTTCATTGTAGAGCCTTCAAGCCTCTTTTGAATATGGTAATGGAAGTTTAAGGTGTGTATACACACACAGACACACAGATATACACACAGAGACACACAGACAGACACAGACAGATACAGAAACACAGACACACAGAGACACAGACAGACACAGAGACACAGACACACAGACAGACACAGAGACAGACAGATAGACACACACACACACACACAGACACACACACACACACACACAGAGATTTGCATGGTATTTCATGCTATTTTCTAGCTGGATCTTATCTTTGGGGTTTCTTAAGATGTTGGCTATTTTTTGGTCAGTGTCTTGATATTGTGTTTGTGGAGAATTTTGCTAATTTTATCTGTGGTGCCTTTGATGTAAGAGAGGAGGGCGATGCCGTTGTCCTGTTCTGTGTCTCGGTTCTTGGGAGTTGCCTCCCTTTGGATTAGGTTGGTAATTGTGGGTTTTCTTTGGAATCTGTTAGAAATTAATACATTTGTGAGGGTGTTTAATTCAGTTTTCAGGTGGTCTTTGTCGGCTAGGCCTTTGGTTCTGGAGAATCTTGGCTACGGAGTTGATCTGTGCAGGGTGGTGATGGAATTGTGCGTTTAAGTAGTGGTTGGTGTGTGTTTTTTTCTGGTAGATGGTGTGTCCTAGGGAGCCATTGGGTTTTTTGTAGATTAGGACGTCCAGAAAAGGAAGTTTGTTGTTCGCTTCTGTTTCCATAGTAAATTGTATTTTGGGGTATAGAAACACTCCCACAACATGAATAACTGGTGCACCAGTTGCGTCCCTACCTGAACCGGGAGGCCCTCACTACAGTCACTCGCGCCCTTGTGACCTCTAGACTGGACTACTGCAACGTGCTCTATATGGGGCAGCCCTTGAAGAGCATTCGGCGACTTCAGCTTGTCCAGAATGCAGCCGCGCAAGCGATCGTGGGTGCACCTCGGTTCACCCACGTAACACCTATCCTCCGCGAGCTGCACTGGCTGCCTATTGGTCTCCGGATACGCTTCAAGGCGCTAGTCGTCACTTATAAAGCCCTTCATGGTATTGGACCTGGGTACTTGAGAGACCGCCTGCTGCCAATTACCTCCACTAGACCGATTAGATCCCACAGACTAGGCCTCCTCCGAATTCCATCTGCCGGCCAGTGTCGACTGGCGACTACCCGGAGGAGAGCCTTCTCTGTGGCTGCTCCGACCCTCTGGAACGAACTCCCCGTGGAGATTCGCACCCTCACCACCCTCCAGGCCTTCCGCAAAGCCCTTAAAACCTGGCTGTTCCTACAGGCCTGGGGCTAAAGAACTGTGCCCCTATCTCGAATGGTATGATTGTTGCGCTTTTAAATTATGTATTGTTTTGTGTTGTTGTCAAATTGTCTGTATCCCCCTTCCCTTGTTTTGAGTTGTGAGCCGCCCTGAGTCCCCCTCAGGGGAAAAGGGCGGCATACAAATGAAATAAACATAAACATAAACATGATTAATAATAAACTCAGAATTTCTGTCCTAAATCATGAAAGTCATAAGTTGAAGCACCCTTGTGACCAGATTTGATTTTAAGATTTTAATTTTTGGTTTGCATTGGATGCTGTGGCCATTAAGTGAATGAATTAATTTATATAGGATATTTATTTAGTTTTGCTGGGAACAGAAGGCTGGAAATCAGCAGAAAAAAATTGTAAATTGCAGTCATGTCACCACTAAACGTTGCAACCAGCTGTAAAGGTGAGCCAGTTTCCAAGCATATAACTCTAGCTAAGTGACCATAGGATAGTGTGTAGCTGCCAGAACTATGGAATTGGGTCACAAGTAGCTTTGGGGGTTCTGTCCTAACTTGGAACGGTCTCTAAGTGATTCCTCTTTGTAAGTCAACACCAGTAGACTTAGATACCGCTTCATAGTGCTTTACAGCCTTTTCTAAGTGATCATCATATTTTTCTAAGAGTCATCATATTTTGTCCAACAATCTGAATCCTCATTTTACTTACCTGGAAAGTATGGGAGGCTGAGTCAACCTTGACCCTGTCAGGATCGAACTGCTGGCAGTTGGCAGAATTGCCCTGCAATATTGCATTCTAACCACTGCGTCCCCAGGGCTATAAGCCTTCAGGCAGGTGGTCCAATAGAATGTATTAAAAAACTCCTAAACTTATCAACTATTAAAAGTTAATAGTAGTTTCCCCCCCCCCCCAATTTATTAATTATGTTATGAGAATACATAAAAGAGAATACATTTATTCCATTTTGTCTTTTTTACCAGTTACATATAATCATCTTGCTTTTAAATCTGCTGCAAATTATAACAAGAACTATTTTTAAAACATACGGAGACCCAATCAGTATAAATTGACGTGAGGTTTTATAGCACCTAGCATCTGGAATATGAAATGCAACCTATGTTTTAGTCAGTGAACAGAAAACAATCCCTTATCTTGTTAGGAAATCACTGGGGACATCCTGTCATTCTAAACTTCCTCAGTTAAAAAACCGGATTCTTGGCATAATTTTCTGTAAAGGTTAAGCATTGTAATACAGTTTGAAGGATCTTTTAATTCCAGATCCTTCCTGGATAACATTAGCATGAAGTCTTGATGCCAGCATGATTATATTAAGAAAAGCCGATTGAAAGGTAAAATATCTTGATAGTGACATTTGAATCAACCAATTTGTATCTCAGACAGGACAAAATTGCTCAAATGGATGGGTAATTTTGATTTCACTCAACAAACTAGATTAAGATATGATTATAACTCTGTGTTTTAGTATATGTTCTGTGGACTTTTCCAGTCTCTCCTCCTCTACTACTACTACTACTACTACTACTACTACTACTACTCCCTCCTCCTCCTCCTCTTTCTAAAAACTCTTATTACAAGAGTACTTAGAAGTGTTGGCCTTTTTACGATTTTTTCTTTTCTTGTAATAACCTATATTTCCCTGTTGCATTTCAAGAACATCAGTGGTTTGTTCTAGATGAGCTGGCTTTTAAAGCTGAAATCAGAAATAGCAATAGCAATAGCAGTTAGACTTATATACCGCTTCATAGGGCTTTCAGCCCTCTCTAAGCGGTTTACAGAGTCAGCATATTGCCCCCAACAACAGTCTGGGTCCTCATTTTACCCACCTCGGAAGGATGGAAGGCTGAGTCAACCTTGAGCCAGTGAGATTAGAACCGCTGAACTGCAGATAACAGTCAGCTGAAGTGGCCTGCAGTACTGCACCCTAACCACTGTGCCACCTCGTTTTTCAAATGATTGAAAAATACATTTACAGTCATGACATGATTTTAACATGCAACAAGGACAGTCTCCTCTCTGTGTTGTATTTGTTGTTATTTCTTAATTACCATTAAACCATCAACCTCCTGGAAAGCAAAACTTACCTTGATGATAATGGAGAAGATCCTTCCAAGGCTAATTCCAGGATGTAGGAATTGTGTGTGGGTTTTTTTTACAGTCATTATGAAGGTGAGAAGGCATAAATAGATATGTATTCCTTGTACACCTTTCTCCTCTTTGTTTATGCCAGGGAAACAGATTAGAAGCTTCTATTTCTACTTTACTGGCAAACCGTATTTGGTTGTTGAAAATTATGCAGCAAACTGTCATTTGTCAGAAATGTGGATTAGACACAAAAGTAAGCACAATATCATTAGTTCTTTTGGACAATAATGTATTGATATAATCTGTAACAGGGTAGAGTAGATTGCAGTATAGAAAATTACTGGAAGAATACCCTTCCAGCCATTTAGACATATTTTTTTTAGACATTTTATTAGGATTTATAGGCCGCCCTTTTCCCTGAGGGGACTCAGGGCGGCTTACAATCGCAGGGAATAGCAATAGCAATAGCAGTAGACTTATATACCGCTTCATAGGGCTTTCAGCCCTCTCTAAGCGGTTTACAGAGAGTCAGCATATTGCCCCCAACAATCTGGGTCCTCATTTTACCCACCTCGGAAGGATGGAAGGCTGAGTCAACCCTGAGCCGGTGGGATTTGAACCGCTGAACTGCTGATCTAGCAGTAGCTTGCAGTGCTGCATTTAACCACTGCGCCACCTTGGTTCTAATCTCACCGGCTCAAGGTTGACTCAGCCTTGGGAAGGGGGTGCAATACCAAAAGACAAACAATATGTGAACAGAATAAAATAATAAAACACAACTTGCATTCAACAGTCAACACTCGGGCGGGTAAATTGGGAACCTATCCCCAGGCCTGATGGGAGAGCCATTTTCCATTCTATGGAATTGAACAATTTACGAAGGAGGGCAGATGGTAAGACCAGCATCACTAGTGATCTCTCTCACTCTTATATGTTTGTTGTGATGTTGCATGGATACACAAAAGGGTTGGAGTTTGCTTTGTGGACAGCACAAAATCACTTCCATCTTTTGCTCCTATGAATTCTGTTGTGAGCCGGTCAACTTCTGATAAAAGCAAGAGGGACAGTGATGTGAGTTGAAGACAAAGGCGGGTTCAAGGATGATGGGAAATGGAAAGCTTTGCCTATAAAGGCTACACAACCGGATCTCAGTATTTTTAAATCTGGAACTCAGATTAATCATAGATAGTGGAACAGCTCCCTCTTTGTATCCCGAGGATGCGCTTCAAGGTGTTACTAGTCACCCATAAAGCCCTACATGGTAGTGGATCTGGATACTTGAGAGACCGCCTTCTGCCAATTACCTCCCTGCGACCAATAAGATCACATAGATTAGGCCTCCTCCATATTCCATCGGCCAGCCAATGCCGGCTGGCAACTACAAGGAGGAGGGCCTTCTCAGTAGTAGCCCCGACCCTTTGGAACGAGCTCCCCGTGGAGATTCGTACCCTCTCCACCGTCCAGGCCTTCCGCACAGCCCTTAAGAACTGGCTAGCCCGTCAGGCCTGGGGACAAGGATAGCCGCCCCTCCCGAATGATGAATGTATGTTGCTTACTATTTTATTATATGTCTTTATGTCAATGTCTGTATTCCCCCTCCCTGATTTTATGTGAGCCGCCCTGAGTCCCCTCAGGGAAAAGGGCGGCCTACAAATATTAATAAAATCTAAATCTAAATCTAAAATATTGAACATTCCAATAATGATCTTCTGTTAAATACACAGTGAAGTCAACGGAGTTATAAAAAGTGTATGAAGGCACTGGAGATTGGTGCATTTTGGTAAGTGAGAAAAGCAAAAATCTGGGTTATACTCTGTGCACTAAGATTATACTATGCTCTGCTTAATTTGACGTATGAATCCAAGCATTACTGATTAATTGAGATTTATGTGTAGGCAACATTTTGCAGCCGGTTGCTTTCAGTATTTTTTTTTTAATTGCTGAGAGCCAAAAAAGCTATGGTCACAACAATATGATGAAAACACCAAAAGGAGCAGAAACAGTTTCCTGACCTAACTTTTGACGTGTAAATATGCGCATGTTTGCATATGCACATATAAAAGAGAGACCAGGCATAATTTAGAATTTTGTGACATAATATGGAGGTGTACAGGATCACAAAATAGCAACAGGCATTAATGCAGCTTCCATGCATGAACTGGATACCAGTTCAATAAGCTGGTGTTGAAAAGCGTAATGGTGTAATATGAGTGCAAAGTAAGGAAGATCACACTGATTTTACAGTATCACTTGGACTAATGCAACCTGAGCCCATATACAGAACTTTGTGAAGTGGTGATCTTGGTATTTGTTGCCCAGTTGCATTATCTCTCTTCACTGTGATAGCTGGTAAAGCATCCATGTTTTCTGTGCAGGCAGTGGTATGTATAAGTCCCCCAACAAGACCTTATAGCTCTGGAAGCTAATGTAAGAAGGGTAAAGGGGAGGAAGGGGAAGGAGAGAAGGGAAAGGAGAGGAGGAAGGAAGGAAGGAGAGAAGAAAGAGAAGAAAGGGGGGTAGGAAGGAGGGAGGGAAGGAAGGAGAGAAGGAGAGAAGAAAGGAGGGAAGGAAGGAGGGAAGGAAGGAGGGAAGGAAGGAGAGAAGGCGAGAAGAAAGGAGGGAATGTAGGAGAGAAGGAAGGGGGGAAGGAAGGAGGAAAAGAAGGGGGAAAGGAAGGAGAGAAGGAGAAAAGAAAGGTGGGAAGGAAGGAAGGAAGGAAGGAGGGAAGGAGAGAAGGAGGGAAGGGGAAGGAGGGAGGGAAGGAAGGGGAGTAGGAGAGAAGAAACGAGGGAAGGAAAGTGGGAGGGAGGGAAGAAGAAGTAGGACCGTTGTAAGATAAGATGGATCTATGGGATGGTGAGAAAGCAATCTTCAAGTATATTGTCAACTGTAGGGAAAAATTGTTATAAATACATATTATTAATAACAGTTATGAGATCATATAATTGTGAATGTATATATGAAATTGATAAAATATTTTTTTTAAAAAAATAATAATGTAAGAACACAACAGAGTGATCCTTTGCTCACACTTCAGAGTGATCCTCTAACCGAGTAACTTGAATGTTGACCAGAGATTTGCAGTTAATAATTAAAAATATATTCTTTGGTAGGATGCCCCTGCCTCTGCGCGTGTAACAACATGCAGAGGATCTTCTGTTGGCTCGTGACAGATGTAGTAAGCCCTCTTCCCTTTGTCAAAAGTTTTGCATCAGCAGTTGCTGAAATTAGACTTTAAGAAAGTTGGAGCTTCAAGCTGATTTTGTTATCTGAAGGACATTAAATGTGGGGGTGAGGGGTGGGGTGGGATAGGAATATGTGAAAAGAGTAGGTCTCTCAAACCAGAAGAAGAAGAAGAAGAAGAAGAAGAAGAAGAAGAAGAAGAAGAAGAAGAAGAAGAAGAAGAAGAAGAAGAAGAAGAAGAAGAAGAAGAAGAAGAACCAGAAGAACCAGAAGAACCAGAAGAACCAGAAGAACCAGAAGAACCAGAAGAACCAGAAGAGGAGGAGGAGGAGGAAGAAGAAGAAGAACCAGAAGAGGAGGAGGAGGAAGAAGAAGAAGAAGAACCAGAAGAGGAGGAGGAGGAGGAGAAGAAGAAGAAGAAGAAGAAGAAGAAGAAGAAGAAGAAGAAGAAGAAGAAAGAAGAACCAGAAGAACCAGAAGAACCAGAAGAACCAGAAGAACCAGAAGAGGAGGAGGAGGAAGAAGAAGAACCAGAAGAGGAGGAGGAGGAGGAGGAAGAAGAAGAAGAACCAGAAGAGGAGGAGGAGGAGAAGAAGGAAGAAGGAAGGAAGGAAGGAAGGAGGAGGAGGAGGAAGAAGAAGAAGAAGAAGAAGAAGAAGAAGAAGAAGAAGAAGAAGAAGAAGAAGAAGAAGAAGAAGAAGAAGAAGAAGAAGAAGAAGAAGAAGAAGAAGAAGAAGAAGAAGAAGTAGTCCTCAGGAAATTGCCACAGGAAGGGAACCGTTTCTTAATTTTCATGTTTTAGGCAGGATTTCTAGCTGGCCGGAAGCATCGATGACTGCTCAATTTTACTGGCAGGATCTATAATTTCCCCCAGTAGTCCTGTATTCTGTTCTCCTGGCTTATCATAAGGGATTTGAAAAAGCACAACAGCAAAAATGCAGAAAACAATTATTCAGCACACTGTTCCAAAGTCCAGAAAAATGCAGTGCCAAGAGCCACAACAGTTCTTTCCTAGATAGGCATATCTGCAATTCGAAGGCTTTCCCTGCCTTTCTCACTTGTCACTTTGACTGTGGATTCTGCCTCCAGCAACTTTTTGCACTAAATTCAATCCCCATCACTGGTCTATAGCTGTTCTTCTGCCATTATTGAAACTGCTGAAGCTGGTCTAAAATCCTACAAAGAATTTTTTTGAAGCCTCCTCTTCCATTAATTAGCTGATGTATTATGAGTTTCCCACCCTAAATCATAAGCACAGAATTACTTACAGGAGTGGGTCAGAGGTGGGTTCCTACCAGTTCACACCTATTCGGTAGACCCGGTTCGTCAAATCTACCGAAACGGTTAGAAGAGGTTCCACCAGTGGACCCGGAAAGCAGGCCACACCTACAGAAGAGCTTCCAACATTTTTTTGAAACCCACCACTGGTCCTTGGAAATGATTATTCTACAACTATCATGCTCATATTTATGAAACTCAGTGCCTCTGTGAAAGGTAAGGATGACTACTGCATTTGTGGTGCAATCAGAACATTGCGTGTGTTGAAGTTGTTTTAACGCAAACCAAAGATGCCTTTTAAAAAACAAGTTTCCATCATATTCTTATGCAGGCCAGTGCTGTGTGTGAGGTAATTTAAGGTGGTCCTGACAAGTATCGTCGGCATCTTCAAATCCGGTCACATGGGCGGCAAGCCACTCCCATCCGGTCACATGGGCAGCAAGCCACTCCCACAAAGGAGGCCACACCCACAGAGTAGGTTCGAACAATTTTTGAAACCCACCATTGGAGTGGGCTTACAAAAGCTGCCTCTTGTCTTCTTAGTGCAGAGGTATGATGGCAGAAGCTGCCATGTGGACATCGTTGAAGCTCTGAGCAGGATTTGTAGGTGGCGCAGTGGTTAAATGCAGGTGGCGCAGTGGTTAAATGCAGCACTGCAGTCTACTGCTAGATCAGCAGGTCAGCGGTTCAAATCTCACCGGCTCAGGGTTGACTCAGCCTTCCATCCTTCCGAGGTGGGTAAAATGAGGACCCAGATTGTTGGGGGCAATATGCTGACTCCCTGTAAACCGCTTAGAGAGGCCTGAAAGGCCTATGAAGCGGTATATAAGTCTACTGCTATTGCTATTGCTATTGTAGGATAAGCTCCCTTTGTTTAAAAGGAATGTTTCAGTGGTTTTTCTAGACCAGGAGTATCAAACTCTAGGCTCTCAGGCTGCATCTGGCCTGCAAGGTGCTTAGATCTGGCCTCGGGGCTGCCCTGGAAATAGCGAAGGACGGCCCCACGGTGCCTCTGCCACCAAAAATGGAGCTTGGGAGGGTCACATGCAGCCCTCGAGCTCCATTTTTGGCTGTGACAGGCTCCTGCAGCCCTCTTTTTTGCGGATAATGTTTTTATTTTCCATTTTTTCATTTTCATACACTCACATATATACTGTGCATAGCTTTTCGAACGCTTTTCAGGGGCAGCCTGAACACACAATATAAGGAAGTGATTGGCATAGGCACTTCTAACCTGTTGCCTTTTGGGTGTCTAGATCAGTGTTTCTCAACCTTGGCAACTTGAAGATGTCCGGACTTCAACTCCCAGCATTCGCTGGCTGGGGAATTCTGGGAGTTGAAGTCCAGACATCTTCAAGTTGCTAAGGTTGAGAAACACTAGTCTAGAGGCTACAATTCTTCTGATCCTCAGCAGCATGGGCAAAAATACTGCTGACAAGGGATTATTGCAATTATTCTTCCACAGAAAGGAGTCCATCTGTTGAACATGTTGGACTATTTTTTATGCATGTATTCCTACAGGTGTTGAAGGTTAATATAGCTCATAAATGAGTTAATACTACTCTGGTTGACTTCCTGTGCTTAGCGCACAAACAAAACTGCAGAATTCATTTTTTTTTATTCATACTTTTTAATGGCAATTATAGGATTATATATATATATATATATATATATATATATATATATATATATATATATATATATGTGTGTGTGTGTGTGTGTGTGTGTGTGTGTGTGTGTGTGTGTGTGTGTGTGTGTGTGTGTGTGTGTTTATTTGTGCTGATAAATAAATAAAGGGAGACTAGTATAGATCTATTTCAAGCTATTTAGCTCTCATCAGCTAGCCATACCCTTACTGGGATTTGAACCTGGGCTGTATTACATACTAGGCAGACTTCTTAGCCATTAGGCCATAGGCTCTTATCCGTTATCAGCGAAGCCAGGGTGAAAGGTATCTATTAGATTTTTACAACCCCTGGTAAGGGTTGTAAAGGTAAGGGTATGGCTAGCTGATGAGAGCTAAATAGCTTGAAATAGATCTATACTAGTCTCCCTTTATTTATTTATCAGCACAAATTAAAAAAACACAAATATAACAAAGGCAACAGTAAAAAACATTGGGTTTCTGGCATGATGGACTCTTGTGATGAGCCGATTGACAGATGATGGAAGCAGTTAGCTTCCTCCCATAATTGGGGCTTACCAGGGGTTGTAAAAATCATATGTATGTATGTATGTATGTATGTATGTATGTATGTATGTATGTATGTGTGTATATATATATATATATATATATATATATATATATATATATATATATATATATATATATATATATATATATATATATATATATATATATATATATATGTAAATTAAAAGGCACTTAAAAGATAATCTGTTCTGCATCCTTTATTGGATGCATGTAGATTGATTACTGCTGTAGAGATAGCTGGCATTCATATTTTTAAAGATCTGCAGTCATTTTTTTCTCCTTAATAGTGTTTTTTTTTTAAACACCTAGCACATAATGTAACACGACATCTATTGAAAACCTCACTACCATAGTTCACAGATATAAAATGCATTTTAAGGAATTAATATAGCCATGGCACTCCTTATTCAGACTGGTATGAAGTTCGGGTTGAAAGGATTTAACTCTTCCCTCTTGCCATTTTTGCCATAAAGCAAAAGACTGAATAACCGTCCTTATATTTTGTGGGAAATGTTTATGGAGTGAGATTATGGTATAAATCTTCATATCTTCCTTAACTCCTCCTAATAATTAACTGGGAAAAGTAAAATTAAAAGGCTCAGTGAGATAGCCTCAATCCACAGAAGAACTGGCTGCAAACATTAAAGAGAGAAAGGGCTCAACCCCTCTTTTTAGGGATCACAGTGTTATAAAACCAGAACACTCCCATCTTTCCCCAGAATACTCATCCTTTCCTGTTATGCTTCCCCCACCCCCACCCTCCATATCTACCTGTAACAAAGGAATACTTCTCAACTGATTTTTACTTGAGTAGCTTAGTGCACAAGCTAATTTAATTGCTGCATGTGCAGAAAAAAAGGGGACAAATAAATAAATAAATAAATAAATAAATAAATAAATAAATAAATAAATCCTAGCATTATTTTTTTAAAAACAGGCATTATCCATGCTGCAGCCATTGGCCTCCCTGGGTAAATCAGCTGGGTGGGGGGGGGAATGTGGTATAAGGAATATTTTCTAGATGTCAAACCCTCCCTTTGCTTTAGTTTCAGTCAATGACAGTCACTGATTTCTCAACATAGTGAGTGTGACCGGTTTCAACATGGTGAGTGGTGACTGGTGTCACGTTCCGGCGTTCACGTTGCATACAAACAGAGATTCGGTTTGTTTGGTGAAAAACGTTTATCTCTATCTAAGAAACTACGTGATAACCAGCACTAAATGACAATGATACAAAGGTAATCAAATCCAAGTCAGTTCTAACCAGGTTCACACCATCACCCATATATATATATACCATTTCCCCACCCATCTCCACCCAGATGACACCGGTTCACCGACAAATGCGTGCCCAACAAAAGCGCGCCGACAAAACCGCGGCGAGAAAACCGCAAGATCGAAATCGCGCCCACAGAAGCGCGCCGACAAATGCACACCAACGAAAGCACGCCATCAACAAACAACGCGAAAACAATGTAATAACAATGTAATAACCCTAACCCTAACTCTTACCTTAACCCTAATCACGCTTTTGTGGGCGTGGTTTGCTCACCACGGTTTTGTCGGCGCGCTTTTGTCGGGTGCGCATTTGATGGGTCATGGATGACACCTACCCACCATCACCAATCACCATGACCACACCCCCACCCAGTGTCATCATAGCCTCTTTCCTGGTTAGCCGCATCCGAGCAAAAGAGTTACATCAGAGTAGGCAGTTGCACCCGAGTAGAAGAGCCACATGCGGCTACAGGCTCAATCGACCTCAGAGAGGCAACATCAACGTGGCAGCGTTAGTGGCGTGTAAGCATGGCCGAGCAGGCATGGTGATGGTCCCCCCTGGATGGCAGCCTGAGGGCTGACAATTGGTTTCAGCATGGTAAGATTGCTTTATTACTGTAACGCGCTGTACATGGGGCTGCCCTTGAAGAGTGTTCGAAGGCTCCAGAACGCAGCCGCGCAAGCGATCGTGGGTGCACCCAGGTACACCCATGTCACACCTATCCTCCGCGAGCTGCACTGGTTACCCATTAGTCTCCAGATCCGCTTCAAGGTGCTGGACGTTACCTATAAAGCCCTTCATGGCATTGGACCTGGGTACCTGAGAGACCGCCTCCTGCCGATCACCTACCATAGACCGATTAGATCACACAGGTTAGGTCTCCTCCGGATTCCATCTGCCAGCCAATGTTGGCTGGCGACTCCCCGGGGGAGAGCCTTCTCTGTTGCAGCTCCAGCCCTCTGGAATGATCTCCCCATGGAGATCCGGACCCTTACTACCCTCCCAGCCTTCCGCAAAGCCGTTAAGCTCCAGCAGGTCGGGGCGCTCTCGAAATATCCAGCCCCTTGGAAATTGTGACTGTTGTATATTTTAATATGTTGTTTGTGTATTATCCCCCTCCCTTGTTTTATTGTAAGCCGCCCGGAGTCCTTCGGGAGTGGGCGGCATACAAATCAATAAAACTCTAAAACTCTAACTCTAACACTCTAACTCTTTCAACATGGTGAGTGAGACTAGAAGATCAAAGCTTCTACATATGTACTACATACCCATAAAGAGGAGGATTTCAATTGCTTGTACACAATGGCCATTTTGAAATCTATATCCACCTCTGCCTCAGTGAGATATTAGTGTTCTTGGTGTTTATACAGCTTGATTAATGGATTGCCCTGTTTGCTTACTCTTCCTGGATCAATTTGTTTGTTTTAAAAAGGGGGAAAAGAAGGACCACACTTCTACCATGCTTGCCTTCACTTGGGCTTAGAAAGAAAATTAACAACGTTCCTGTTAATTCAGCTTGTTAAATAAAATTAAGTCTGGTCCATTGTTTCACTGTTTCATCAAAGAACTTTCCCCCTCTTCCTCATCCCAAATTTAAAAAAAAAGTTATTTTGTAAGAAAAAAGTTGGGCAGCAATGAGGGACTAGAAAGGGGAGAGTATTCATGCCATAGATGCAGTAGCTGAGTGGAGTGGAGGCATGCAAACCGGAGTTTGTAACCAGTGGTGGGATTCAGCCAGTTCGCACCTATTCGGGAGAACCGGTTGGTAACTTTCTAAGCGGTTCGGAGAACCGGTTGTTGGAAGAAATCTCCTTTTGTTTCTTTCCACTTTACAGGGCTAATCCTGTAAGGAAGGCAGGAAGGAAACATTCTGGTGTTGTTTCTAGCCTAATCTTTATTGTCCTCGCTTACAGAAACTGCCTCTCCGGTTAACCCTTATTACATTGTAACAGCTAAGGTGAAGCGCCCATCGACGTGAGTGATGTTGAGTTGGCCACGCCCACCCAGTCACATGACCACCAAGCCCCACCTACCCTGCTGGTCATTAGGGCAGAGAACCGGTTGTTAAATTATTTGAATCCCACCGCTGTCATAAGCCAACATAAGATGAAAAGGTCTTTCATTTAGAAGAGCTACAAAAAATGTGGCTGTTCGGTGGTGAGTTGACAACAATTCGTTGACAACAACCGATGACAGCAAGACAAAAATTCAATGACAACAATCCTGCACACACACACACCCGCAATTGTCTACTTTTTGCTGAAAGTGTTATACCACCCTTAGTTTTACATGTATGTATACATGGGTATTGTCACTACCTTCTTCCAGATTTTTTTAAATCTTGTCCATCTTCCTAATATTTCTCAGGGGAAGTTTGCAATCCACATTTGGCGAAAATGCATTTGTTTAGGTATAGAAGGAAGTGAATTCTCTTCAAACCATTGTAGAATTATTAGAAAACTGCTCTTATACTGCAGGGGTGGGTTTCAGGCGGTTCGCGGCGGTCCCCGCGAACCGGTTGGTCGGCGAACCCGGAAGTAAGTAACTTCCGGGAACGCCGAAGTGTTCACCCACCAGCCCGCATTTCTTACCCGGTTTTGACGAGTTCTGCGCTTCCACGCATGCGCAGGACGCATACAGCGCCTGCGCGATCCTCCAGGAGCAGCTGGAGCATCGCACAGACGCTAGTACGCATGCGTGCACGAGGACACCGCCGGCCCTGTTCCAACCGAACCGGTTGGAACAGGGCGAGAAACCCACCCCTGTTATACTGCCATGTATAATCCATTTTCTATTTCTGACTCAATACCCACCCACCCCCCAATTCAAATGCATCTTACATGGGGCCATTGGGTTTTCTCAGCTAGAAACATTGAGTTCATTGTACCTTCGCACAAGAAGGACATTTGAGCTCATTGAACAAGACCTAATTAGTAGAATCAATAGATGAAATCAAAACGTCAATGGACTAGAAATGAAATATATTTTGGGTGAGGACAAAATTAACCCTGTATAATCCAATGGTCATTTTTAAAAAAAACCCAAACAGGTAGATATTCAGTGCCCCTCTCATCTGCAGCCCTCCCCATGGCTGATTGTTTTTTTTATCTCAGTTAAGTGTGTGATTGCCCTTCATTCTTGTGAAAAAAATACTAGCATTCAAATATAATGGCATAACCTATGGCCAGGTTGCAGAGTATCTTCTGGCAGTTCACACTTTTATCTGCTTCTGTTGTCCATCTTGTTTTGGGGAGAGAAATTGTAGATGGGAGGGAAGAAATAGGCACCTTGCACAAAAGCTGGTTTGTGTTATTTAGCCATTACCAGGCAAACAAATAGAGGCTTAATTGAGGATCGACTATCTGCAAGCAAATATAACCCTCGCTTTTGTTTAATACATTGCTCTTGCTGATTTGCAAAACCTCCGGTGAAGTGAAATGTGACTGGATGGGCACGAACGTGTTGTTTTCTTTATGCAATAAACTCACAGTGACCTACATGGATGAAATGGAGTGGCACTAATGTTGTTAGGTTTTAGCGACTGTTTTCATGACCAAAGTGGGCTGGGTGTCTTTTTTTGGAAGGATTGATGTGGGATCCATTTTATATTCGGTGCATTATTTAAAATCTTTCCTAGCAAGCTGTTACCTTTTAATTCTTTTTCTAAAGCAGCTGCATTATAGTCATGAATGCCTGTGAGTGTATAAAGTGGCTAGAAAAATCTTTATTCCCTAAAACATGGATAGGAAACCACAAGCAAATCCTTCCTCTTCTAAATTACAGAAAATGTAGGAAATAATAAACACGCCTGAACTAATGTGTTCAGAAGTTATGATCCGACAGTCATCCAAAACTTATAGCTACAACTTATAGCTACAACATGTTCCCTACTTCTCTCTTCCGGGATCCGACTTATCTTCCTGGTTTATTAACTGAGATCATATCAGACAGGAGGTTGGAGGTTAGATGAGAGGTTAGGATTGGCATCCTGGAGGAGCAAGGCAAGGAGCATGTTACACACATGGCACGTGGCCGCAACTTCATAAAATGTAGAGAATTGCATGAAGCTTTGGGAAATTGTCCAATATTTTTCAGATGAAAAAAAGTCCATCTAAATCAAGAGAATGAAATTAATTTGCCTGGAATGCAGTTTGCAATGCATGGAAAGTTTCACTCTGGTAAACATCTGTAGGAAGGCTGAGGGAAAATTAAATGAAGATAAATTAAGCAGGTTTTCACCCCCAGGATTTGGGTTTGCCCATTACTATTTGGATGTCATTGTATATACAGATACTTAGAATATGTAAACAATTGCTCTTTTGTATACAATGCAATGGAATTTTCCTTCGTTATATTAAGGTGAAATAGCGTGAATGGTATATGAAAGAAGGTAAGATAGGAAAGATGTATATCAGGGCATTTAAAGAGGGATAAGATCCCGAATTGGTATTTATTTCTCCAGTAACTAAACTAGGTTTATTGTAGAGAGGAAGAGAGGTGTATGAGAGATAGGTTAGGTTAGGTTTGGTTTATTGGTTTTGTATGCCGCCCACTCCTGAAGGACTCCGGGCGGCTCACAATAAACAGGGGAGGGAATAAATAAGACAACACAAACAATTTTAAAATCCACAACAGTCACAATTAAGACGGGGCTGGGTGCTTTAACAACCCCCAGCCTGCCGGAACAGCCAGGACTTAGTAGCTTTATGGAAGGCCACGGGGAGCTCGTTCCAGAGAGAAAACTCTAGATAGTTTTCTAATACCACTGCTATCTAGATTTAAGAGTTGTAGAAAGGAAAAAAAAATTGAGGAAGACTAGTGTAGTTCTACTCCAAACATTCTTAGAAATTGCTATTCTGCATTGGGCAGTAAATATTAAATGGAACTTAATATACCTTAATTATGGCCAAAGCCCAGAGACAGATCTTTAATGGAGACTTTTGTTAAACTAGAAACAATTTTAAAGAAAGCCATGACAAGGTAACTCTATAGAATGGAGATTTATAATATTTTGGGCCCAGGGATTTACTCTATGAAATTATGGTTTTAATAATCACAAATAGATGTAATAATTTCCCCTGTCTGGTGAAATTAAATCCACTAGCAACTCAAGTAGTGCAGTGAAAATGTTACTTTAGTTTGCAGTTATAAAAGGCTGGATTGCATTCAAATACAGGCTGAGTTTGCATATCCTACTGAGTGTAATGTGCTTAATGTGCTTTATGGATGAACACAGCCACTTAAAGTTTAGCAGGTTGCATTGATGGGACAACATGACCGAAACAGTCTTGTTTACTACTGTTTTATGAAATGCGATTGAATTATTGATGGCTACTTCACTTCATTTATTTCAATGAGATCGAAAACGTGATTGAGGAATTTAGTCTGGGTGCAACCCACTCTTCTCTATTTACTCTAGTATCGTTGCGTGCATATTGTGTGAGAAGGACAAAGTAACTTAGTGTTCATTTTACTGGTAACCTTATTCTCCCTTTTCTCATTTTCAGTGCGCCACCATGGGAGGTAAACTGAGCAAGAAGAAGAAGGGTTATAATGTGAACGATGAAAAGGCCAAAGACAAAGACAAGAAGGCCGAGGGGACAACAGCGGAGGAAGGAGAGGCTCCCAAAGAGAATGAGTCAAGCCAGCAGACCGCCACGGAGACTGCAGAAATGAAGGAGAATAACAAAGAGGAGATGGGAGACAAGGATGCCCAGGTAGCTGGCAACAAGGCAGAAGAGAAGGAAGGGGAGAAAGGTGTAAGCCCAGAAGAACCGAAGAAGCCAGAACCGGAGAAGCTGGACACTCCGGGTGACACAAAAGCAGAGCCTCCGAAGAGCACTGAAACCTCTAAGGAGGAACCGAGCTCAGATGCTCCTCCAGCCAGCAGCGACACCCCGAAATCCTCAGAGCCCAGTGGTGATGCAAAAGCTTCCCAGCCTTCAGAGGTCACAGCTGCTAGTAAAGGAGATGACAAGGGCAAGGAGGAAGGGGAAGCCAAAAAGACTGAAGCTCCTGCAGTCCCGGAAACTAAAAGTGACGTGGCCCAAGCTTCAGACTCAAAACCCAGCAGCAGCAGCAACGAGGCTGCGCCTTCTTCCAAGGAGACCCCGCCGACAACAGAAGCACCTAGTTCTACTCCCAAGGCCTCAGAGCCCGCAGCCCCGCCAGAGGAAGCGAAACCATCTGAAGCTCCAGCAGCAAACTCGGATCAGACCATAGCAGCGAAGGATTAAATTTGGACAGCCTATTGCAGAACAAAACAAAAATTAACCACTTAAAACAACCTGTGTCTTTTTTTTTTTTTAATTATCTTTTCTTCCCCAGCTCTACTAACTTGTTACGTAGCTGAACTGTTATCGCCCAAGAAAAACCAAGCAAGCAAGAAGTGTCCCATTAAGTTAAGGGGGATGGGGGAAATGGTTGACATGGGGTAATCGAAATAGTATTTTTGTGGGGGGGAAATATCTAATATAGTTTCTGCCAACTTTCCAAAAAAAGAAAAATCTCTGCATTTCATTAAGAAGACAACCCAGTTTGTCTGAAAGTGCAGTATGCCTCTTTCTCTTCTCCTTTTCCCTCCTGACCTGCTCTTAAACGCACTCCACTTATCTTTTCCTTTCTTTTTTTTCCTAGGAGGGATGGAGGTGCAATGATAGGATTAATTCTGCCTTCTGGGCCAGTGCCACACCAATCAAAACCTTTATAAAAGCAGTATTTTCTTGTGGATTCTTTAAAAAAAAGATTTTATTTACAGGCTTTATCATTTTGTATTTTTTATGCAGTGGATGAATGGCAACTTTCAGACAAAACTCACATAGCTGTCAACATTTTTTTTTCTCCTCAATGCCAATCCTGCAATTTATTCTTCTTCCCCAAATATTTTTTGGGAGTTTAAAAAAAAAATAGTTTAAAAAAAAAAGCATTCTCATCCTACTTAGCCTACCTAGATTTCTCATGACGAGTTTAATGCATGTCTGTGGTTGAGTGCATCTGTAGTTCTGTTTATTGGTCAGTGAAAATGAAAAAATAATAATAATAATCTGCGTTCCTTGCAGTTCCAGTTTCTCTTCCATTCTGTGTCACAGACACCAAGTCACCACTCATTGGAAATAAGCAAAAGAATAAAAAAGCAACATGTACAATGGATGCATTGAAATTATATGTAATTGTATAAATGGTGCAACAGTAATAAAAGTTAAATAATTTAAAAAAAACATTTCAGGTGTTAGCGGCTGCAATTTTATTTAGATTCACTTCTCTCACTAATAGCGAGCCAGTATGGTACAGTGGTGGACTAAACCCAGGGCGGCCCAGATTAGAAACAGAAGCCAACTGGGTGCTATTTTGTCCAGTCGTTTTTTCTGTGCCCACATCAAGAGCCGAGGTGGCTCAGTGGTTAGGGTGCAGTACTGCAGGCCACTTCAGCTGACTGCTATCTACAGTTCAGCGGTTCAAATCTCACCGGCTCAAGGTTGACTCTTCCGGCTCAAGGTTGAGCCTTCCATCCTTCTGAGGTGGGTGAAATGAGGACCCAGACTGTGGGGGCAATATGCTGACTCTGTAAACCGCTTAGAGAGGGCTGAAAGCCCTATGAAGCGGTATATAAGTCTAACTGCTATTGCTAATGTTAGGTTCTGTCACAAGCCAGCAGAATAACAAAACCACCTCACTGCATAAATACATCGATAACTTCACTAAACTTCACTACACAGTATAAAACTGTTAGTGGACACTGTATGGACCCTTCCCTTCTTCCTGGTTATCAAATTCTGGTACCTTCCTCTAAAAGGAGACCTTGTGTGTCTTTTCCAAATCAGAATTTAGCAAAGTCAGAAGTTATTGAGAACATTTCACCCGAGGTGAGACAGAGCCGAGGTGGCGCGGTGGTTAAATGCAGCACTGCAGGCTACTTCAGCTGACTGTAGTTCTGCAGTTCGGCGGTTCAAATCTCACCGGCTCAGGGTTGACTCAGCCTTCCATCCTTCCGAGGTGGGTAAAATGAGGACCCGGATTGTTGTTGGGGGCGATATGCTGACTCTGTAAACCGCTTAGAGAGGGCTGAAAGCCCTATGAAGCGGTATATAAGTCTAACTGCTATTGCTATTGCTAGGTCCCCAAGGAAGAGAGATAAGCTGATATCAAGATGAAGCAAAGCAAGAGAGAAAGGGATTGAAAATGGATTTGGGGTAGTTGGGAATCAGAAAACACATGTACAGTCAGAAGTGAAAATTATAGGCGGAACTGCTTTGGGAGTGGTTTATGATCCATTGCACATATAAAACTAAGAAATAAAGAAGTTTCCTATAGAGGAAGGGATGTGGAGTAGCTAGATTGTTCCAGTAATCTTGTACTCTGAAATATTTGATTTTTTTAGTGATACCATGGCAGGACTGTAAGACTGGTCACCAAAGGTACTGCTTTAACCTTGCCTGGGCATTGCACGAGAGCAAATGTGGCCATTTTCATTAGCGATTATTCTGACTCAATAGCATCATTTGCTAGTCCATCTGTTCATCGCATGGAAAATTATGTCTCAGTATATCTATAGCTCCATGTACCTACATCTGGAGATTGCTGTCTACAGCTTTTCCAAAGCTGATGTTTTGAAGGTACAGCGGACCTATTTCTCTTGGTCTTGTTAGCTAAAGAATTAGGGAATTCAAAATCTAACACACCAAATTGAGAAAGAGCCACTAATTCTGAAGACAAAGAAAAAAACTAAGTATAACTTGGGTGCTCTTGGTAAATATTTTAAGAACTAAAAGAAAAAACACACATTGTAATAAAATGTGGACGCCTTCAGAGGAGGACCACCAAGAAGGTGATGGGACTTAAGCTCCTGTGAGAAATTATTAAAGCCGTGTTTTTCAACTTTGGCCACTTGAAGGTATATGGACTTCAAAACTCCCAGAATTTCCCAATCAGCAGTAAGTCTTGGAGTTAAAATCCACGTATCTTCAAGTAGCCAGGGTTGAGACACTGGATAGAAGTGGGTACGTTTAGTCTGGGAGACAAGTCTAGGAAAAACATGAAAGTAATCTTCAAATAGATAAATGATTGGCACATAGAAGACAGAAGGGATTTGGTTTCTGTTGCCTTAGGCAGCAGGCCCAGAACCAAAGGAGACTGAAACTACAGAGAAGTAGATCCACGTAGATACAGGAATTTCCTGATGGTAAACCTGTGAAACAGGCAGCCTCATGAAGTATGTTCCTTCTAAGTAAAGGTATTTAAACAGAGACTAGATAAATTCTCCAAATTGTTTCAAGGTTTCAAACCCTGAGCAGAAGTTTGTACTACCATATTTTTCAGAGTATAAGACGCACTGGAGTATAAGACGCACCAAGGTTTTGAAGAGGCAAATTTTTCAAAAAGGTTTTGCACTCTGCAGACCTCCCCAAAATGCCCCCTTTTCTTTTGCGAAAATGGCCCCTTTTCTTTTCAAAAAAGGGCATGAATATACTTTAGGAGGCTTGTAGAGTGCTCCTGTGGGGTAGGCCCCCCCAAAACAAGCAAAAAGCAGCCCATTTTTCACAAAAATGGGCCCATTTTTTGTCAAAAAATGGGCATGCATAACCTTTAGAAGACTTATAGAGTGCTCCGGGGGCAGAGCGAAACTGAGCAAAACTGCCCATTTTCCACTCATTTCTGCCCTCCCCAGCACCCAGGAGCACTCTGAAAGCCACCTAAAAGCTATGCACGACCATTTTGGTGAAGAGGGCGGGGTTTGGGAGGCAAAAAATGCTGTATTCAGTGTATAAGATGCACCCAGATTTTCAGCCTCTTTTTTGAGGGGAAAAAGGTGCATCTTATACACTGAAAAATATGGTAGGTGGCCTCTGAGGTTTCCAGGTCTCTCATTCTATGTTCTTGAAGTATCTATAAATGTAGAAATCTGGGTACAGAACTCCAGAGGGCCACTAGATGACAAAGATATAGACAGGGTCTTTCTTCACTATCATCTACTGCAGTGGTTCCCAAACTTGGCAACTTTAAGACTGGTGGACTTCAACTCCCAGAATTCTCCAGCCAGCAGAGGAGAGCTGGCTGGAGAATTCTGGGAGTTGAAGTCCACCAGTCTTAAAGTTGCCAAGTTTGGGAACCATTGATCTACTGGTTGACTGAAGTTATGTGGCCCAGATATGATAACTAATAAATAAGATTAAGGAGAATTGCATCTAAATGGCATTTCTTCAAGGATATACAACATACCCAACATTCCTTGCATGTGTTAACTATTTCCATAGTTTTAACACCAGTGTTCCCTACCTAACGTTTCAATAAATTATAGGAGGTATTAGCAGTATAGTTTAAAGCAGGGGTGTCAAACTGGCAATCTGGAGCCATGCTCTCCCCAGTTCTGCAAAGGGAAAAAAAAACATTGTGACATGTCACGTGACGGCAATGTGACACCGCAAATTTGACACCCGTGGTTTAAAAGCAAGAATAGTAGAAGCACACTTCTATTTACATCCCATCTTTAGTAAAATGAGGGTGCATTTGTCATCCAAATGAGACCCGTGAAGAGCAGACCTCTTAAAATAATCCTGTTTCACTTTTTCAAGAACTACCCTTAGAAAAAGCTGAAGCTGGCTTTCAGAAACCCAACAGTTATTACAGTCTTTGTCAACCAAATTGAAGCTCCTGGAAAACTATACAGGAGAGGCAACTTTCTAAGACAACATCCAAGCCATGTAGGCCTTTAAATAACACAACCAGCAAGTTCCAACAGCCTCTGAAAACGTAAATGTGCCAGTATTTCAGAATGGATGGGAATATGTTGCTTACCTCATTGGCATTCTATGCCTACTAAAGGTTCTGGATCATTTTCAAAGAGCTTTCCATGAGATTGCATTATAGTTGCTAGATGTTACATGGGTGTAACTGGTAGAAGCATGTTTGCATTGGCTGCAGGTGGCAAATTGGCTGAAACCAATACATCCTTCTGGATTGCCAAGGTGGCGCAGTGGTTAAATGCAGCACTGCAGGCTACTGCTAGATCAGCAGTTCAGCGGTTCAAATCTCACCGGCTCAGGGTTGACTCAGCCTTCCATCCTTCCGAGGTGGGTAAAATGAGGACCCAGATTGTTGGGGGCAATATGCTGACTCTCTGTAAACCGCTTAGAGAGGCCTGAAAGGCCTATGAAGCGGTATATAAGTCTACTGCTATTGCTATTGCTATTGCTATTGCAATTGCCATTCAGCAGCTAAGTGAAATCCAAGACAAGCTTGTTTCATATGGCAAAATATTTCAATTCCAAATGGATATCTGACTCATTTATGACAGATGCAGTGTCCCAGGGTCATGTGATCACCTTTTTCTGACCTTCTGGCAAACAAAGTCAAAGGGGAAGCCAGATTCACTTAACTCTGTCACTAACTTAACAAGACCCAAGGTGGCGCAGTGATTAAATGCAGCACTGCAGGCTACTTCAGCTGACTGCAGTTCTGCAGTTCGGCTGTTCAAATCTCACCGGCTCAGGGTTGACTCAGCCTTCCATCCTTCCGAGGTGGGTAAAATGAGAACCCGGATTGTTGTTGGGGGCAATATGCTGACTCTGTAAACCACTTAGAGAGGGCTGAAAGCCCTATGAAGCGGTATATAAGTCTAACTGCTATTGCTGTTGCTAAGTGCAGTGAATTATTTAACAACTCTGCCAAAAAAAGGTCATAAATGGGACAAAACTCCCTTAACCATCTTTCATGGCAACAGGAATTTTGACCTCAATTGTGGTCATAAGTCAAGGACTACCCTGTACTAATTACCATATCAATGATAATATAGTTTTATGCCACCAGATGACCTTCCCCAATAATGTAGATTTTAAAACATTAAAAAGAGAAAGCTGGATTTTGTAGATCTCATGGTAATTTATGGACAGTATTAAAAAAAAAAATTCTCAAAAATTATGGCATGTGAACAATGACTAGGACTTGAACCGACGCATCAAGAAAGGACCTGGCATTGATCAGTGATGCCCATTCTTGATCTAGAATGTGGCCAAGAAAGAAATTATGTTAATGTTTTTTAAGACAGGTATAAAAATGAAGAGTGTCAGCTTTTCAATTTTACCCTGAAAAAAAATAATCCCAATTAATCAGCATTATGGAAAAACTCTCTGTTCTTAAAGCAGACCTAAAACCAGCCTTAAATATATGCTATTAATATAATAATATATGCAATCATTGGGGCTAGCTTATAATTATTGAGATCGGTAGAATGTAATGAGCATGGTCAATAGGGCTAACCTTGCCAGACCAGGAAAACTGATAGTAAATGCCATAGTTCAAATATCTCAAGATCCCTATTACCTATTGTGTCCCTATCCTTCATCCGAGTTAACAACTATGTGTGATAGAAAGCTAACTTTAACATGCCATGAGTCCTTCACCTGAGATTAAATATACGAAGCCTGGACAAATAGAGAGTCCAAGACAGCAAGGACTAGGAGATAATTTGACAATCCAGGTTTTTAGCAGGAAGAATTACTCGAGGCATGAAATACACAAGTTATTCATATCAGGGCTCTGCTTATCTGCTCTGCTTCAAAAGACCATGAAGTGACTTTATGGCAAAGAGCAATGGCCAGTCGCATGATCAATGCAGGTCAAAACTTGAAAATAGAGAAGATTTGGTCAAAATGGAAGGAGAGATTACCTACCTGTGTGTGAACTCTCTGTGTTGCCCACAGCTGGCACAAAGCAGAAGACATCCTATTGCCTAAACCACATCACAGTGTGAAAAGCAGAATTCGTACATCAAATATTCCCCCATCCCAAATAGAAAAACCCTCCAGATCAGAAAAAAGTAATGAAAATATAAACAAGAAAAACTTGTGGCAATTTCATTCCAGACCAATCTGGATCTCTGGCAGATACTTTTTTATTTTCTGATCACCCTCTCAATTTCTGCATAGACATTTCTTCTGTTTTTTTTTTAAATCTTATTGCAAAATAAAAAAATACAGGGAAGCCTCATTTTAATAGATTAATTGGGAGTAAGGATGCCTCGTTTCCCAAATCTGTTGAGCCAGAAACAATGTCACAACATTGTGCAGCACAAATTTTTACCAATTGTGTCCTTTGTGTTCTCTGATGTATAAAACGCATTCAACTGAAGTCCATAAAAACCGAAGTTTTCACCCTGTTTCAGGAAGGAGAAACAGATAAAAATGAATCAAGCTGAAAAGAGTTTTATAGAATAAATACATTTTAGTTATTCACTTCATAATCCCGGAGATTCTCGTTCAAAGATAAGAGACCGGATCTTGGAAAAGTTACGGTAGCTTTGTCAAAGTCTTATTGAAATCAATGAATTATTAGGTTGTGAAATGATTGTACAACTTTGGTGAAGAAATGATTTGTCTGTAGTGACACCTTTTGATCTATCACCTGCTACAAAATCTGGATTTCGAAACTATTCAAGTGCTAGTTACTGAGATGGATGCAATGGTACAATCACCCTTTCTTATGAAACAACACGAGAGGCAGCTGATTCATCTTCATAATTCTGTACTGAAATGAAGGTAAGAGTTTAAAAAAATCTAAAATCAGGCATAATTTTTCACCGAGGTTACTGAGCTAATTTGTACCACCAAAAGCTAATAGAAGGCTCAGTGATTATTTAGACTAAGGTAAGGTGTTCATCAGAGGTGGGTTCCTACCAGTTCGCACCTATTCGGTAGAACCGGTTCGTCAAATCTACCGAACCGGTTAGAAGAGGTTCCACCAGTGGACCCGGAAAGCAGGCCACACCTACAGAAGAGGTTCCAAAATATTTTGAAACCCACCACTGGTCCTTGGATATGATTATTCTACGCTATCATGCTCATATTTATAAAACTCGGTGCCTCTGTGAAAGGTAAGGATGGCGACTGCGTTTGTGGCGCAATCAGAACATTGCGTGTGTTGAAATTGTTTTAACGCAAACCAAAGATGCCTTTTAAAAAACAAGTTTCCATCCTATTCTTATGCATGCCAGTGCTGTGTGTGAGGTAATTTAAGGTGGTTCTGACAAGTGTCGTCGGCATCTTCATATCCGGTCACATGGGCGGCAAGCCACTCCCCTCCGGTCACATGGGCAGCAAGCCACTCCCACAAAGGAGGCCACACCCGCAGAGTTGGTTCGAACAATTTTTGAAACCCACCACTGGTGTTCATTAAATCTCAATATGTGCTTGCTGCTCTAACACTATTCTGTATTTCACTTTACCTTGCTTACTTGATATCTGTCCACCACTAATGTAGTGATGGAAAATCCACAAATATCTCAAAAGAAGATCTTATTTTTTTCCACTCCACCTACCATGATAGTGGGAAAGTGCCTACTTGCAAAATTGATGATGTGCTGCTTCCACTGGTCTTGAATTTATACGGTAATTTATAGTAACATTAAGTATAACAAAAGAGCAGACATCTTCAATGGGATTTTGGTTTAATTATATATGAAAAAAAGAAAAAGAAAAAAGGGAAGATCCAGTATCTCTTCTTTATATATACAGTAAAGTGTATTTCTTTATGTGCGTGCGTGCAGGTTATTATGAAATAATTAGCTTTTAAGTAATTCTATTTAAGACTGTGAAACAAATCAAAACATTATCACACAAACTAACAAAATGCAATCCAAATTCCTGAAGCAGTACTAGGTTTCACCAACTAATTGTACAACTGAAAAAAAATGGGTATTTTCCCCAATCTTGCAGCACTGAGCTTTTCACAATCGATAAAGCAATAGAGCCGAGGTGGCGCAGTGGTTAAATGCAGCACTGCAGGCTACTTCAGCTGACTGAAGTTCTGCAGTTCGGCTGTTCAAATCTCATCGGCTCAGGGTTGACTCAGCCTTCCATCCTTCCGAGGTGGGTAAAATGAGGACCCGGATTGTTGTTGGGGGCAATATGCTGACTCTGTAAACCGCTTAGAGAGGGCTGAAAGCCCTATGAAGCGGTATATAAGTCTAACTGCTATTGCTATTGCTATTGTCTGCTGAGCTCCTGTAATTTCTAAATTATTGGCATATAATTCAATGAATGCGACCATTTACAAAACCCAACTGGTCTTCCAGAATATGCATGAAATAACCTTTGTCCAAAAAACAAGCCTCTATAAATATAAACTAGGGATTTACAAAATCAACCAGTCCAGCAATGGAACATTCTGGAAAACTCTGGAACAGTCTGTTCTCCTATCTGATTATGCTGGATTGTGACATTCTAGTTTCCGGAAGTAAATCCTCTGAACTGGAAGCATGAAACACTGAAGCATCTTAACACTAAAATATTTTGTACCGAACATCTTAAAACATTAAATATTTTGCCTCAGCCATGTTGAGATGCTCCGAGTTGTGAGCCTTTGCTTCTGGAAAACACTGAATGAAAAGATCTGGTAAAGGTCTGGGAGAGAACAGAATGTTCTGGATTTCAATGGAATCTTGAACCATTGAGTTGCCCATCCCTCTACTACATATCAAGTGAATAGATATTTCATTTTGGGCACCTCATCTGAACAATAACCTGTGCTTATCAATTTTTTTTCCAAAATAAACAATGTCCCAAAGATACAAAATAATAAATTGTTGATTGATTACAATTTAAGAGCCGAGGTGGCGCAGTGGTTAGGGTGCAGTACTGCAGGCCACTTCAGCTGACTGCTATCTGCAGTTCAACGGTTCTAATCTCATCGGCTCAAGGTTGACTCAGCCTTCAATCCTTCCGAGGTAGGTGAAATGAGGACCCAGACTGTGAGGGCGATATGCTGACTCTATAAACCACTTAGAGAGGGCTGAAAGCCCTATGAAGCGGTATATAAGTCTAACTGCTATTGCTATTGCTATAAAATATATAAAAAGTGCCATAATGGCCATATTTGGACAACATGCGGCTTCTAGGAGAGTCACAAAGCTAGATTACATTGATCATCAGTTCAGCTCCTACTACAGAAGAAACAGTAAAGCTATAGTTTGCGAACACTTTAAACCATAGGGTGGAAAAAGGAATGAAGATAGAGAGATCTTGGCTTTGCCAGTGTTGTTTTAGCAACATGGGAAGATGGAATAAATGGAATTAATCTGGGAAGACCACCTCCATAAAATTGTATGAAAATGTGTCGCTATGCTAAGGGGTGCCAATATAATTTCTCCTTGACACTCATATATCCATTAGCTCCTCTGGATAAACTAGGCAGGAGATATGACTAAATGAGCTAAATCTACTTTATTGTCAGGCTACATTAACAAAATTTTGCAACTCTGGAAGTACAAAGTTCCCACTGCCATTTTAAACTGCTTGATCCATTTAGAATTTGTGTTTCAATGTCATGATTCAGTCTTCATAGTTTGCCCCTCCCCCCCCCATGGATGGCCAAGATCGATATTCTCAATATATTCTTTGGATCAAGATTATTAAACATCTTTATACATAGGCACCCAAACCCCTCGATTCTAAATGCTGGGAATAAGTCCCAGGAGAAACTCTGGATATTTTTACTCTATTACAGCCCAGGTTTTATTGCAATATTATTTAAACTTAGCACATATCTATGATAAATTATTCTGAACTTCTGAAAAGATGGAAGCTACCCTTTTATTGCTATGATTTCTAAAATTAAAGAAGGAAGAACCCAAAACACTTGCAAGAGAATACAAATATCCATTTCCCCTCTCCTCCAAAATTTAAATAGACTAATATATATATAGAAAATAGAACCATCTTTTAATGGACTTGATTAGTGGTTAAACTGTAGCAAGAATTTGAACCAAGCAGATGGTTTTCAATGTGATTTCTAGAAAACTACCTTGCTAAGACGCTAATCAGATCTTTCTCAATAATAATAATCGTCATGATGAACAAACTTCTCTGAAAGTTTGCTCAACATTAGTTTTTCTTAAAATGGTCACTGGGATTGGTACTGTTGATGGACATTTCTAGCTTCTGAACTCACATGTGTATAAACCAAGGGTTCTTTAACCATGGTTTGAGCAAATCACATTAAGCCTTAGCACATGTAAATTCAACTAATGTCTGTGAGTTCCAATAGTCTTTCCAGTACTCAACAGGACATTCCAGCTAGAAAAACTATTCCTTAACCTGTGCTGTTTAAAGATTATGTTGGGACAAATCTCTGTCTATTGGTTATGCAATCTGAAATTTTGGAGCTGAATCCCAAAATATCTGAAAGACTACCCAGTTATAAAAGCTTTCTCTAAGGAGGGAAGGAAGGAGGGAAGGAGGGAAGGAAGGAGGAAAGGAGAGAAGGAGGGAAGGGGGAAGGAGGGAGGGAAGGAAGGAGGGAAGGAAGGAGAGAAGGAGAGAAGAAAGGAGGGAAGGAAGGAGGGAATGTAGGAGAGAAGGAAGGGGGAAGGAAGGAGGAAAGGAAGGGGGAAAGGAAGGAGAGAAGGAGAGAAGAAAGGAGGGAAGGAAGGAAGGAGGGAAGGAGAGAAGGAGGGAAGGGGGAAAGAGGGAGGGAAGGAAGGAGGGAAGGAAGGAGAGTAGGAGAGAAGAAACGAGGGAAGGAAAGAGGGAGGGAGGGAAGAAGAAGTAGGACTGTTGTAAGATAAGATGGATCTATGGGATGGTGAGAAAGCAATCTTCAAGTATATTGTCAACAGTAGGGAAAAATTGTTATAAATACACATTATTAATAACAGTTATGAGATCATATAATTGTGAATGTATATATGAAATTGATAAAATTAAAATAATGAAAAAAAGCTTTCTCTAGCTACTAATTGCCCGAAAGACATTTTCTACTACTTTCATTTTACTTTCTAGCTTTAAAAGGTCTCAACTTCCAAGCTGTTAGGGAGAGGACCCAGAGCGAATGAATTTCCTTACTATTAACTTACAGTGACAGCATAGCATTCCCCAGACTCCACTGGGAGATATACGTAAAACCTGTCCCCATTTTGCAGTTATTTTGGCACAATGATGGCCGGATGATTCTAGAAGGTGATACCAAGGTGGCGCAGTGGTTAAATGCAGCACTGCAGGCTGACTGCTAGATCAGCAGTTCAGCGGTTCAAATCTCACCGGCTCAGGGTTGACTCAGCCTTCCATCCTTCCGAGGTGGGTAAAATGAGGACCCGGATTGTTGTTGGGGGCAATACGCTGACTCTGTAAACCGCTTAGAGAGGGCTGAAAGCCCCATGAAGCGGTATATAAGTCTACTGTTATTGCTATACAAGTTTCACCCAGGTTACTCAAATGTTGCTACGATACATGTAAGCAGAAATCAAAGATCCAGATACTAACAAGGAGCAATAGCAGCTTCAGATAACTATGAGGGTTTTTTTTATTCTCATAACCTTGGGTTGTGAAGCAACATATAACAACCGACAAATCCCTAAAGAGATTTCAAAATGTATCACATGCCTATGAGTTAAACACATTGTTGTTTCAAGCCCTGTTGCAATATCTGATTTATTATCCAAACTTCGTCAGCTGAACCACTTCTTTCTTTCGGAAATAAAAGCTCATATCCCCGAGTCAGCATTTTCCAGGTTGAAAAAGAAACGAACCAGCACAGCTGCCAATCATGTTGGTAAAAAGTGGGAAATGTAAGCATATGTTAAACCCAAACCCAAACCCTCCCTGGGCTCTGTCTTCCGAAGTTATTATTTCAGGGTTTTGATGGAAATTATTCATATACAATATACATGGGAAAAGACACATTTTATAAACATAGATAAGACATGTTTTAAAGATTTACATTTCTCTCTGTTTGAATAAAATTTTGAACAGATGTTAAATAACCAGAATCGCTTAATACTCTGCTTTCTGAAACTTTGGATCAATTTCCCCTTGAATAAACTGATGAAAGAAACATCCTTCTGGGTTCGGCTCCAAGTGTGGGAAAAGACACTGGAGACATGGAGGCTGCTTGGAAAGATGGTTTATTGGTGGACAGGGCCACATGGCTTGAGCCCTGAACAGAAAAGGGGATCACATGCTTCAATGTTGGTGGAGAAGAAGAGAAGGGCTGAAGGAGGGGCTTGCTAGGCTTTTTATAACCTGTTCAGTCCCACCTCTCTGTTTCCTGTTCCTGTGTAAGAAATGTATTCTGATTGGTTGTCAGACTCCCATGGGGCCATTCAGGGGAAACTCTCTAGACTGCATTTTGAATCCAGGTATGGATGAGTTCTCAGATGCCATGTGGTCAGTTGAGTAAAGGGCCAATATTATCATCCTTTCCTGTAGCTGAAGTGGAGAAGTCTTTATTATGTAAAGTGGACTAGCTTGGCCGTCTTAATGGCCCATTAACCGTGGGGATGGGCAGGAAGCTACAGGCAACTATTCTGTCTTTTAAAACATGTCTCTTTCTTTTCACATCCAGAGAAATATTCTTTTCAATATTTCCTAGGATATTTCATTTTTCTGGGAGAGGGCTGGATGGTAACTTCCCACAAAACAACAGAAGAAATTACTGTTCCTGTCCTAACTAGACAATAAATCAGTTGAACACACTAAGAGTTCCTTCTGACTAAACACGGAAGAGATTGATTTACTGAAAAATGAGGGTAACATCTTCATTGCCAGCAGGCCAGCTCTCAGATAGTGCTAATTCATTCTTCTGAAACCCAGCGATCTCCAGGTGTGCAGACATGCTGACTGGGAATTGTGGAAGCTGTAGTGCAACACACTTAGAAGGTAGGGCAAAACTTGCTTGTTTATAAAGAAGTATAAGTGTTTCCAATATGCATTGAGCATTCCTACCCACTTACAACCATCCTTTCCCATTAAATGAAACACTCAGATTACAGTTTGAGTCTGACCGGAAGTAGAGCCGAGGTGGCGCAGTGGTTAAATGCAGCACTGCAGGCTACTTCAGCTGACTGCAGTTCTGCAGTTCGGCTGTTCAAATCTCACCGTCTCAAAGGTTGACTCAGCCTTCCATCCTTCCGAGGTGGGTAAAATGAGGACCCGGATTGTTGTTGGGGGCAATATGCTGACTCTGTAAACCACTTAGAGAGGGCTGAAAGCCCTATGAAGCGGTATATAAGTCTAGCTGCTATTGCTATTGCTAAGTAAGTCCCCTTGAACTCATGGATCTTACAATATTTAGCTGTATTGACAGATGTCAGTTTCCTTTAAAGCTATATTTAACCTGCCAACTCCAAACCCAGCCCAATTAAATGTGGTTTGGTAGCTATTATGTGGTTTGTATCTGTGATGACTTAAAGTTATAGCTGGTAGTTATAGTTACAGCTGCAATGCCATGTCATAGCTAGAAAGAGGATTATAAAAGCCAACAAGTTAAGCAAAATGTTTGCTTTTATAAAACTGTTTACTCTCAAGTTACTACTATTCAGAATCTAGTCTTCCAATCTTATATAGTTGACTTCTACTGTGTTTCCCCGGAAATAAGGCAGGGTCTTATTTTCTTTTGACCCCCCAAAATAAGTACTTGGGCTTATTTTCAGGGAGGTCCTATTATTTTTGAGGTGCAGGAGGCGGGGAGCATGGTCACCTCATGGCTGCTGCTATGTGGACCTGGGTACTTGAGAGACCGCCTGCTGCCAATTACCTCCCAAAGACCCGTTAGATCCCACAGATTAGGCCTCCTCCGGATTCCATCCACTGGCTAATGTCGTCTGGCTACTACCCGGAGGAGGGCCTTCTCTGTGGCTGCTCCTTCCCTCTGGAACGAACTCCCCGCGGAGATTCGGACCCTCATCTCCCTCCAGGCTTTCCGTAAAGCCGTAAAAACCTGTCTGTTCCAGCAGGCCTGGGGTTGACGAGTTCCCTTTCCCCCCCTCGAATTGTGTGACTGTTGATTGTTTTTAAATTTTTCTCTGTATCTTGTTTGTTGTGTTACCTTGCTTGTACTACCCCCCCTCCTGTGTTTGTTAGCCGCCCTGAGTCCCTCTGGGAATAGGGCGGCTTATAAATGCAATAAACCTTAAACCTTAAACCTATTTTGCGCATCACAGCACTTTTTCGCGGCAGCCATTAGCATGACAGAAGGGGTGCGGTGGTTAGGGTTACAGGAGTGGCCATTAAGTAAGGGCATGTGGGATGCATGGGGCCTGTTTCTCCTTCCCTTTCCCCCCATCCGGCCTTGCCTCCTCGCCTCATGTTGTTTGCACGACAAGCAACCAGAGGAAATGGCGAGGACCGGCTAGGCATGCGTTTAAATATTTTCGGAGAGGGCTTATTTTGAGGGAAGGGCTTATTTTAGCACATGCACTCAAAAGCCTGATTAGGTTTATTATCCAGGGAGGTCTTATTTTGGGAGAAAACAGGGTATAATAGTCAAATCCCATGGCAAAAATCATAAGAGTATCTTGATTCCCACTTACAATTTTATGTATCAGATGGCTATTCTTCTTCCTTAAATTTCCCTATCATTTACTTTTCACACGTGACTTAAAATACCAAGTCATGAAAATACCCTGACAACTTTCACTCGAATTAATTTATGGATTTCACTTAGAGGAGAATCTGGTGTAACAAAAGGGACTTCCATTCCATTTATTGAATTTATAGGTCACCCAATCTCAGAGGACTCCGGGCGGCTTACAGGAATAAGAAATATTAAAAAGGATTAAAACAAATAAGACACAACAAATTAAAATAAACACAACATGCACCCAGTCTAAGCGGGGCTGGACCTCAATCAAGAGGTCAACAGCCCCAGGCCTGCCGGAAAAGCCAGGTTTTGATGGCTTTACAGAAGGCCATGAGAGTGGGTATGGTCCGGATCTCTGGGGGTAGCTCATTCCATAGGGCCGGAGCGGCAACAATATAGCAGTAGACTTATATACCGCTTCATAGGCCTTTCAGGCCTCTCTAAGCGGTTTACAGAGAGTCAGCATATTGCCCCCAACAATCTGGGTCCTCATTTTACCCACCTCGGAAGGATGGAAGGCTGAGTCAACCCTGAGCCGGTGAGATTTGAACCGCTGACCTGCTGATCTAGCAGTAGCCTGCAGTGCTGCATTTAACCACTGCGCCACCTTGGCTCTTAGAGAAGGCCCTACTCTGAGGCGTCGCCAGCCGACATTGTCCAGCTGATGGCACCTGGAGAAGGCCCATCCTGTGTGATCTTATCGGTCTTAGGGAGGTGTGCGGCAGAAGACGGTCTCGTAGATATCCAGGTCTTAGGCCATGTAGGGCTTTAAAGGTGATAACCAGCACCTTGAATCGTGCTCGGAGACCAATGGGAAGCCAGTGTAGCTCGCGGAGGATAGGTGTAGTGTGGGTGTATACTTGCTGACTAAGCAGTTTTGGGTTGAGTCTGAGCTTATTTTTCCCTGGCAGCCTATAGATATCAAATCACGGCTTCCCCCACATCTCCCAAGAGGACTGATGTATCATGAATGTACCACTGGAAATTAATTTTATATTGATTTTTTGATGTCGATAGATCAATTTTTGGTGCAGGAAAGCCACGTGAGACACTTTGTCCCTTTCTTACTAATGAAGTCTTTCCTAAAATCTTTTTTTTCAATTATGGTATTACTTCCCCCCCCCCTATTTTCATTATATTAAATCAAAAACTCTGGTTTGGCTGTTTTGTTTAGCTTGGCATGGTCTATTGATCATGTCCTTTAAGAAACCTGTGCTGCTGGAGTTAACGTTCAAGACTTTCTAATGACTGTTTCAAATTAGAATTTAGAATTTTTAACTCAGTCATTACAAGTTGCTAGGGAAAAAGCGGCTGTTAGGATAATGCACACTGGCAGGGAGCTGTGATAATCACAAAGCAAGTCTGTGCAATAATGGCTAAAACTCTTTTTAAAGAAGTAGCTATGCTGATTAGGCAGATCTAGTGCAGAGACTTGGCAACTTGCTATGATGAACAGTGCAAAAATGCCATGGAAAATCCCTTCTTTCTGGACACCACTGACTGCTGAACAATCTATGCTACATGTGCTGTTTGTTTCATGCACTTCTGGGCAAAGCAGTTGGTGTGCAAATAATAAAAATAAAAATACTCTGCACAATTCAAATTTCAGGGCTTAAAGAAATCGTGCCTCTAATGGTTTTTTCAAAACTAAGAAACCACTTCTTTCTGCATAACAAAAGGACATTATGTGCAGAAGTATTTACCTCATTTATGTTCAAAACAGCTGAGAAAAGTTCTTCTAAGAAGCTTGTAATGGGTTGGTTAGTAAATTCAAATCAATGATGTATGTGGGTTTTTTTTAGATTGTATTTTGAAGATTTCCCCTGACATTTAAGACTGGGGAGCGGTCACAAACTCCTGTAGTCCCCAGAAATTGTGCCACTAATATCAAAGTACCACAATTTCTCGTTACTTTCTCCAGAAATATTCAGATTAGGTTTAATTTAATGCTGAACACAACGGTTCACCGACAAAAGGGCGAACGACAAAACCGCGCCCGACTAAACCACGGTGATAAAACCGTGTGTTCTAAAGCGCTCTGACGAATGAGCGCTGAATTGCGCCGACAACAGCGCAGCGACAGAAGCGCGCTGTAAAACTAAACCTAACCCTAAACCTAAACCTAACCCTAAACGTAATGTTAACCCTAACCCTAAACCTAACCCTAAACCTAACCCTAAACGTAAAGCTAAACCTAACCCTAAACCTAACTCTAAACCTAGCGCTAAACGTAACGCTAAACCTAACCCTAAACCTAACCCTAAACCTAACCCTAAACCTAACCGTAACGCTAAACCTAACCCTAAACCTAACCCTTACCTTAACTTAAATCGCCCCTCTGTCGACTGAAATCGCCCTTCTGTCTCCGCGCTGTTGTCGGCGCGTTGATGACGTCACGGTTTTAGCGACGCAGTTCATTCGGCACGGTTTTGTTGTTCGCCCTTTTGTCGGGTCACGGAACACAATAGGTTACTTCAATCATCCACTGAATAATTTTAGTAAAAATGCAGGACTCATTCACCTACATATCTGTTCATTGTATCATTTCCATCCCATTTTTTAAAAGGAAGTGTGGGCTCCCTTATTTAAATTCACTCCCAAGCTTGCAAATTCCTTTGATTTATCATTTTCTTCCCTCAATAATTCCTATGATCTTCAATCCTGAATTTTCCTACCCAGCCTTTCCTCTCAAACCTGTTCTGTTCCTATAGGAGAATTTAATCCCAAACTGATTGATTTTCTTTCTCTCACGAAAGGTTGTTAAATAAAGATTCTACACCAAGACACCAGCTGTTTCACCATGCTAGCATAATATAAGTTTAACAATCTAGAGTACTGTATATTAGACAAAACTAGTGACACAGCATTTAAACCTTATAATATTGACAGTATAACAGAAATGTTATTTTGCATGGAAAGTTTAAAAGAGGAGAAGCAAAATATCCATCTAAAGCATGTCGACCTTATTAAACTATTGATGCCCATGTTGTATGTACATCAATTGTTTAACTGAGAACAGCAGGTCCCAATGCATATTAAGATGCACATAATGAATGCATATGTAAATGGGCTATCTGTGCATGTTTCAATGAATACATCAGTCCAGGTTTATGCAGAACAAATCACCCATTCCAAGTGCCAAGATGTCAGCTGGAGCCAACACTTCCAATTTACAGAGTGTGGTATCACAAGCTGGTTATAAAAGGCCGGAATAAAGTTCATTTGGACAATGTTCATAACCCCCAATTTTGGTCGGCAAGTGGGAAATCAGATGCAGAGCAAGAAAGCAGGCATATTTTGCCAGTAAAAATGCATAATTCAATTCCTTGCATCTCTTGATAGAGTTCAGATTAAGACCCCTTTCTGAACCCCAGGAAATAACTACCATTTGGTAAGGTTGCAACTCAACCTGATGCCTTCAAACCCATAATCCCGAATAGGCCTGCCATTAAAGGTGTTTTTAAAGTTTTTGGATAGATTGGGTGGGTACCAATGAAATTTTGGGGGATATGCAGAGGTGGGTTCCTACCAGTTTGCACCTATTCAGTAGAACCGGTTTGTCAAATCTACTGAACCGGTTAGAAGAGGTTCCACCAGTGGACCCGGAAAGCAGGCCACACCTACAGAAGAGGTTCCAAAGATTTTTTGAAACCCACCACTGGTCCTTGGATATGATTATTCTACACTATCATGCTCCTATTTATAAAACTCAGTGCCTCTGTGAAAGGCAAGGATGACTACTGCGTTTGTGGTGCAATCAGAACATTGCGTGTGTTGAAGTTGTTTTAACGCAAACCAAAGATGCCTTTTAAAAAACAAGTTTACATCCTATTCTTATGACTGCCAGTGCTGTGTGTGAGGTGATTTAAGGTGGTTCTGACAAGTGTCGTCGGCATCTTCATATCCGGTCACATGGGCGGCAAGCCACTCCCATTCGGTCACATGGGTGGCAAGCCACTCCCACAAAGGAGGCCACACCCACAGAGTAGGTTCGAACAATTTTTGAAACCCACCACTGGTCCTTGGATATGATTATTCTACACTATCATGCTCCTATTTATAAAACTCAGTGCCTTTGTGGAAGGTAAGGATGACTACTGCGTTTGTGGTGCAATCAGATCATTGCGTGTGTTGATATTGTTTTAACGCAAACCAAAGATGCCTTTCAATTTTTGAAACCCACCACTGGGGATATGTAACTCCAAAATATGGGGACTAACACCAAGAAATCTACCTTTGGAACTCTTCCATTTAATCTCAGGTGAGAAGGGACCTTCAGCATTGCCTCCCAGGACAAATGCATAGAACGGTTGGTTCAGCTTGGAGATTCACAGATATCAAACCGCTCACTGCTTCATTAAAGGCAGTCCTTTAATCAATCCCAGAAACCTACTGATCAGGTGAGTATTATGCTGCTGAAGCAGATCACCTATCCACTAATTGTCACCTACAAAGCCCTTCATGGTATTGGACCTGGGTACTTGAGAGACCGCCTACTGCCAATTACCTCCACTAGACCAATTAGATCCCACAGACTAGGCCTCCTCCGAATTCCATCAGCCGGCCAGTGTCGACTGGCGACTACCCAGAGGAGAGCCTTCTCTGTGGCTGCTCCGACCCTCTGGAACGAACTCCCCATGGAGATTCGAACCCTCACCACCCTCCAGGCCTTCCGCAAAGCCCTTAAAACCTGGCTGTTCCGACAGGCCTGGGGCTAAAGACTCGCTGCCCCACTTCGAATGGTATGATTGTTGTGCTTTTAACTATGTATGGTTTTTATGTTTTTGTAACTCTGTTTGTATTTCCCCTCCCTTTTTGAGTTGTGAGCCGCCCTGAGTCCCTTCTGGGAAAAGGGCGGCATACAAATAAATTAAACCTAAACCTAAACTAATGAGGCATTGACCGTCTCCCAAATCCAGTTGCTTTCCTGGAAGTTCAAAGAAGCCAGACAGGGGATAGATCAGCCTGCCTACAGCTGACCCCATATTGCAGAAAGGCTAAAGCCACTTCCTCAACCTCTGCAAGCTGAAAAAAGCCCCAGACAGTTTTGCAAGATATCGCCCAGACAATTCATTAGATTTTGTCAGAGTGGTATCTAGCGTGGAGTGGATGTGCATGACTATATCAGCAAACAATCTCACCACCTTGTCAGAGCAACTTCCTGGGGAATTTTTTCTTCTTCTCTCCATCGTAACAATGAAACAAAAGAGAAGAGAAAAAGGAGTGTTGGCGATGAGTTGTCATGGCTACACTGCCTGCTAGTTGCAAGTGTTGTTAGTAATGCCAGCAGACAGATTAGGGAATACGATACGTGCTGTATGTTGAAATCAAGGGCCTCTATTGTACATTTCTGCCACTTGAGAAAGAGAGATATAGTTATTTCAATGCAACAGATATAGCTATTTCAATACAAGTTGTATCAAGGAGCCATCTTTTTCTTTCCCCTACTGTTCTCAGGCACACATCCATGTTCATTCAGAAGCAAAGCAGGGCATGTGTTCAAAATCTCCTACTTGGAATGAGTATACTTATTCAGAGGTTTCCCTAAATTCAACGCTGGTTATTCCCAGTTAGGGGCTCAGAAAAAAAAAAATCAGCTATCAACAGGCACATAGAGATAAACAACATCTACACACCATTCAAAAAGCCAAAATGGAAATAAAAAAGACCATCCCACCAGCAATGAACACCCAGATGAGCAAAGATCAACAATAGCAATAGCTACTGTGCTTGAGAGACCGCCTTCTGCCGATTACCTCCCACAGACCCATTCGATCCCACAGATTAGGCCTCCTCCGCATTCCATCTGCCAGCCAATGTTGGCTGGCGACTACTCGGAGGAGGGCCTTCTCTGTGGCTGCCCGGGCCCTTTGGAACGAGCTCCCCGTGGAGATTCGGACCCTCTCCACCCTTCAGGCCTTCCGGACGGCCGTGAAGACCTGGCTGTCCCAGCAAGCCTGGGGTTGAGTTCCCCCACCCACTCGAATTTGCTTTGTCTGTTGTGCTTTTAAATTGTTCGTAGTGTCTGAGTGTCTTTGTCTTACTTTTTGTAATTTCCCCTCCCTTGGCTTTGTTCAGCCGCCCTGAGTCCCTTCGGGGAATAGGGCGGCCTACAAATTGAATAAACTTCAAACTCCAAACTACCGCTTCATAGGGCTTTCAGCCCTCTCTAAGCGGTTTACAGAGTCAGCATATTGCCCCCAACAACAATCCGGGTCCTCATTTCACCCACCTCGGAAGGATGGAAGGCTGAGTCGACCTTGAGCCGGTGAGATTAGAACCGCTGAACTGCAGATAACAGTCAGCTGAAGTGGCCTGCAGTACTGCACCCTAACCACTGCGCCACCTCGGCTCTTCACCACCAACACCAAGATTAATGATAGACCAATAATCAAGAAATACAATACCCCAATCTGGGAACTATCAACTTATACAAATAAGCTAACAGTAAATGACAGTGCAATCAAGGAACTACCAAGACCACTCCCACCAACACTGCCAGGGCAAGCCACCATTCCCTACTAACATGATGATGATGTTATCTAGTTTGGTAATGAAATGTTTGCAAGAAAACTACCAAGCTCCGAGAGAACCAAGGACCATGGCAATAGAAACCCATCAGGAGAAGCATCTTTTCCCTTACACATAATTCAGATTAAAAACTGTTTTTACCGTGCAATATTATATATGTCTAGGCACATAACACCTATCCTCCGCGAGCTGCGCTGGCTACCTGTTGGTCTCCGGATGCGCTTCAAGGTGCTATTAGTCACCCATAAAGCCCTACATGGTAGTGGATCTGGATACTTGAGAGACCGCCTTCTGCCAATTACCTCCCTGCGACCAATAAGATCACATAGATTAGGCCTCCTCCGTATTCCATCGGCCAGCCAATGCCGGCTGGCAACTACAAGGAGGAGGGCCTTCTCAGTAGTAGCCCCGACCCTTTGGAACGAGCTCCCCGTGGAGATTCGTACCCTCTCCATCGTCCAGGCCTTCCGTACAGCCCTTAAGAGCTGGCTAGCCCGTCAGGCCTGGGGACAAGGATAGCCGCCCCTCCTGAATGATGAATGTATGTTGCTTACTATTTTATTATATGTTTCTATGTCAATGTCTGTATTCCCCCTCCCTGATTTTATGTGAGCCGCCCTGAGTCCCCTCAGGGAAAAGGGCGGCCTACAAATATTAATAAAATAACAAAAAAAAAATAATAATAACAAACCAATCCAGAAATTCCTGAAAAACAGGATAATAGGATTGCAACCTTCTCAAGTAACATTGAGAAAAATCGGCGAGATCAACAGCCCTGGGACTTTGCAATTTTGAAACTGATTTCGAAGGGGAAAAAAAAATCCCTTCACCTTCACATTGTCTGACTATCTGCTTATGATATATAAGCAATTTTTTAAAAAAAAGAAAACTGCGTTTGTATTGTGTGGCTCCTGTTTCAGATTGCAGAATTTTCTTAGATATCATTTGTCTCGCTCCTCTGCTCCCAGCTGATATTCAGGTAAAGAAGAAACTCTTAAAAGTTCCAGATAGAATGATAATAGGCTGTTTGGAAGCCGTTGGCTCAGGATTACCACTTTTAACTTTACAAAATTGCCTTTGGCAAATAATAAAAAAACATAATAAGAATAATGGACAGTTTGGACCAAAACTAAACTGGGCAATTTGGACCCAAAACCAATAAAATTAATGAATATTCACTATGCATTACCTTTCCATTGCGATGTTGATTGATATACAGGTAGTCCTTGACCTACCATTGTTAACTGAGCCCATTATTGTTGTAAATCACGCCGGTTATTAAATGACTCATCAATTTTACATTCTTTTGCAGCAGTCTTTAAGGAAATCACCATGGTTGTTAAACAAATCTATTGTCCACAATGGGCTGTTTTTGCTAGAAGCCAGAAATAAAAACTGGTTTCTGGCAAAAATGTCATAAATCACAGTTATACAACTGTGGGATGCTGCAAATGACTATAAATGACTATAAATGAGGATTGTTTGCTGAGTGCAGAGGTGGTGGGTGGGTGGAGTCTTAAGTAATAGCAATAGCAATAGCAGTTAGACTTATATACCGCTTCATAGGGCTTTCAGCCCTCTCTAAGCGGTTTACAGAGTCAGCATATTGCCCCCAACAACAATCCGGGTCCTCATTTTACCCACCTCGGAAGGATGGAAGGCTGAGTCAACCCTGAGCCAGTGAGATTTGAACAGCCGAACTGCAGAACTGCAGTCAGCTGAAGTAGCCTGCAGTGCTGCATTTAACCACTGCGCCATCTCGGCTCAAAGTACCTTTGGCATCCATTGTAACTTTGAATGACTGCTAAGCAATCAGTTGTAAATTGAGGACTATCTGTACTTGCCCCACAGAAATGGAAGCAAAACTTCCACAACACAGATTGGTTGATTACGTGAAAGACAGCCAAGAACAAGCATTGGTGCAAATTAAAACTTGGAATTTAATGAATGTACAGGAAATATAATATGAATATCAGAATAATGTAATAAAAACATGAAGAGGATGCTAGCAAGGAATAGCATTATATGATCAATTTCTACAAAAGATGTAGGCAGAACAGTGGTGGGTTTCAAAAAATGTTGGAACCTCTTCTGTAGGTGTGGCCTGCTTTCCTGGTCCACTGGTGGAACCTCTTCTAACCGGTTCGGTAGATTTGACGAACCGGTTCTAACGAACTGGTGCGAACCGGTAGGAACCCACCTCTGAGGCAGAAGGTAAATAAAGATAAAACCTGGCCAAATCTTACAACTGGAACATTATAAAAAGAAACTGAAGACTTGATTTTGGTTGCTCAAGAGCAAGCTCTTTGAACTAATGAAATCAAGATCAGAATTATCAAGTGATACGAAGTGCGGATTGTGTAAAAAAGTAGAAGGAATACGTAGTAACTCATATACTTGTGTAAGAAGATTGCACAAATTGATTATAATGAACAACATAATATAGTCACCAAAATGATTCACTGGAACATCTGCAAAAATGATCACCGATAATGAAAAATTGGTGAAAACATGTAGTTGAAAAAGTAGTAAAAAAAAACTAGCAGGTTAAAATATCATGGGATTTATGGAGGGGGGTTGGGGGAGAGGGTGGAGGGGAGGAGGGGTATATATTAGGCTAGACAAGAATTTGGTGGTAAACTAGAATTATTTTGATATACAAGAAATTGTACTTCGATGTTTTACTGATTGAGGAATGATGAAATGTTTGCCTTAAAAGAAATAAAACTTTTGAAACATCAAAATATCATGGGATTTCTGAACACAAAGTCATGGCACAAAAAACACCAGATTTAATGGTGATTGAAAAGAGGAAAGTATAGATAATCGAAGTGGCAATATCAGGGATTGTAGAATAGGAAAAAAAGAATTGGAGTAGATCACAACATGTCAAGATCTAAAAATCGGAACTCAATGATGATGGCATAAACTGGCTGTGGTGATTCCAGTGGTTATCACCATGCCAAAAATCTTGGACGGCAATTTGAAAATCTGCACACGGACAAAATTTCCATCTGTCATTTACAAAAAGCCACATTGCTTTGTCTGCATATCCACATACGTACGCACAATGCCAACACATTACAGCATCCTAGTTTTCTGGGAAGGATTTGATGCAGATGAAAGCTAACACCAGCCTAAGAACTGGCAGCTGTGATTTCACAGTATTATATACCCAGTAATAATAATGCTTCTTCCAGAAATCAGATGAAAATAAATCTATTATTGAAAAAAAAAATAGACAAAACCAAATTGCTTAGGGAGATAAAAAAAAAAGAAAGAAAGAAAAAATCACAAGTGAAGTCTGGGAATTTCCATACAATGGTCCAGTTGAGATGATTTCTATGCTCCTACAGCATCTGCACGGTGGGAGAACTGTGCTTGTTTATTTCTGGCTCAGCTGCAGACACTCAAAAGTGCTGTTGATAGGGGTTTTTTTCCCCTTAGAGGGAAAGAGAAAAGATGCCACAGTTTTGCTTCCTCATTAAACAGAACTGTGACTTCCTCCTCCATTCTTAAACTGCACGTTCTAGAACGCAAATATTCTCTTGCAGGCTAATACCACTTTAGTAAGTCAGCCGGAAGGTTCAGGATTGAACATTTGGAGACACAAGGATCTGGTCACTTTCTCTAAAGAAAGATCAACCTGTGAGACTTAAGCTGCTCCTACCTGCTTTCCTTATCTTGCCTTCCTTTCCTCCTGTGGAGTGGAGGTGAGGGGATTTTTATTGCCACAGCTCAGGGTGGAGCAAGGAGTTTTGCTCCTTGTTCTCAGCACTCTGCATTAGTAGAATAGAGATAATTACAGCTTGGCTTCAAACTGCTTCCCAAGATTTGGGGAATGAGAATAGCGATGGGATGGAACAAAATGAAGCTGTTCCTAGTGCATGTTTTTTAAGAAAAGCTTTTCATACAAGTTGATTGATGTTAGCATCTTTGGGAGCTAATATCCTACCAGAGCAAGCATTTGTTAAATTGCACTGTGAAAAATATGTCGTCCCAAGTGTTTGGTGGCAATATTAATGGTTCCACCACAAAACCGCGGTAGACAAAAGCACGGTCGACGAAAGCACGTATGTGACGTCATCACAGTGCGACGAAAAAGATCGAAAAATGTAAAAATAAAGCGAAAACCTTACCCTAACCCCCCCCAAACCTAACCCTAACCCTAACCCTTAACCTAACGAAAAACCTAACGCTAACCCTTAACCTAACGCTAAATGTAATGCTAACGCTCTAAACCTAACCCTAACCCTAAACCTAACCCTTACCTTTATGTGAATCGGCTTGCTGTAATTTAATTTTTATTTCAATTTTTCGATCTTTTTCGTCGCGCTGTGATGACATCACATACGCGCTTTCGTCGACCGCGCTTTTGTGGAACGCGGTTTTGACGGGTCACGATATTAATGGCTTAATGAAAGTCTAGGGTGTTTTTTTAATACTTTGCCCCTGAGTTTTTAACCAGTTAGAGGTGGGTTACTGTAAAAGTAGGACAAACTATTTTACTGGTAAGAACACTTAAAAGTGCAAATCATGTTCGATGTAGATTTGAAGTAGGTTCTAAGGAGATCCACTGGGAATGGAAAGTGGACTTGCAATGCCTTAAGGCTATTGTAATCAAAACTGATAGGAGCAGAGAGAGGAGGGAAGTTCCACCCTTGAATGAGAATTAAAAAACAAAGGGGACAGCCAACATATTTTTTCTTGGCTGTTTCTTGAGGTGAAGTATCATGCCTTATTCAAAGGAAAGAGGAAGAGTATAGCATGAAACTAGTTTCAGAGTTTCTATAGAAACCCAGGAATGCCACAAGTAAAATCCAAACAACAGTGAAGCTAGAATGTCCTCACCTGACAATTCAAATGGTTCCACTAGAAACTTCCCTATTCTCAACATAGCAGGCTGAAAAAGTTTCGTAACTCACTAGTGTGGGAAGTTATCACCCAGCCCTCTCCCAGAAAAATGAAATATCCTAGGAAATATTGAAAAGGCAGAATATTTCTCTGGATGTGAAAAGAAAGAAACATGTTTTAAAAAGACAGAATAGCTGCCTGTAGCTTCCTGCCCATCCCCATTTTGTTAATGGGCCATTAAGAAGGCCAAGCTCGTCCACTTTACATAATAAAGACTTCTCCACTTCAGCTACAGGAAAGCATGATAATGTTGGCCCCAACTGACCACATGGCATCTGAGGACTCAACCAAGCCTGGATTCAAAACACAGCCCAGAGAGTTGCCCCTGCATGGCCCCATGGGAGTCTGACAATCAATCAGAATACATTTCTTACACAGGAACAGGAAACAGAGAGGTGGGACTGAACAGGTTATAAAAAGCCCTACAAGACCCTCCCTCAGCCCTTCTTCACCAACATTGAAGCATGTGATCACCTTTTCTGTTCAGGGCTCAAGCCATGTGGCCCTGTCCAACAATAAACCATCTTTCCAAGCAGCCTCCATGTCTCCAGTGTCTTTTTCCCCACTTGGAGCCGAACCCAGAAGGACATTTCGAGCCAAGGTGGCACAGTGGTTAAATGCAGCACTGCAGGCTACTGCTAGATCAGCAGGTCAGCGGTTCAAATCTCACCGGCTCAGGGTTGACTCAGCCTTCCATCCTTCCGAGGTGGGTAAAATGAGGACCCAGATTGTTGGGGGCAATATGCTGACTTTCTGTAAACCGCTTAGAGAGGCCTGAAAGGCCTATGAAGCGGTATATAAGTCTACTGCTATTGCTATATATTGCTATTGCTATCTTTCATCACTAGGAAAGTTTTTTTCTTTTTAAAAAAAACACACCTTCCAAGGAACCTTAGGATTTTATGATATCTTGATGGGGATCTGTGCAAGACTAAGGCCAAAATAAAACAATCAAAAAGGAATTCAAATGCAGACAATGTTCTGTTGCTAGAGTTCTGGGTCTTGATCAGTTTTTGGTTGTTTTTTTAAAAAAAGCAACAGTTTGGATGGCCCGAAGAAGTTTGAAAACCCCTATCCTAGGGCATATTTTAGATTCCTTAGGTATTATTGGCATAGTTTATATTTCTTAGCCAGCTGGCCTTACTGCACACTAAAACAATATGAAATGAATAGGTCTCTGGATATGAAGTTAATACTATGTAGGATGGATATCAGATATGAAGTTAATGCTATGACAGATGGGTATAAAAGAAAGAAAAAAGAAAGCACAAGAAACCCTTAGGATGATGATACAAATCTCTAGAATTGCTTTCGGATTAAGAATGGACAGTAACTGCTAGAAGCTATGTTTAGTTATAAATCAGATTTAATATTCTACTTGATTTGCTGAAGCTTGAAAGATAATGGAGAACCTTTGGCAAGAGATAGATTGAATGTAGTCAACATATATATGGTCAAACTGTAGCTGAAACTCACATTACAAGGATTTTTAAAGTAAAAAAATCACTTTAAAGACACTGCAAAAATTGCTTAATGAAGACGGGGATTTAGCATGGTTAATGTATTGACAAAGAGATGAAGAATTAAAAGAAGACCTTAAGAAAGAAGGAGGGATTTTGAAAAAAAAAAGATGACAAATAGTTTTATATGGAATAATTTCAGGAAACATAAATGAAAAGTATCACAAGATATTAAGATACACACTGACAATGAGAAGAATGAATGTGACACAACATTGGAAAAGTGAAACTTTTGTCAGTGATACAAAATGTTTCTTTCTTCCTTCCAATCGTGTCTGATTCTTAAGAGTCTCTGGACAAGCTCCTACAGTTTTTCAGAAGTGATTTGCCATTACCTGCTTCTGAGGGCTGAGAGAGAGTGACTGGCCCAAGGTAACTCAGCTATTCTTCTCCCCAAGTGGGACTAAATTTCAGGATGTCCTTATATCGAGCCTGATGCTTAATCACTACACCAAACTAGCTGTTGATGAAAGATTGAGGGAGATCCAAATTGGAGAATAAAAAAATAATGGCCAAAGTAACTGTATATATTCATAATAGAAATTTAACCAAATTTAAGCAGGAATGCTCTTTTATATACGAGATATCGTATGGCAAGTTAATTTATACACTTGTAACACAATTTGAAGGAAACGTTTACAGATGAATTAAAAATAACAGATGAAACGAGTCAAATAGATATACAATAAGCAGAAATCTCTTTTTTTAAATGAATTATTAATCTTCAAAGCATAGCACAAATATGTAAGTAGTGGTTAGTGGCTGGGAAAAAGGAGGGAAGGGAGGAAAGTATTTGCTACCAAGAATTCCTCTTCATAATGTTTTTACTTACGTATGTCTTGCTTAATTTTTTTTCTTATTATTCCTTACGTTTATGCAATTAAAAAATAGAGTTACAAGGGTTATCTGGTTCCTGTTTACGTACTATTATATTAATGTATGTTTGAATGTTTATTTTATTTATATGCCGCCCTTTTCCCCGGAGGGGACTCAGGGTGGCTCACAACTCAAACCAGGGAAGGGGGATACAAACAAAAATTAAAAACGACACAAAACAATACATAATTTAAAACACACAGCAGTCATACCATTCGAGATGGGGGCAACGGTTCTTTAGCCCCAGGCCTGTCGGAACAGCCAGGTTTTAAGGGCTTTGCGGAAGGCCTGGAGGGTGGTGAGGGTACGAATCTCCATGGGGACCTCGTTCCAGAGGGTCGGAGCAGCCACAGAGAAGGCTCTCCTCCGGGTAGTCGCCAGTCGACACTGGCCGGCGGATGGAATTCGGAGGAGGCCTAATCTGTGGGATCTAATCGGTCTAGTGGAGGTAATTAAGCTTCCATTATAACCCAAATATTACTACTCTGGCTTTTTATTTCACTACCTGGTACCATATGAGTAAGCCAAAACTCTGGGTATGAGGCATTAAGTAATGTGAAACACAACATGTTTAACTCGGCTCCAATACATAACACCGGTCTGCGACTAAAAAGCTGTTTGATTATTTTCATCTAATTTCCATGTATTTTGGCGTGCTGAAAACAAATAAAATATTGAAAAAACTCCTAGACGTCATGATTTGCCACAACATGCAAAATTGTCTTCAAATTTATCATTTTTAAAAATAATTTTTGGTATTTTTTTATTTTTATAGTTGATCAAGAGTTTGTCAATACCATAACGGATCCTCAAAAAGAAGGGTGGATTGCATTTAAAGAAGTTGTACAGAAATTTTTAGATCCTCACTACAAAAAAGATCGTCGGAAGAATGCTGAAAGCATTTCAAGCTTTAGGTTGCCTGATGAGTTTGAAAGTGCATTTCCTCCAGTCCCACCTTGACTACTTTCCTGAAAATTTGGGAGCTGTGAGTGAGGAACAAAGTGAACGATTCCACCAAGACATTAAAGAGATGGAAAGGAGATACCAGGGGAAATGGAGCATTACAATGATGGCAGACTACTGTTGGATGCTTCAGAGAGACATTCCAGATGCTACTCACAAGCGTAAATGCACGAAGAGGATCCTCACAAGGAAGAAGAATCGAGTTTAGTGTGTGTAGGTGAGCCCATTTCAGTTCAAAAAAGGATTTTCATGAAAATATTGTAATCAAACTTTAATTTTATGTCTATTTCCATTAATTTTGAGGTATTCCCTTATTTAACATAGTTACCTAAATTGTCAGGAAACGTGATGTCCTATCAAAAAACGGAGGTCATTTTCAAGGTGGTGCAGCCAAGGTGGCGCAGTGGGTAGAGTGCAGTACTGCAGGCCACTTCAGCTGACTGCTAGTTCGGTAGTTCGGCGGTTCAAATCTCACCGGCTCAAGGTTGACTCAGCCTTCCATCCTTCCGAGGTGGGTAAAATGAGGACCCGGATTGTTGGGGGCGATATGCTGACTCTGTAAACCGCTTAGAGAGGGCTGAAAGCCCTATGAAGCGGTATATAAGTCTAACTGCTATTTGCTATTTGCTATTTTCGGATTCAGTGGACCAAAAAACATAAAGATTATATGGAATAACCAAAACAGCTCTCAAATTATTATTATTTTTTTGCAGACCTGTGAATTGCAAGGAATACCTTATCTTATAAATAGCAGAAGTCTTCCTTGAAAAAAAAAATAGCTTTGTTTAATTAGGGCAAGTCTTCAGGCTACTTCTGCTGCCACTGGCAACGACTCTGGAATGCCAGCTTCAGAATGTTTTCATATGGTAGGTAATTATGATGGATGCTTTTGAGCAGATTCTGTTTCTGTCAAATTCCTTCTAGGCTGATTGATCACAGATACAATCTGGTGCAGAGAAAGCACGGGGTTATTTAAGGGAATCTCCTGAGGTTATTATCTGTAGAGTATTACCTAGCTCAATTTTTATTTGAACGCATACCTTTAGAGGTCCCTACTGTATTGTTACTTAGCCTGTTATGTCTAAAGGAATTTCTGTATATGTTATAATAAGACAAAAAAAGGAAATTGGAACAATGTCTTAGACTTGTTAAATAAGCTAGCGGCACCAATAATTAGGTATTGTTTATGAGGGACGCGGCGGCTTAGTGACTAAGACTCTGAGCTTGTCGATCAGAAAGGTCGGCAGTTCGGTGGTTTGAATCCCCTAGCGTCCCGTAACGGAGTGAGCTCCCACTACTTGTCCCAGCTTCTGCTAACCTAGCAGTTTGAAAGCATGTAAAAATGCAAGTGGAAAAATAGGAACCACCTTTGGTGGGAAGGTAACAGCATTCTATGTGTCTTTAGCATTTAGTTATGCCACATCCACATGACCATGGAGACGTCTTTGGACAGTGCTGGCTCTTTGGCTTTGAAACAGAGATGAGCACCGCCCCCTAGAGTCGGGAATGACTAGCGCATATGTGCGAGGGGAAACTTTACCTTACCATGTTTTGTGGCTTGTCCACCTTGCCTTATTTATACATTGCCTCTATCTTATAATACATAAGATATGAGCCGAGGTGGCGCAGTGGTTAAATGCAGCACTGCAGGCTACTTCAGCTGACTGCAGTTCTGCAGTTTGGCTGTTCAAATCTCACCGGCTCAGGGTTGACTCAGCCTTCCATCCTTCCGAGGTGGGTAAAATGAGGACCCGGATTGTTGTTGGGGGCAATATGCTGACTCTGTAAAACCGCTTAGAGAGGGCTGAAAGCCCTATGAAGCGGTATATAAGTCTAACTGCTACTGCTATTGCTATAAGATAGTCTTTTGAAATGTCAACTCATGTTCTATTTAGGTAGCAGCCAGGTGATTGATATGATACCAGAGATATTAGCTGCCAATCTCACTCCCACCTGTCCTGCCCAGTAGAGATCAAGTATAGCTAAAACTCTAGTAGTTTGAGACCTAACTTGCTGCCACCAGATCCATCAGAAGTGGGAAAAAACTTTGGATACTTAATCGGAAACTAACAATGGCTACGGCGTATAAAGAAAACCTTTGTAAGATGTTCTACAGATGGCATCTCCCTCCAGCACGGCTCTCCAAAATGTTTAAAAATCTGCCCCCAAATTGTTGGAAGTGTAAAAAAAACACCAGGCACTTTTTATCATATGTGGTGGACGTGCAATGAGGCAAAAAAATATGGGAAAATGATTCAATCATGGTTAGAACAAATGGTGGGAGACCAAATCTTGTTTAAACCGGGAATTTTTCTCCTAGGTATAATACCGGAGGGGTTTAAGAAAGATACACTTTATTTAATTATTCATGTACTAACTGCGGCGCGCATAACTTATGCACAATATTGGAAAAAAGAAAATACACCACCGGAGCTAGATATAATCAGAAAAGGGTTGGCCTGTGCCGAAGCAGATAGGCTCCCTCTTGAACTTGAAAATAAAGGGGAATCAGAATATTTTGAAGTCTGGAATAGATTTTTATGACTGGTATAAGACAAGGTGACAAGACTGGAACAAACTGTATATACTGTGATTGGATTGATTATGTATTAAGTAGGATAACTGTCAATCGTTGTGACTAGCTGTATATAATGTGAATGTATAGTCACTCCGACTTCGCGATACTGCATTGTTTTAAATGTAAAAATAATAAAAATATATTGGGGAAAAAAAAAGAAGTGGTGTAACACCAAATTTTTTCCACAGCAGCCTTATATTTTTTTGAGCCTTTCCCCCTGTAAGTTTTGAGAAAAGTATCTTTGTTTACATTACATTTTATTCACTTTTCTGAGCCAGCCGGTTTAGAAGCTGATTTAAAACGCTGCTTTTTCAAACTGTTTATGACTGGCAATGCCGAAGTGAGGCCCGGAAGAGTTATTGGGCTGGTCTCTGGAATGATGAGTTGATTGCAAACAGACTGAGGAGAAATTTCCTCACCTTTCAGAATTCCTGAACTCACTCTTCATGACCAAGTGATTAGATGTTTGCTTCGTCACATGGCTCCCATTCCCTTTGTTGTGTGCTGAGGGTGTGTTTTTATACCATTCATAAATCAATTTTGCAATGGTTGAACAAGATAGTTCTTTTGGTATCAGCGAACGTAGTATCAGCAATGTTAGATATTTGGCTAGCTTTGTGGCAGGGACGTAAGAAAGGAGTCATTTCAGCTGTGCCCCTCTGTAAAACACACAAACGTTATCTTTTGCAAACAAAGGAGTATCTTGCTTGCACAATTAGGACACTGTTGAGTAATACCTGTGGTTGTGTCATTTGGAAACTTACTTCCAGAGGCATGTAAAACTCTTCATGAACATCTTTCTTTCTTTCTTTCTTTCTTTCTTTCTTTCTTTCTTTCTTTCTTTCTTTCTTTCTTTCTTTCTTTCTTTCTTTCCTTCCTTCCTTCCTTCCTTCCTTCCTTCCTTCCTTCCTTCCTTTCTCTTTACCACGTATGCAGTGGCAAAGTTCTGTGCTGCTGCAATGTCCATAAGAAAAAAAATTGGCTACAGAAGTATAGTACCATCTTGTACCAATTATCTGGACATACCTTTAACAATCTTTGGACCATTATGTTATTATTATCCACTTTTAATGTAAATACTTTTAATTATATTTTAATGTTAGTATTTTTAATATAGTGTAAAATCAAATGTATATTGCTGGTCTTTGACCGTAATAAAGATCTTACTTACTTACTTACTCTTTCCTTTCTCTCCCTCCCTCCCCCTCCCTCCCTCCCTCCCTTCCTCCCTTCCTTCCTTCCTTCCTTTCTTCCTTCCTTTCTTTCCTTCTTTCTTTCCCTCTTTCTTTCTTTCCCTCTTTCTTTCTTTCTTTCTTTCTTTCTTTCTTTCTTTCTTTCTTTCTTTCTTTCTTTCTTTCTTTCTTTCTTTCCATTCTTCCACAAGTTTACTTCATAAAAATTTGAAGCCAAGCCTGCTTCTAATGCAGAGAATGAGGAGTGTCCTTCAGGATATTTTGGATTGGAAAAAACATTGTCAGCGTTAAAATATAGCATTTTATTTTTGGTCGAAACAAGGAGCCCAGCTTGGCATTTGAACTGCTTAGACATCTTACATGCACGAGATTTGTAGATAGTTTATGTTGCTGAATAAATTATACAACCACTTGCTATTGCAAAGTTTATAAATGATACAGACAAAAGTTTACAATATTTAGAAAAGGATTTTGCTTCTGTACTGTATCTGATGGAAATAGTTCATAAAGACAATCAAACATTTGAACAATGGTGTTTATATTATTATATATTAATAAGGTTATATATTATATATTTGTAATTTTTAGAACTCTCTTTCTGAGGACAAAAGTGATAGCTGATATTTTGGACAAATCTTGATGTTAAGCATAGTTTGAATAGATTTGAGAGTGTGTATCTTCTTCCTAAAAAATCAAAGCAGCAAAGAGTTTTTAGGCTATTCGTTTATTCTGGTACTTAGTGATGATATTTTAAAATAATTCAGTCATTTAAAAATGGTCATCTCCCTTATCATTATTTGAGCTAATAGACTCCATTGTGCTCTAAATGAAGATTTAGTGGGGGCATCTGGGAGAACATCATGAAAAATGTAGAATGTATTAAATAAGGCTGTTGGTTCCTTCATTCGCTTGTTCATTTATTCAATCAATTTATATAAGCCATACAGTCATAAAAAGATGCATAGTTGAAAACAAAGGTTTTAATAGTTTTAATATTGATGGATAGTCACTCACTGAGGAAGGTTTTGTTTGCAGGACACCACTGAGCTTGCAGCAAAATTATTAAATTGTTTCCCTTCCAATTTTTTATCTAACAGAAATTCCAAAATCAGCTGCATTCAGAGGCAGCCTGGTGTTGTGTTAACCAAGCATTGCAGTTTTAAGTGGGCTAAATACAGTACATTCTTTTTGCCTATGAAGACAAAGAGAGAGAGAGAGAGAGAGAGAGAGAGGGAGGGAGGGAGGGAGGGAGGGAGAGAGAGAGAGAGAGAGAGAGAGAGAGAGAGAGAGAACTAGAGTAATCTTTGCTGCAGTTCTGCAGTTCGGCTGTTCAAATCTCACCGGCTCAGGGTTGACTCAGCCTTCCATCCTTCCGAGGTGGGTAAAGTGAGGACCCGGATTGTTGTTGGGAGCGATATGCTGACTCTGTAAACCGCTTAGAGAGGGCTGAAAGCCCTATGAAGCGGTATATAAGTCTAACTGCTATTGCTATTGCTATACTGATCCCATGATATGGGAAAAACCGCTACACTGGATACTATATATATAAATGGAACCAGTGGATGTCTTAATAATTAAAAAGGATAATAAATAACAAACCAAAGGATGATTTGAATAACTTTTCCATATTGGATTTATAAAAGGTTCATTACAAAAGTAGTGAACTCAATCAAATCAGGACTCTGAGGCTTCAGTCAGACTCTTTTATTGAGTAAATCACATAGAAAGATAAAGCTAGCTCTAAGTCAGTGTTTCTCAACCTTAGCAACTTGAAGATGTCTGGACTTCAACTCCCAGAATTCCCCAGCCAGCAAATGCTGGCTGGGGAATTCTAGGAGTTGAAGTCCGGACATCTTCAAGTTGCCAAGGTTGAGAAACACTGCTCTAAGTAATTCCCACACTTTAGGGTACATAAAAGAATAGAAACTTCCCAACCCCCTCAGTTGTCTTAAGTCACATCAACCAATCAGTCTGGAGGCGGCTTCCTCCTCGGTCTCAGCAGATGTTCATTGCTATGACATCGACTCTGATGCTGATTCTGGTTGATGTTTGGTATAGCAATTTAAGGCACCACATTCCAATACCTTTGGACTTCCCCTTTCCCCCCAAAAGTGGCAACTGAGAAACGAAATGAAGGTAAGCATGGCCGAAGTCATTTTGATATTTGTTAAAGCTTGGAAGAATTTTGTGAGAAAAAAAAAACAAAGAGGAAAAAATGAAATCAAATTTTAGGACATTATTTGGAAGGGTGCTTATTCAGCTTGTTAAAACTAATGCTTGTTAAAAGAGCCGAGGTGGTGCAGTGGTTAGGGTGCAGTACTGCAGGCCACTTCAGCTGACTGCTATCTGCAGTTCGGCGGTTCTAATCTCACCGGCTCAAGGTTGACTCAGCCTTCCCACCTTCCGAGGTGGGTGAAATGAGGACCCAGACTGTGGGGGCGATATGCTGACTCTGTAAACCGCTTAGAGAGGGCTGAAAGCCCTATGAAGCGGTATATAAGTCTAACTGCTATTGCTATTGCTAAAAGTAAAAGGAAGGAATGTAAAATTGGTTTGTTTGATCAAGGTTAAAGTAGACATGTTATCTCAGGTCACCCTTAATGGACTTTTGCTGATTAGGACTGAAATTACTATGTTTCAAAAATCTGTTTATACTATAGGTAAAAGGTAGACTACAGGAAGAAGAGATCATTTGTTGCATTTTAAGATAAGGTGATAAGTTACTAAAATTGTTTTTTTAATTGTCATGAAGGGGGAAGTTATTTCTGTATATATTTGTTTTCTTTTTTTCCTACTATGTTATTTTTCCTATTTCTCTTCTACACTTTCCACTTTTTAATTCTTTAATGTTTTTTATTTTGCATCAGTTTTCATTTTTTTATTATAATGATTAATAAAATTAGATTTTATTAAGCATTACAATAAATAAAATTTTTAGAGCCGAGGTGTTAACACGTTGATGGGCCGAGGTGGCGCAGTGGTTAGGGTGCAGCACTGCAGGCCACTTCAGCTGACTGTTATCTGCAGTTCAGCGGTTCTAATCTCACCGGCTCAAGGTTGACTCAGCCTTCCATCCTTCCGAGGTGGGTGAAATGAGGACCCAGACTGTGGGGGCGATATGCTGACTCTGTAAACCGCTTAGAGAGGGCTGAAAGCTCTATGAAGCGGTATATAAGTCTAACTGCTATTGCTATTGCTAAATTATTCTTAAAAATAAATAAATGAGGCATGAAAAAAGTTTTTAAAAAAACAACCCTAGAAAAACAGAAGGCATTTGGCAGCTTGGCTAACCTTGTGGTATGGCAGTAAAGACATCTTTGTCAAGTTGTCAGAGAAAGCTTGGCACCTTTTCCCCTCTCTTTCATAGAGAGCATTGTTTTGCATTTTTATACAATGATAAATAGCATGACTTACGGACATGAATGTAAATACAGCATAGGCACAGAAGGAAGTTTAAAGTTTTTGCGCGAGCAGCAACATAGGTAAAATCCCCTCATTCACTTGGACCCCCCCCCCCAGCAGTTCATTGTCCACCAATCAGTTGTATTCGTTTTGTTTTGAGAACATTCTGAGCAGCTTTCCCATTGTTGGACCTTGAATGTTGAATGTTGATTTTATTTCTATGCCGCCCTTTTCCCCCGAAGGGGACTCAGGGCGGCTCACAACTCAACCAGGGAAGGGAGGATACAGACAAAATTAAAAACGACACAAAACAATACATGGTTTCAAACACACAGCAGTCATACCATTCGAGACGGGGGCAACGGTTCTTTAGCCCCAGGCCTGTCTGAACAGCCAGGTTTTAAGGGCTTTGCGGAAGGCCTGGAGGGTGGTGAGGGTTCGAATCTCCACCTTGGGGTGCTGGGACTGTTCCAGGCCGCTTCAATTCACTTGAATTCCTCAATTCCCTCCCAAGCCTCCTTTGCATCCCAATACTTCCCCTCCCCGCCTTCTGTGGTCTGGTTGTGAGTCAGCCATGATAGTTGTGTTGTTTTTTTTCATTTGTGTAGAGTAGAGGTGAAGGGGTTTTGCTTGGGGCAGTCATTCTTGGTTGTTTGAAGATGGTGGCAATCAGATAAGTTTGAGACTGAGAAAAGGGACACAGCAGCGCAGTGAAAAAGCCCTTTGGCTATTAATCTCCTTCATGAGGATTGGTAATAACGATCACCTTTGCACTTCGGGCATTTGAAGAAGCTACTACAAGACTTGACTCATTACCTTTCGAGACAGTACATAGTTTCCGTGGCACATAGTACAATACCGAACCTTGTAATTATGTCTAAATAGCTATCTGTCCTGAATGCTAATTTCCCTACTGGGCCTCTGCTGATGATTCTTTCCATATAGTTTCTATCAAATAAAATTTAAAAGCGTGTTACAGACTTCCCTGAAGTGAATAGGACCTAACATTGGACTGAACAATGCAATAGCAATAGCAGTTAGACTTATATACCGCTTCATAGGGCTTTCAGCCCACTCTAAGAGGTTTACAGAGTCAGCATATCGCCCCCACAGTCTGGGTCCTCATTTCACCCACCTCGGAAGGATGGAAGGCTGAGTCAACCTTGAGCTGGTGAGATTAGAACCGCTGAACACTAAAACGCTGAACCGAAAATAAGGAGAAATTCTACGCATATGACTAATAAACAAACATAAAAATGTATTGGTTAAGATCGTTCCAGCGCCACGGCAGTTGGGGAGCCCGCCCACATTCCCGGCACCGGCGGTTGGGCGAGAGGCGCGGCCGCTCCCAGTAGCCGCCCTGTCGACGCGGAGCCCACCAGCGGCCAGGCAGGTGAGGGCGAGGGGGCCGAGCCGGGCAGCTGAGCGCAGCAGGGGAGGCGGCTGGCCTCGCTGCCTTTGCCGCAGAGCAGAGCAATCGCAATAGCAATAGCAGTAGATTTATATACCGCTTCATAGGCCTTTCAGGCCTCTCTAAGCGGTTTACAGAGAGTCAGCATATTGCCCCCAACAATCTGGGTCCTCATTTTACCCACCTCGGAAGGATGGAAGGCTGAGTCAACCCTGAGCCGGTGAGATTTGAACCGCTGAACTGCTGATCTAGCAGTAGCCTGCAGTGCTGCATTTAACCACTGCGCCACCTTGTCCCTCCATCAGGAGGCCAGCTATATATATTGATATATACTGATATATATCACAGTAATGATGTATTTTATTGTCTCTCATGTCATTTACAAACTTAAAAATGGGAGGTGAAAGGGCCTCATAAGTGGAATAGCCTAGGGCCTCTTTTCATCTAAATCCGGCCCTGTGCATCTTAGGCTACAGTGAAGAATTGTTCTTGCCTGCCTTGGAACAACACTCATTTGGCCCGCAGATAGCATTCTGCGGAGAAAAAAGATGTTATTTGCTAAATTTACATGGCTGCTGAAATCCGTTCTCCTATTGGGAAGCAACAACTTTATTGCAGTCTCTGTGGCAACAAACCAAGTTGTTCTAATTCTAGGAAACGTTGGTGTGGTTTTTTTTTTTATTTCTCTTGTTTTAGCTTTCGCTCGGCTGACCAGAAATTACTCTCTAGCTTTAACATGTTATCAAAAGCCAAGCCAGAGGCAGCCTCAATTGCTAACGTATCAGTGTGAACTCACTGAGCCAAATTTAAACTTGACGCAACTAGTCCAGGGAAACAATTACCATATGTTTCACAACCTTCCTACTAACAAGTTCCTCTCCAAATGTTTCAATTAAAAATTTTGTGTCTGGTTACCCAATATACATATCGGTATAACTCTAATTCCAACGTTAAAGTTGCAAGAGGATTGAATGAAAACTAAAGAAAAACGAAACCCAAAAGTTTTCATTTGTGCCGGATGCAGAAACGGAACTTTTTTTCCCCCCACTGACACAGTCATTTTCTTTTCAACTGCATTATTATTCTGCAAGCATTGTCAGAATGCTTAAGCAAAAAGACATAACGAACACTTCCAATTAAAGTTGAGACTTTGGCCAACTTCAAAGGCTACATTTACAAGACAAAGCCTTTGCTCCACTCTGGAATGCTAATACCAAGACAGATTTTTCTTTTTCTTTAAAAAAAAAAAAGGAGGAAGGCTGACTCATATTTCATCGCAATCTGCTATGACAGATACCTTTTTTTTCATTAACTCCCTAAACTTTGTGAAATTCTTTGCACTTCAGTTGTGATAATTACCTACAGAAGTAGATTCATTCGCTGTTCAACTCCCATCCATTGGCTATGCTGTAGAATATAAATGCCAAACGGTGTGTATGCATATCCGCCTTGTTAAGGATCCGTGTTCTTATGCCATGGAAGAATGTGGTTGTTTTCCCAAAATGGTATACGAAAATTAGGTCAACTCAAGAGTTAATAAGTTAGGTTTCAATAATACTGACACTCTAAGTGGCTTAACAAAAGTGAACATTGGAGGGAGAAGAAACAAAATGAGAAATAGATCGAATCGATTGGGGACAAGGGGCATATCGTGCGCTTTGAGCCTGGCACATCAGAGCATTGGGTTAAGTCCAATATTAATTTCTTAAATCTTTTCAGGAAAGAAGAGCATCTCCCTGTTTAATCCAGTGACCTTTCTACAGCAGATTTCTTATTTCTTTTTTTTCCAGTTAGCAAACCAACCTGCCTAAAACTGGAAGAATCCAGAAAAATGAGCAGAGAATAAGATAAGAAGGAAGATAATAGTGTTAGTGAAGTCTTTCTGGTTCTAATCATGAAAATAAAACCTAGCTAATCTCATTACAAGGAGAAAACACGAGTAGATCCCCCAGTGTCCTGTGAATGGGTCAAGATTAGATCTGGAACATGGTTTTTCAGTTACAAACACATGTCATAAGTCTCAGAAATTGATTACTGGATGTTCTGGCATGTTCCTTTCTAAGGATGTCTTCTCCCAGTGAAAATACTTTTACCCTTCTCTGAGTGCTCTGTTTTCTGAGGTGTCATTCAGAGATAGGATTTCTAAGGAATGACACACAAATTGTGATGCTTCCTTCCTAAGATCTTTTTATTTATTTATTTATATTTATTTTTATTTTTTATTCTCTATATACAATTATAGGTATACATTCACATGATTATTATTCTTTTTTTTTTTTACATTCAGCAGTTAGACTTATATACCGCTTCATAGGGCTTTCAGCCCTCTCTAAGCGGTTTACAGAGTCAGCATATCGCCCCCAACAATCCGGGTCCTCATTTCACCCACCTCGGAAGGATGGAAGGCTGAGTCAACCCTGAGCCGGTGAGATTTTAATGTTGAATGTTGAATGTTTATTTTATTTATATGCCGCCCTTTTCCCCCGAAGGGGACTCAGGGCGGCTTACAATTCAAATCAGGGAAGAGACAGACAAAAAATAAAACAAAACATAACAATGCATAATTTAAAAACACACAACAGTCATACCATTCGAGATGGGGGCAACGGCTCTTTAGCCCCAGGCCTGTCGGAACAGCCAGGTTTTAAGGGCTTTGCGGAAGGCCTGGAGGGTGGTGAGGGTTCGAATCTCCACGGGGAGTTCGTTCCAGAGGGTCGGAGCAGCCACAGAGAAGGCTCCCCTCCGGGTAGTCACCAGTCGACACTGGCCGGCGGATGGAATTCGGAGGAGGCCTAATCTGTGGGATCTAATCGGTCTAGTGGAGGTAATTGGCAGCAGGCGGTCTCTCAAGTACCCGGGTCCAATTTGAACCGCTGAACTGCAGATATCAGTCAGCTGAAGTGGCCTGCAGTACTGCACTCTACCCACTGCGCCACCTCGGCATGGGGGAATGAGCAATTGAGCTGAGGGCTGGGAAGGAGGAAGTATGAGGCAAACATTCTTGTCCATTGGGAAAATGTGTTGTGCAGAGTCGTAGCAATAATCCATCCACCACCCGCTTCTAGCTTTGCTGCACTGTCCAATGAACTGGAGCAGAGTCAGAAATAAATCGGCTCAGTTCTCCAAAGCAAACATCATGAAATCAATCAGGTCAAGAGAAGATCCCGCTGCGGTCAATAACACTGATGCAGAAGTGCACGCTGTCCATGAATGGGCCTCTTTCTCTTTTGATCTCTCCCTCCCTCCCTCCCTCTCACTCTCTCCCCTACAGATGATGTGAGATTTTTGTGTGTGTGTGTGTCTAAATAAATGATTACACACAGAATAGAAGGTATGTCGTTGAACTGCTCGATGCTGCATCTGATAATACCCTCAGGGCTCCAAAGGATTTCCCCTTCCTTCGTTCTTGAGAGCTGCCTTCAGAAATGGGTCATATGCAAAAAGCAGGGAAATTTCTTCTCAGCAGGGAAGGGCTGCCAGAAATGTGATGTCCACATAGGTGAAACGCTCTGCTACGAAAGCTGAAGTAGAGACATTCTTAGCTCCGATGAATAACTAACTGGTGATTTTTTTGCCTTGCTCAGGAAGTGCGGCAAATGCTGGGAAGCTGAGCCACAGAAAAATGTGTCTCATGACTTGGATTGGGCTGCCTTTATGAATCACCTGACCTCAACATGCCTGCCTGCCAAGGTTGGATTAAAACAAAACCGAGAGAAAAATGAAACACACAAAAAAACGGCGTTGTTCTTCTTTAGATTTTGGACACGGCTGAGCTGACGTTCTAGAAAAAGATAAAGCGACTGACAAGCGTCCCTTTTTAAAGGATTGCCATGGGATCATCCTGGTTGCTTAGATAACACGGCTTGGATATTTTTATGGGTTTACAGCAGTGGTGGGTTTCAAAAATTGTTCGAACCTACTCTGTGGGTGTGGCCTCCTTTGTGGGAGTGGCTTGCCACCCATGTGACCAGATGGGAGTGGCTTGCCGCCCAAGTGACCGGATATGAAGATGCCGATGACACTTGTCAGAACCACCTTAAATTACCTCACACAAAGCCCTGGCCTGCATAAGAATAGGATGTAAACTTGTTTTTTCAAAGGCATCTTTGGTTGGCGTTAAAACAGCTTCAACACACACAATGTTCTGATTGCACCACAAACGCAGTAGTCATCCTTACCTTTCACAGAGGCACTGAGTTTTATCAATAGGAGCATGATAGTGTAGAATAATCATATCCAAGGACCAGTGGTGGGTTTCAAAATTTTTTGGAACCTCTTCTGTAGGTGTGGCCTGCTTTCCGGGTCCACTGGTGGAACCTCTTCTAACCGGTTTGGTAGATTTGATGAACCGGTTCTACCGAATAGGTGCGAACTGGTAGGAACCCACCTCTGGTTTACAGGCAGGGCACCGACATGGTAACCATTCACAGAGCATTGTAACACAGTCGTTCCAGGGATCAACAGTCATTCTTTTCACATGTAATCCCTAAACCCACTTATTTTCATGTGCCCAGGATCCCAATTGGAAACTAAAGAAATGATCGATAGCATTAAGCTGAATTTACAACAATTAAATTTTTTGTTGTTATCAGGAAATGCCTTTATTCAGTTGAAATAAACTGTTGGGAATGTCTTTATTAGTTCAAAATAGAAATGAACAGGTAGTCCTTGACTTACAACAGTCCCTTTAATGACCATTCAAAGTTACAATGGCACTGAAAAAAGGGATGTTTTTCACGCTTAACAACGGTTGCAGCCTTCACCTGGTCAAGTGATCAAAATTCAGACACTTCACAACTGACTTGTATTTATGACGGTTACAGTATCCTAAGGTCATGTGATCATCTTTTGCAGTCTTCTGACAGCAAAGTCAAGGGGGAAGTCAGATTCACTTAATAACTTGCATCAGGGATGTGCAGTTAGGGGAGGCAGTGGAGGCAGAGCCTCACCACTGTCATCATGAAAAGAAAAAAAAATGTAAAAGGCAAAAGGCAAGAGCTGAGGTCAGGCTGAGCTAGTTGCTCCCAGAGTCACCGTGGATGACTCTGCTTAACTGTTTAAAAAAGCCTCTAAAAAGCGACCTCTACAGGAGGAGGCAGGAGAACGACGTGCCTCATCTAGTCTGACTTTAGGCATTTTATGATCACTCAAGCAGAGTTAAGCAAGGGTTAAAAGCCAAAAAATTCCTGACGTAGGCGAGGAAAATATATCCAATCCAACTTCTGTGTTTGTGTTTGTTTGAGAGAGAGTGAGTGAGAGAGGGAAGGGGGTAGGAGAGATAGTCCAAGCCAACTTCTCTGTGTGCAAGTGTCTGTTTGAGAGAGGTGGGAGGGAGGGAGAGAGGGAGGAAGGAGGGGGAGGGCGAAGAAAAAGAATGAAGGAAACTTTTTCGCAAAGGAGAAAAACAAATGCTGTCACTTTAAATCGGAACTGAGCATGCCTGGCTGTGGAATTCTGGGAGTTGAAGTCCACAAGTCTAAAAAATAAATTTGAAACCCACCACTGTGTCAATGCCTCACCAGCCATAAACCTCACCGCACGTCACTAACTTGCATAATAATTACAGTGATTCATTCACTTAACAACTGTAGCAAGTAAATTGGGCCAAAATTTACTTTAAAAAATGTATCGCTTAGCCACAGAAACTGTGGGGTCACTTTTGGTTGTATATCGAAGAGTACATGTAATGTATCATTTTTGTTAATGGTAGAGTAGTCATTCTGAGAATTCTCCAATCCTTCATGAATTATGAGGAAGGCAAGTGTGGTTTTCAGGACAGAGATATACTGAGTAATGCCAAAAGTTAAACAGGAGCCAGAAATCTGCCATACAACCTTAAAATGGGGACAGGAAGACTTTACTTAAGACAAGTATGATGAGTTGGGAAACTTAGCAACGCAGCACCGCAACACATAATATATTTACATTGGCCATTTCCTGTTAAAGACTCCTTTAATTTGAAGCCAAATGTCATGTTGTCTGAACAACCAGCAATGTATTTCTATACCACCATCACCAAAATTATGCATGCTGAATTTGTGATGAACATCCTACTCTTGAGCCTCATATTAGAACCTGTCAAAATTGCTGCAGCCAGTTTTGAAGTTTGGGAAGCTACCAAAAGTAGCTCTTTCTAAATTTCCTTAAAAACTTTTCTTCATCTGGTGTGCTAAGGCTGTGTTGCCACAACATCATTTCTACATTTTTTTTTAAAACACGAGAACACATTGCCGAAGCGTAAATAATAGCACTTTTCAGAGAAGAATGCATTTTAACTGGTGAAAGAGCCTAATGTTTTAATCGCTAAATTCAGGCCCTGCAAATTATAACAAACACACTTATACGCGATGAATTCCAAATCATTTCTGGGAAAAGCTGTTTAATAAATCACAAATATGGATTACTTTTTTTCCTGCACAGACAAAGAGATGTGCTATTTTGCTTCCTGCACAACTGCTATGGCATTTAAGAGGTACTGATTTTATAGGTTATGATAAACACAGAGAGCTCCAAATATTATAGCTCTTCACAATTCTGATTCCATTTGAAAAATTCAGGACCGGGTCTTTGTATATTGTTTTATTTTAAATCTAGCTGTGTTTTCCCTGCGAACAAGCAATCTAATAAATATCTACTTCAAGTAAAGCGGAACAGGCCAGTCATGAGGTTACCAGCATATGGATCACTGTTGCCATAGCGTCCTATCTGGAACGACTAAACTAATGAACCAGTTAGAAAAGGGAACCTTTTATTTCTGTAGGAATACCCCCAAGTTATATATCGATCTTTAGGATGAATTGAATCCCAGTCAAAGCAAAAGGCTTTTCTAATTCCTGGCTAAGAGAACTGATTTTCCAGATGTCTTTTAGGTTCAGCCCAGTGGTGGGATTCAGCCAGTTCGCACCTTTTTGGGAGAACCAATTGGTAACTTTCTAAGCAGTTCAGAGAACTGGTTTTGGGAAGAAATCTTTTGTTTTTTCCCCACTTTACAGAGCTAATCCTGTAAGGAAGTCAGGAAGGAAGGAAACATTCTGGTGTTGTTTCTAGCCTAATCTTTATTGCCCTGATTACAGAAACTGCCTCTCCGGTTAACCCTTATTACATTATAACAACTAAGGTGAAGCGCCCACAAATCTGAGTGACATTGACTTGGCCATGCCCATATGATCACATGACCACTGAGCCCCACTTACCCAGCTGGTTATTAGGGCAGAGAACTGGTTGGTAAATTATTTGAATCCCACCACCATGGTGCAGGAGGCCAACTAGGGTATGTTCACCATGGCCACACTCACCGAGCAACCGGGCAGAAAACCCCTTGCTACAATATTTTTTCTTTGTATACTTTTTTATTTTCCATTTTCATAACATACAATCACATGTATACTATTACATAGCCAATATCCTATTGTATTAAGTAGTAATTACATCAGTTCCTCTTGTCATCAACGCCCAGAAAGATAAAAACCCATTATTAGCTCTTCTGCTCTCCATACACCTCTTTCTTCTACCTCTCTCCTACCTCCTTTCTTCCCTCCATCATCCTTTTCTACTCTACTTCCCCTTCCTTTCTCCTTCTCCCCTCTCTTCATTCCACTCCTCCTTATCCTCCTCATCTTCCCCCCTTACCCTCTCCCCTATCCCTCTCTTCCCATCTTTCTTCTCTCTTCTGTTTCCCACTCTTCCTCTCCTTGGTGTATTTCCGCTTCCATATCAATATACTTAACATATCCTAGTTTTAAAGAAAAAAATAAGAGAAGACAGTATACATGTGGAAACTTGCTACAATTTTTGAAGCCCAACCTACATGGACATAACTAAAAGCACGTAGAAGTATCTTTAAAACATCAAAAGAGAATGCTAAGGCAAAACTCCCTAGTTGGCTAAAGTAAAGGCCTTAAGGAAATTTGAAATTTGGAATGGATAATAAATAGGAGGCTGAAACAAAACTCCTGTGAAGAAAATGAAAATACGGAAATGAAACATCTTGCTTACTAAGTTTGTTTGGAGATCTATACTTGTGTGCCTGGTTCCTTTTGCATAATGGTATTTTGTCAGATAAAAAAGGGCCAAGCTGTTTCTGAGCATTCAAAGCTGTTCCTCCTGTTGCAATCAAATCTAGCCTAGGTCTGTTTTATTTCTCTCTGGAATCCAAAACTTTCATGCAAGTTTGCTTTTTGTTTAGCGCTGCACAGTTTGAATATAAACACAATGTTCCACTATAATCTAAGCAACCATGACTTTAAATTATGAGGAACTAAGTGACAGAAGGGGGCACAATGGCTCAGAAGCTAAAAACATTGAGCTTGTCAGTTGGAAACTTACAGGCTGTGTTCAAGACCCAAGCACTGCGCAGCGGGGTGAGTTCCCATGACTTACCCTAGCTCCTGCCCACTTGGCATTCCATCTGCACCTCTATAACTGTCTGGTTTGGTTCTGCAAGCCAGCAAGATAGACACAGAATTCAGAGGATAATTAGAACTGCAGAAAAAACAATTATTACTAAGCTGCCTTCCATTCAGGACCTGTATACTGCGCGAGTCAAAAAGAAGGCCATGAAAATATTTACAGACCCCCCCCTCACATCCTGGACACAAATTGTTTCAACTCCTACCCTCAAAGTGACACTACAGAGGACTGCACACCAAGACAACTAGACAGAAGAACATTTTTTTCCCCAAACGCCATCACTCTGCTAAACAAATAATTCCCTCACCACTGTCAAACAATTTACTAAGGCTGCATTAGTGTTACTATTAGTCTCCTAATATTGAGTTTTTCCTGGTTCACATAGGCACCGTTCGTTCTTGGCAACAATCTTCAGATACTCTCCTTCTTTTGTTTCATATTTTTTGTATAACTTGGAATGCCTTTTTTTTGCTTTATACCAAGAAAGCACTCCTCCTACCCTGTTCCCCCCCCCAAAATAAGACTTTCCCGGATAATAAGCCCAATTGGGGTTTTGAGCGGATGTGCGAAAATAAGCTCACCCCCAAAAATATTTAAACACATGCGCAGCCCACCATTTCCTCTGGTTGTTTATTGTGCAAACAACATGAGGTGAGGAGGTGAGGCTGGAGGGGGGAAGAGAGGGGGAACATGCCCCATGCACCCCACATGCCCTTACCTAATGGCCGGTCCCACAACCCTAGCCGCCACACCCCTTCTGTCATGCTAATGGCTGCCACAAAAAGAGCTGCAGATCCAGTGACAGGCAATACAGCAACAGCAATGAGGTGATCACGTGCACTGCCTCCTGCACCTCAAAAATAATAAGATCTCCCCCAAAATAGGGCCAAGCACTTATTTTGAGGGGGGGTCAAAAGAAAATAAGACCCTGTCTTATTTTCAGGGAAACACGGTATTTGTTCACGGGGTACCATGCTTCACACATTTCAACTAAGTAAGTACAAGGAGAATACAGGCTACTTGCACAACATCTGTTCCTTCCATCCCATGACTTTCCTAGGATACAAAATCTGTAATTATGTAAAGCGCCCCATGGCTTAGGCCCAGGGTACCTGCGAGACCACCTACTGCCACCGGTAGCCTCCCACCGTCCAGTGCGATCCCACAGAGTTGGCCTCCTCAGGGTGCCGTCGGCCAGACAGTGTTGGCTAGAGACCTCCCAGGGGGAGAGCCTTCTCTGTGGGAGCGCCTTCCCTCTGGAATGAGCTGCCCCCGGAGCTTCGTATAATCCCCGACCTCTGGTCCTTCCGACCCACCCTAAAAAGTTGGCTTTTCCAAGCAAGCCAGCCTGGCCTGAACAAAACAAAACAAATTATCGATTACTGTTAATTTTAATTCGAATTCTTTAAAAAAAATGTCATTGTCAATTTTAATTGGGTTTGGGGATATTCTATTTCATTTTTTAAAAACTTTTGTATTATGTGTTTCTTTTAGTGTTGTACGCCGCCCTGAGTCCTTGGGAGAAGGGCGGCATATAAATCGAATAAACCTAAAACCTAAAACCTAAAACCTAAAACCTAAAACCTAAAACCTAAAACCTAAAACCTAAAACCTAAAACCTAAAACCTAAAACCTAAAACCTAAAACCTAAAACCTAAAACCTAAAACCTAAAACCTAAAACCTAAAACCTAAAACCTAAAACCTAAAACCTAAAACCTTAAACCTTAAACCTTAAACCTTAAACCTTAAACCTTAAACTTTAAACCTTAAACCTTAAACCTTAAACCTTAAACCTTAAACCTTAAACCTAAACCTAAACCTAAACCTAAAGTCAAACATGGTTAGAAATTTTCAGAGGATCAGGAAGACTATGAAATAATGAAAAGGCTATATTGTATATTCATCAGAGCTGGGCTGTTGCTGGTTCGGCCCAGTTCAGGCGAAACAGTAGTTCTGACCACCAGCTGGGCTGGCCCACTCACCTATGGTGCTATCTCATCCTATAAATCTCACTCTCTGGCTCGCTCACCCTGCCCACACAGCCCAGCTGATTTCCACACCTCACCCACTCTACTGCCCGAGAAGGTGTGCTGGAAGCTGCGCGGATGCAATCGCTGTGTGTTTGAGACCATGCACAAGGTGTGCAAGCGAAGCAGGTGTGCATGTTCACATTTTGGGTTCTGCACTAGGCGAACTTCACTATGTGAAGCCCACCTCTGACATTCATCATAAATGCACATTGCTGGTTCTTAATTTTAATTTAAATGTGAGATGACTGGGATCAGATGCAGAGATGGGAAGGGCTCTCTTCCCAGCTGCTTTCTTCTTTAGGAAGAAAAAGTTGGAAGAATGATACTTTCTTCCCAGAAATGGAAGGTTCTCATTCTTGACCTTAATGTGTGTAGATAATGTTTCTGGGAAGAGCTAAGATTCTTTCATGTGGTGCGGTCTTCCAATATGTAGCTAAGCTACAGCCTTATTAGAAAAGAATATTGTTATATTTGTGCTCATTTAAGAGACAATCCATTTTACAGTGCATTGCTTCTGGCTTTGGGGATCCAGAGAAACAACAACTAAACCTACAAATATGTTCATTAAAGTGTATATGTACGCATCAATGGTGGGTTTCAAAACTTTTTTAAAACCTCTTCTGTAGGTGTGGCCTGCTTTGTGGGAGTGGTTTGCCAGCCATGTGACCAGGTGGGAGTGGCTTGCCGGCCATGTGACTGAGTGGGAACGACTGAGTGGGCATGGGCAACTTGTAAAATGTGGTGAAACTCACTTAACAACGCTCTTGCTTAGCAACCAAAATGTTGGCTCAGAAACTCTGGCATTTGAAGCACGCAAGTCTTAAAGCTGTCAAGTTACAAGACCCTCGCACCCCTAACCCTTTAGGAAAAAAAAACCCCAGGGGTGTTCAAACTTGACAACTTTAAGACTTGTGGACTTCAAATCCCAGAATTCCAGCCAGGCATGCTCAGTTCCAATTTAACGCGACAGCATTTGTTTTTCTCCCTTGCGAAAAAGTTTTCCTTCATTTTTTTTCTTCTCCCTCCCCCTCCTTCCTCCCCCTCTCCCTCCCTCCCCGCCTCCTCGTGTAGAGGGCACTTTTTTAGAGACTTTTTTACACAGTTAAGCACTAAGCAGAGTCATCCACTGTGACTCTGGCAGCAACTAGCTCAGCCTTTTTCCTTTTACATTTTCTTTTCTTTCCATGATGACAGTGGTGAGGCTCTGCCTCTCCTGCCTTCCCTAACTGCACGTCCCTATCCAATCACAACTATAGAAATGCTACATATTTCTCAATTGCTTTCTAAGAGTAGCAACAGCTTTGCAATTAGAAGAAATCGAATTATTTTTGTTTGTGGCAAATCAGAAAATCTTTTATGCTGATATAAGGTCACTTTGTCGAACTCGCTGTGGATTTACCTCCTTCCCAATGCTGGTCAGCTACAATCATTTCATTGGTTAAAATTCTGTTGTGAGGAGGCAGGCAGACATCTTCTTCACATAATTATTGCTCAGACTGCTGTCTGTTAGAAGCAAACCTTCAGTACAGTCGTACCTTTTTATAAAAACTGATAGGAAATTGCAATAAATTTTCTCCCTCCTCATTTCATTTTTTAAATCAAACCAACTGTGTTATTGTTCCTTCCATTCCCGTTCCAATAACTTGAAAATATATTTGCACACGCCTGTCCAGTTTTGGGAATTGCAAGATAAAACTCTGGAAAAAATATGAAATATCTCAATAAGGCAAATTGCAATTTTTATACCCTGACTAGGAGCATTTCATTATATCTGTGGTGTTAAGTTTTTTGCCAATACAATGAGCATTGGACTGATACGTTTTAGTGTTTAGTTTGTTTTTGATGCCCTCCAGTCAGTTTTTAACTCACGATGACTATCTGTAGAAGTGTTCTGACCAGAGGTGGGTTCCTACCAGTTCGCACCTATTCGGTAGAACCAGTTTGTCAAATCTACTGAACCGCTTAGAAGAGGTTCCACCAGTGGACCCGGAAAGCAGGCCACACCTACAGAAGAGGTTCCAAATTTTTTTGAAACCCACCACTGGTGGGTGTGTAATGTCCCACAGTTATCTACGCATTAATAATGATCTAGTAATATTTCCTTATACATTTTAGGGACCTTTCCGTACATAATTGGTGTTTTCTTTCATACTTTCGGATTTCTAATTTCTGTTTCCGTTAGTTGGCAATTGCTAAAACCAATCCCACATGAAAAAGTATTCAAAGCCTTCTTGATTTTAATTGTCAATTTATTTATTCCTGCACATTGTAATATTTATTCATTTACATATCTCTGTTTTTCCACTGTTGTGCAAACACAATTCCAGCAGCTGCTAACATGTATAAAATTAAATATATATTATGCTCCCTTTCAAATACCCAACAAAATATTTCTGGTTTTAATTCCATATCTTGCTTTACAATTGCTTCTAACCACTAACTTCTGAATAGCTACTTGGACCGACCTAAGTACTAATTCATAATTTCATATCCGGTCACACGGGTGGCAAGCCACTCCCATCCAGTCACATGGGTGGCAAGCCACTCCCACAAAGGAGGCCACACCCACAGAGTAGGTTCCAACAATTTTTGAAACCCACCACTGGCGTACGCTGAACAATTATCACAGCTCTTGTAAGAACTAACAACAGATGATTGGGAAACATACACATCTTGCAAATGGTATAAATAAAAATATTAGTATACCACATCTTGTGTCTGCTACTGAAATAATGCTTATTCCATGCTATGGGAAGAAAAAATAATTATGAAATGGCACTTCTACTATTCAGTTGTTTATGGCGGTTAAACAAAACTAGGATATACATTCCTCCACACTGTGGGAAAGTTTAGATCTGGATCCAGACTTTTGTAGTGTTTATATATTTCTGGGATATTTATTTAGATTTCTTATCTCTGCCTATTCTGAAGTTATTCAGCACTTACAGCAGTGAAACCACCAGAAATATGAGACACAATGATAAGGAATTCCGCTGAATTCCAGTAGATCAAATGGCAACTGTTCTTAACTTTATGCTGGGACGTAATTTAGCAGCAATGCCTATAAAAAGGATTTGCAAGGTTTTCAGACATTCTACAGACGGGGGAGAAAGTGAAGACACTTCTGCAGGCTTATGGAAAGGCAGGCAGGCTGATCACTCCACTTCTTCTGTGCATGTATGATTACCCCCAAGGAATATACAACATTTCTTTCCATCCCTGACATTGTCCAATTTTATTTTCCCTTTAATGCTGTGCATTTAGCTAGCCGTTTTTTTCTTTTTAGCTCTGTTGTTGTTTTTTTGCAAGATTGTCAGTGGATGGAAATTTATGATTTTAGTTGTAAGCCCTTCTGAGAGCTGTAAACAAAGAGGGGCTGAGAATGTTTTCAAATAAACAAACAAAAGACATTATCTTTATGCAGGTGGAGATAAATCAGCTATGATTGCTCTCATATATTTGCTGGTGTTGTTTGCCAACCACTATTGTGAATCCAGTGGTATCTTCGAAGCAGGACTGGGAGGCTGATATCCAGAGCACCATTCATCAGAAGGAATAGAAGGGTTCCTCAATAGAATAGCACTGGCATAGTTCATTTCAAAATGGTGACATGTACCCATTGCATTGCTGTTCAAGCATGCGCAACGGGCCAGTTGTGGTATTAAACGCCCATGGAACATGGGAGGTGGGTGGGCCAAATGAGCCACTGGTATGGTGGCCACTTCTCCCGGCTAATCCCAGTATGACCATACCAGGCTTTACCCCCCTCCAGAACACACCACTGGGCTACTGGCTGGAATTCAGGAAGATGTCCACACATCTTAAAATCTGCCAAAGTTGAAAAACTGTCTTATAGATGAATAAGGTGTTATGAACATACCAGAGGTGGGTTCCTACCAGTTCGCACCTATTCGGCAGAACCGGTTCGTCAAATCTACCGAACCGGTTAGAAGAGGTTCCACCAGTGGACCCGGAAAGCAGGCCACACCTACAGAAGAGGTTCCAAATTTTTTTTGAAACCCACCACTGCCCCCCCGCACACACAGAGACAGACAGACTGACACAGAGAGAGAGAGAAAGAGAAAGAAAGGAAGAAATAAATAAAAAAGAAAAAAAGAAAAAGAGTGAGAGAGCGATGAAAGAAAAAAAGAAAAAAGGAACAAAGAGACAAAAGGAAGGAGAGAGAAAGAAAGAAAGAAAGAAAGAAAGAAAGAAAGAAAGAAAGAAAGAAAGAAAGAAAGAAAGAAAGAAAGAAAGAAAGAAAGAAAGAAAGCAAGCACATGGCTGGCAAGACACTCCCACCAGGTCACATGGCCAGCAAGCCACTCCCACAAAGGAGGCCACACCCACAGAGTAGGTTCCAAAAATTTTTGAAACTCACCACTGGAACATACATATCTTCAGATATGTGCATCTCTATATGTCATTTTTCACTTTATAGGTCAAAACATGCATGGCACTAGCATTTAGCATTGAAAAGAAATCTATCTTAACAGAATAACAGAATAAAGCTACTTTTAAAAAAATATAACACTACTTTAAAAAAGTAATAAAACTAGTCTGGAACAAACAATTAGAATTGCAAAGGATCACATTCAGAGAATGCTATCCAGACACAAAATAAATATTTTTGAAATGCTTCATAAAGTAATGATGTTATTGTGGCATAAACTTTCTATATCTGTCTAAATCATAAAAGTTTATATCTCAATAATTTTTGTTAGCATTCTGTTCAAGTGCCAGAAGATTTCTTTGTGGTTTTTGTTGCAAGATGGTGTTAAGAGCTGTCCTTGAATAACTTCATGATCCACCGTGATTTCCCCCCCACTAAAAATAGTAAAATTAAAATCCATTGTTTTGAGATGAATTTGAATCCTTCGGGAGTGGGCGGCATACAAGACAAATAAATACAATACAAATATATGTTATATTTGTGCTGATAAATAAATACAACAAAATGTAACAAAAAGGCAACAGTAAAAATATTGGGTTTCTGCTTGGATGGTCTCTTGTGACGAGCCAAAGGACAGAGAATGGAAGTAGTGATCTTCCTCCCATATTTGGGCATATCGGGGGTTGTAAAATCTAATATATATATATATGATAGATAGATAGATAGATAGATAGATAGATAGATAGATAGATAGATAGATAGATAGATAGATAGATGATAGATAGATAGATAGATGATAGATAGATAGATAGATAGATAGATAGATAGATAGATAGATAGATATAGATAGATATAGATAGATATAGATAGATATAGATATAGATATAGATATAGATATAGATATAGATATAGATATAGATATAGATATAGATATAGATATAGATATAGATATAGATATAGATATAGATATAGATATAGATATAGATATAGATATAGATATAGATATAGATATAGATATAGATATAGATATAGATAAAGAGATAGAGATAGAGATAGAGATAGAGAGATAGAGAGATATAGATATAGATAAAGAGATAGAGAGATAGAGAGATAGAGAGATAGAGAGATAGAGAGATAGAGAGATAGAGAGATAGAGAGATAGAGAGATAGAGAGATAGAGAGATAGAGAGATAGAGACATACAGACATACAGACATACAGACATACAGATATAGAGATATAGAGATATATAGTCTCCCTTTATTTATTTATCAGCACAAATACAACATATATAGATGATATAGATATAGATATAGATAGATAGAGAGTCACCATTTGAATTATTTAGCATGAAGCTTCGTCTTACCTTATTATCTCATAACATATGAACTAATTTTAGTGTAATATATTATGTAAGATATCCTAATGAGATGTTTTGAAATAAGATTATATTTTTTTAGTTTAATCATATATCCACTGTGTTCTGAATATTATTTGCACTTCTTGGAAAAATGACCAGGTTGAACAATGACTGATATAAAGTATTAAGACATTTAAAAGAATCCGGTTGAAAAACACATCCAGTACAAGATAAAAATCTAAGACTCTAAAATACAACTCATTATTTCTTGTTTGACTCCAGAAAATCCTGCCAGGAAGTGCCATCTCTTATTTGCTGGCTGGCTGTTTGCAGCCTGAACTTCTGCTGTGATTCAACTGGGCTCGCTTTCAAATCTTTGCTAATCCTCCAAAGGACTTTAATTAAAACTGGACTGACATTAAATGTGCACTTGAAAAACCTTATGTAAATGAAACAGAAGGAAGAACCAAAAGGCTGAAATTTATTTGTTTCAGCAATTCTTGCTTCTTTTACGAAAACAGCAACTTTTTTTAAAAAAAGAAGCCAGTAGCAGTGAGAAAAATGTCGATAGATCCAAATGTCAGGCCTGCAATTATATTCCTTTTAGAATTTTGGCCTGCCACACTTTCTCTTATTTCATTATGCTGTTTCAGAAGGATAGTTGATGGGAGGGGGGAATAGACAGGAGTAGGATTGTGGAATGTATTGTTTTCATTCTTTACTAGAAGCCAAGGTCATCTTTTGTCTCCGCACTTTTACACCTGACCGGAAGCAGCTGGGTGGAGACACCAGCATGGAAGAAGAAGAGTGGACCATGTGATGGATTGTGGGTGTGGGGACAAGATCATGAACTTTTAACTCGGTGGGATTCTGATGTAATTTCCAGAATTGGGATTAACACAGATGTGCTAAGATGTCTGCTTTATTAAATTGGAACTTTAAGGATCATTTTGCCTTGGACTCTGATTTAATTCTACATGATACTTGGAACGCTGACACCAAACTTCTGAGCTTGGTGTAAATGTAAATGGTTTGATAGGGAAATTTCTGCAGAATGGTAGCCATTTTTTAAATAAAGTTTTTTAAATTTTTTTTAAATTTTCATACAAATAACCATATGTATTGGTATTACATAACCAACACTATTTTGTATTATTCAATATTAGGTCAATTCCATTAACCCCCAAAATCTATTATTGGCTCTTCTGCTCTCCATACACCATATTTATACCCTACCCATCGCTTTCTTTTCTCTCTCCTCCTCCTCCCTATCTCTTTTCTTCCCTCTCTCATCCTTCTCTACTTCCCCTTCCTCTCTCCTTCTCCTCTCTCCTCTTCCCCCCCTCTCTCCTAACCCTCTCTTCTTCCTCCTGCCTCTCTTCTCTCTTCCACACACTTCCATCTCATTTGCATGGTGTATTTCAGCATCTGAGTGGGCTCCATTTAATGTTGATGGTGTTGGTAATTTCATTCCAATAAACATCTTTCATATTAATAATTTTAACATATATCCTCCTTTTTTTTAAAAAAAAAGTATACGTATATAGCAATTACGGTCCGCCTTCTGCCGATTACCTCCCTTCGCCCCATCAGATCGCACAGAGTGGGCCTCCTCCGAGTTCCATCCGCCAGTCAGTGCCGACTGGCGACTATGCGGAGGAGAGCCTTCTCAGTAGCAGCTCCGACCCTTTGGAACAATCTCCCCGTAGAGATTCGCACCCTCACCACCGTCCAGACCTTCCGCACAGCCCTTAAGATCTGGCTATCCCGGCAGGCCTGGGGATAAGATTTTCATCCGCCCCACCCGAATGCTGAATGAATGTTGTGTTTTATCGTTTTATTTTTATTCACATATTATTTCATGTTCTGTCTTGCACTCCCTTCCCACGAATTGTAAGCCGCCCTGAGTCCCCTCAGGGAAAAGGGCGGCCTATAAATGACAATAAAATCCTAAATCCTAAATTATATTTTTAAACCCCTCCCCCCAACTTATTTTTTTGGCCGAAGCATTGACCTGGTTACAATTTCCAGCTATTCTCATCATAATATTGTACAGTTATACATCATTACATGCCCCAAGTTTTTAGTTCTTTCTTTATAATCTCAATAATTTTCCATTGTAAATATATTTCAAGTCCCCCTCCATTTTTCCATATCTTTACTTAGATTTTACTTTACTTTACTTAGCTCAACTAATCTTTATTCACATTTCAGTAAAGCAACAAACTACTCTTTCTCATACCCCCTAAATGTTTGTGACATCTTCCTCTACCGTGGCCAAGGCCTCAACACATTTAGGTCCAGGAGCTTAGAGAAGGTAATCTCTGAAGCTTTCTTGACTGGCTTGAGAAAGATAAAAAGCTATGCCACAACCTCAAACAGAACTCTTTGAACTATAGCTAGTGGAAAGCTGTAGAGTAGGCAAATGAAGCAAAGCTTTTGCTTCTTTTAAAGTTTAAAAGCATGGTCATCCCCTTGTGAATCTCTTATAATTAAAGTAAGTAAATGATTATCCTTTATGAGACAAATTCAACCGTAGAATCAATGAAAAATTATCCCACTTTTTCGGAGGGATGATTACAGGGGTGGGATTCTACTAGTTCGGCCTGGTTCTGGTGTACTGGTAGCTCTGAAGATCAGCTGACAGAGTACCGGTTCGGTCCAACCTTCAGGTGGGCTCACCCACCCACCCCTGGGCTATACCCACCTATATTTCCTTGGTTTTTTTAGCCCAGATGATAGGCGTTGCCATGAGTCAGCTGTTTTGGCGCCTCTCAGCTGCAGTTTTATGGTAATTTTTTAAGCTTTGTTTTTAAGTCTAACTGCTATTGCTATTGCTATTCCCTCAGATGCTTTGAATCTTTCAGCTAATCCTTTGTTTTCTCTTTATTTGCCTTTGCCCCTCCAAAATCTGGCCATGCTGTTTCTTGAGAAAAGATATTCTCTATTAAAATAAGCCCAGGTAGCTCCACCCCTTTTCATTGCTAGGATGTCAAAAAAATAGGAGGAACATTGTGGAGTCCTTTTGTAAACTCCACAAAATGCCAAAACTTTCCCACAACAGTAGTGACCGCATTCTCCCCTCCCCCGGAATAATCCTCCTTCCTGGTAGTATGACGGCATTCTGCAATGAGTAGTTACATCACTGTTGTAGGCAATAGTTATATCATTCTACAGGGAGGAGCTGCTTTTTGCTGTCTTTTAGGAAGCCCCTTGTGATGATGTCAGTGTTTTGTTGAAAATAAAAAAAGAAGATTGCCAGGAAATAATCATGAGGAAGAATAAGACAAGGCAAACTCCTGCTACTCTTCAATTTAGGTCTTTCCCCCCAAAAGAATAGCAATAGCAATAGCAGTATAGACTTATATACCGCTTCATAGGGCTTTCATCCCTCTCTAAGCAGTTTACAGAGTCAGCATATCGCCCCCACAGTCTGGATCCTCATTTCACCCACCTCGGAAGGATGGAAGGTTGAGTCAACCTTTGAGCCGGTGAGATTAGATTAGAACTGCAGATAACACTCAGCTGATGTGGCCTGCAGTACTGCACCCTAACCACTGCGCCACCTCGGTTCTTGATAAGAAGAAATACTGAGCCAAAAACTCAAATATATGTCAATACAACTTTAAAAAGGAGGTTAGATTCTCCCTAAGTTAAATAATAATAGTGTACTGTGGCCTTCCTTATTCCCAGGATGGTTGTGATTTTTGAGCACTGAAGTCAGGGGTGGGTTTCAGACGGTTCGCGGCGGTCCCCGCGAACCGGTTGGTCGGCGAACCCGGAAGTAAGTAACTTCCGGGAACACCGAAGTGTCCACCTGCCCGCCCGCGTTTCTTACCCGGTTTTGACGAGTTCTGCACTTCCACGCATGCGCAGGACGCATACAGCGCCTGCGCGATGCCCCAGGAGCAGCCGGAGCATCACACAGACGCTAGTACGCATGCGTGCACTGCGCACGTGCACGAGGACGCCGCCGGCCCCGTTCCAACCAAACCGGTTGGAACGGGGTGAGAAACCCACCCCTGACTGAAGTGGAAGCTTGTCTAAGGGATCTCTGACTTCCAATGACATCTCTTTTGTGGGAGGTGAAAATCAGGGACAATCGCAGAATGCAGTGAACAAACTTCTCATTCTAGACAGACATCATATGATCCTGAGGAGGATGGGCAGACATCTCATTGCTACCCCTGAGTATTTTTTAGGCTGTCTCCTTAAATAGTTTTCAGTGTCATTTATTCTTGTACCAAGGCAAAAAGTAGGACTGTCTGCCCTCTAGAGCAAACCTCTCAGATGGGACCTTCATATGGTGAGAGAGCCTCTTCCCCAGGCTGAAGCCATTGATGCTGACTAGGAAAAAGGGAAGAAAGAATCATTTATTCTCGGCTGCCCCAGCAGTAGCAACTAGGCAACTTCAAAATGAGAAATATTGAAGTAGTTAATAATCCCGATGTGCCGACACACGTTTTAAAGGGCTGTCTCATTCTAGCAAGTCACAACAGCAATAAGGCAGACATCCTCAAATCTTGCAATTCTGTGACTTCATAGGGTAGAATTGACATTTCTCATCAACATGGCATCATGAAGTGGGTCTTAGTAATGCAAACATTGAGCAATGGAGTGGTTTTGGAATGTAAGATTTATGGAAAACATGTTTAGCATTCTTCCATGTAAAGAATTCCCTTTGAATTGCACGGAATTTCTGGATAATAAAAGGTTACAATTTTGATCCCGGTTATTCTTTCAGAGAACTGAAAACACAAGGAGAGATAGACTGCTGTCTCTCAAGTATGGAGGATGGAAGATAGGAGTGCTTAGAGACACGATTTTCCTCATTTAAATACCCTCTCTTTATAATAATGCTGATGTGGTGCACAGATAATTAAAACAATATTCAAGGCACTACTAGTTTGGTAGTTAATACTGGGTTTGTGCACAGAGCTCTACTATGTTTGTGTATACATAAAAATAAGGAAAAATGTTAATTCAGAAATCTCAATTATACACATCAAGTTTACATATATATATCAGAGGTGGGTTCCTACCAGTTCGCACCAGTTCGGTAGAACCGGTTCGTCAAATCTACCGAACCGGTTAGAAGAGGTTCCACCAGTGGACCCGGAAAGCAGGACACACCTACAGAAGAGCTTCCAAAATTTTTTGAAACCCACCACTGACACACACACACACACACACACACACACACACACACACACACACACACACACACACTCACACAGAGAGAGAAAGAGAAAGAGAAAGAAAGGAAGAAATAAATAAATAAAAAAAGAAAAAAGAAAGAAAAAGTGAGAGAGAGATGAAAGAAAAAAAGGAAAAAGGGATAGAGAGACAAAAGGAAGGAGAGAGAGAGAGAGAGAGAGAGAGAGAGAGAGAGAGAGAGAGAGGAAGAGAAAGAAAACACATGGCCAGCAAGCCACTCCCACAAAGAAGGCCACAACCACAGAGTAGGTTCGGAAATTTTTTGAAACCCACCACTGATATATATAATTCTTCCTTTTCTGCTTAAGTCCTAGTATTTTCAATAAAATTAGAGATAAGAAAAAATAGCTGGCTGCATAAGTTGACTCCAGAAAGCTCAGAGCATGATCCTGCCAAGACTTTGGATTTGCTTATTTACATACTGTCCAATACTTGTCCAGATCTGCCTAGACAAGCAAGAAAATGTGAAGATTTTACTTAGCAGCTCTGATGGATCGAGAAAAATTAACAAAAACCAGACAGAATCAGTTGAACAAGATCACTGAGAATAGACAGAGGCCCTGTAAAATATCTTTCCCTCAAATTCTACTTTACTGACAAGAGGAATCTAATTGGGGTGGGCTAGGAATTGTAGCCCTCTTCAGAAGCAAAACACAGCACTATTATTCACTCTTCCTGGCATTACAATATAAATAAGATTTCTGGACACCTGTATACCATTCACATATTATGCCAATCTGTGGTTAATTGAATAAGCAGTCTTGAAAATGAACAAAGAATGGAAAACTTGCCTGGCCGGTTAGTAGTTTATTTTGCTCTCTTTTCCTAACTCTTTTGTCTTACAACTCAGTGTAAGACTTTGGGTGGAAGATTTTGGCAAGGAACAAAAACCACAGAGAAGTGCCGAACAAAAGGTGCTCTTGCAGGTGGTACGGGTGGTCCTCACCTAACGACCACTCATTCAAAATCGTTTGCGACCTGCAGGGATTCACTCAGTGGTGGGCTTCAATTTTTTTTAGAACTTCTTCTGTAGGTGTGGCCTGCTTTGTGGGAGTGGCTTGCCAGCCATGTGACTGGGTGGGAGTGGATTGCCATCCATGTGACCAAGTAGGAGTGGCTTGCCTGCCATGTGACTGGGTGGACGTGGACAACTTGTAAAATGTGATGACACTCACTTAACAATGCTCTTGCTTAACAACCAAAATGTTGGCTCAGAAACTCTGGCATTTGAAGCACGAAAGTCTTAAAGCTGTCAAGTTACAAGACCCTTGCACCCCTAACCCTTTAGGGAAAAAAAACCCCAGGAGTGTTCAAACTTGGCAGCTTTAAGACTTCTGGACTTCAACTCCCAGAATTCCTCCTCCAGTCATGTTGGCTCAGGAACTCTGGCATTGAAGTGTGCAAGTCTTAAAGCTGGCAAGTTACAAGACCCTTGCACCCCTAACCCTTTAGAAACCTCCCCCCCCGCAGGAGTGTTCAAACTTGACAGCTTTAAGACTTGTGGACTTCAACTCCCAGAATTCCTCCTCTCGCTCTTCATCTTGATGATGTGCAGAGGGGCGGGGGGGGGGAGGGAGCTGGAACCGGTTCTAAACGGCACTGTAGATTTGTGGAACCTCTTCTATAGAAGAGCTTAGAACTGGCAGGAACCCACCCCTGGATTCACTTAACAGTGGCAACTGGAAGTGGTGGAATTTCCATCACTAAGTGGCGTGGTTGTGTGACACCATGTTTTGTGCAGGAGATGGAAATGATTATCCATGTGTTATAACTGGAGTAGGTTAACCAGGGGCAAATGAGAACTGTGTGAACTCAGTTCTTGTGTGTCATAAGACTCTATCAATACCGACTTTCGAAAGAACAAAATGGCCAGACTGTAGCCTGTAGCTGTTTGGTATCTGGTCACTGCTGCTGAGCGAAAACTTTGGGAAAATATTAATCTGAAGACTAGATCAGAAATCTCTGCGAAATAAGGAGAATAGTGTTTTTAATTTTCAGAATAAACAAGAAGAGTCTGCATGGCAATTGCCTAACATTACAGAGGTTCTTCAGAAATCGAGTTGAGAGATCTCTACTAAACATGCTGAAGAAGCACCAGAGAGAGGGGAGCAATTCCAGCCCAGCTGATAGGCAGAAGTCTAGAGAAGAAATCCTTTTGGCCTAGATGAGCTTACAAGAGGTCAGTCAACCAGATAGAAGGAGGGCTGCGTCCCCTCAACCTACATACGAGGGTTTAATTGGGTAACTTGCTAAGCTTGCTAAGATGAAAATTTTGATGCCATTGCAATTTCCACAAACCTAGCTGTTTTTTTCTCATTTGGGCTCCCATTACTTCGATTTAGCTAGCGCCTTTTTCCTCACTAATCAGAAAAATGAATTCGCAAATCTTGATCTATGCTTTATATTTTGTTAGGTTCATCAGCATAGGGGTGTCTGTATGTGCATGTGTATATAAAATTCCATATGTGCTTCATCTATATAAGAGGGCCCTCAGGATGCAATATGTCTCTCCTCACAAATTCATGGATCCCAACAACACGAGTGTTAAGCCAAGCTATGTCCAGAGTAGTTCAGATTCTTTATTTTTTATTTTTTAATTATTAACAAACATGTAAAATACACACACACACACACAAATTTAGACGTACATCACATTTATACAATACGAACAGGAACTTCCTGTTCTTTATAATAGCAATCATCAATCGATGCCGCTCACCTTATATTATTTCCCCTTCTATTGTATTTCATTGGGATTTCACAATTCTTAACCCTCCTGTTTTACTCATAACTATTGTTTTTTGAGTTTTGTTAATTCCACAATTTTTCATTTTCATTTTCATAAACTCACATGTATACTGTACATAGCCAATGCCATACAGCATTAAACAATAATTGCATCAATTCCTCTTGTCAACAAGGCCCCAGAAAATAGAAAGCCAATATAACTCTTCCGTTCTCCATACACCTCTTTCTTCCACCACCCTCCAACTTTCTATCTTCCCTCCATCATCCCCCTCTACCCTATTTCCCCTCCCCCTTTACCACTCCTCTCTCCACATCCACTCCCCCCCTTCCTTCTCACCTTTTTCTCCCACCCTCTCTCCCATCCCTCTCTGTCCTTCTTTCTTCTTTCCCACTCCTCTGCTCCTTGGTGTATTTCCGCTACATGTCAATATACTTGGCCTATCCTATTTTTAAAGAAAAGTTAAAAAAAGAACAGTATACATGTGAAGTCACATTACATTGAGATCTAACACATCTTGTCTAACCTAATATATATCCGTCCCTCCCCCCACCCTCCCCCCCAACCCCCCACATCCTTCCCCCCCCCCGACTTCCCAGAACCCGTACACGGTATAGATTTTTAACAAACACATTCTAAAATATATTGAGAAGAAAAGAATAAGAAATTAATAACATCTCTACATTGAGCTTAGCTCCTTCTTGCTAAGCTAGCTTTAAACAACTTAAATCATTCCTGGTCTTAAGCATAGGCTATCTGGAATTTCTTAGTCCTGTATTTATTTTGTATATAATCAATCCATTTTTTCCAGTCTCGTTTATATCTCTCATTTGAGTGGTCTTTAAGATATGCAGATATTTTAGCCATCTCGGCTAAATTTGTGACTTTCAATGTCCATTCTTGAATTGTAGGCAAGTCTTCCTTCTTCCAGTATTGTGCCACCAACAGTTTGAGTTTTGTTATATTCCTTCATTGATTTTTGTTTCTTTCCTCCATCCTCCTATACCGTTTATCCCATATCTGGTAGAATTCTGATTCTTCTTTTCCCTGGATTTCTTTAGTTAGTTTGTCCATTTCGGCACAGTCCCTAACCTTTCTTATTATTTCATCTTTAGTAGTAGTTCAGATTCAGTCACCTCAGTCCAATCTCTAAATGGCAATCTTTTATTCAAACGGAATGAGCCTAACAGTTTCATCTGGGAGCTGCACAAAGGTGGCAGACTAAGCTGTTTGCCAAATTCTCAAGTTGCTGAGAATAATCACTTTCTGCATTCCTCTCCCTTTTTATTTGCACACCAAGTTCCGTTCCTCAGTCACACCAACCTGCAACGGATTCTGTGGTTGGCTTTATTCCCATAACCAAGAGGACTCCAATCCACGTCTTATGAGGGATTTAATATTTCCTTCCAGCGTCTCCTTCTTTATTCTAGTTTGTTTGGTTACACATTTCCTTCTTTCGTGTGTGAGACTCCTACTGAACTAATCAAGGCTGAGAGGATTGAGGGCTGAAAAATCTTGAGTAATGCCCAATAGATTAAAAGACCTTGAGGTTAAGCACAGGGCAAAACAAAATACCCTTAAGTAGCAGAGCGAACCAGTGTTTTTATTCCTTTTCCTGTTACTGAAAGGAAAGGTTAAGTGATTTAGAAAGCATTGCTTCATATCTAGCTTCAGATGTAAGCTAAAAAGCTCTGACCTATTAATCAGAGAAGCTTCAGGAATAAAATATCCAGTTATGCATGCTTTTTAAACCCATCAAGTGTAATTATTGGGAAAAGCAGTAAGAATAAAACAGAACTGGATTTTATCCTACATTTACCTTCGTAGACAATATGGAAATCCAGTTGGTTCACTAAGACAGGCCAATAAAAACATTTCATGCCAGTACTTTGCCACCTATAGTAGCTGCCAAATTCATTTCTGGATCCAATTCAGAGCATTGTTTTTAACCCTTAAAGCAGAGGTGTGTTCCTACCAGTTCGCACCTATTCGGTAGAACCGGTTCGTCAAATCTACCGAACCGGATAGAAGAGGTTCCACCAGTGGACCCGGAAAGCAGGCCACACCTACAGAAGAGGTTCCAAGATTTTTTGAAACCCACCACCGGCAAGGATCTTGTAACTTGACAGCTTTAAGACTTGCATGCTTCAATGCCAGAGTTTCTGAATAGCTACTTGGACCGACCTAAGTACTAATTCATTATTTCATATCCGGTCACATGGGCAGCAAGCCACTCCTATCCGGTCATATGAGTGGCAAGCCACTCCCACAAAGGAGGCCACACCCACAGAGTAGGTCCCAACAATTTTTGAAACCCATCACTGCCTTAAAGGCTTAGGGTGACTTAAATGACATTGAAACAGGTTATCTCAGAGAACACCTTCTCCTCCATGTACCAGTCCAGACCTTAAGATCTTCCACTAAAGGTATCTTCCAGGCCCCCCACCAAAAGAGGTGAGGCAATTGTCTCCAAAGAGAGACCATGTTACATGATGGCACCCTGTTTATGAAATTCTTCTCCAGGCAGATTTAACCGACTCCCAAACTAGCTGTCAGGTCTGCAACGGTTCCTTTAAGAATCTTTGGCCTGCCACACTCTCATTAAGTGGGGGGGGGAATAGCAAGGGGTAGAATGTGTTGTTTTAAAAATAAAAAATTCCTTTCTAGAAGCTCAAGGTCATCTTTTGTCTCCGCACCTTTGCACCTGACTGGAAGCAGCTGGGTGGAGATGCCAGCATGGAAGAAGAAGATTGGACCATGTGATGGATTGTGGGTGTGGGGACAGGATAATGAACTTTTAACTGGGTGGAATTCTGATGTCACTTCCAGAATTGGGATTCCAAAGCACGATGCCAACATGCCTGTCTTATTAAATTGGAACTTTAAGGATCGTTTTGCCTTTGACTCTGATTTAATTCTGCATGCTATTTGGAATGCTGACACTAGCATCATTTCAACACCAGGTGAAGTCCTTTTTATTTCCCCCGGTTCTTTTTTTTTTTTTTACTCTTAATTATATTTATTTATATTTTAATTTGCATAGTTTTAGATTTTGAATGACTGCCTTGCTGCTGTTTAGTTTACATGCAGTTTTGACTTTGTATTCTATTTGGTCTTGTTTTACCGGACTTTATTCAAATTGAATTTTTAATATGCTTTATGAGAAATATGGATATTGGGTGATTTTAAAAATAATAATAATAAAGAAAATTAAATTGAATAAAGTTAGAAGAAAAAAGTTAGAAGAAAAAAGTCCTACAGGAAGGAAATAGCAAACCACTTCTGTATTGTATTTCAGAAGACAATATTAATAAGTGCGCAAAGTGCTGAGCTTAACGTGAAGAAGAGTTTGCTGAATCTCTTTTAGAGGGAAGGGAAGGGAAATGCATAAGGGACCATTCCATATGAAAAGCCTTTCCTAACAAGTTTTGTTCTACCCGATTGCAATTGTGGCTGTTGCATTAATATTATATACATCTTTTAATTTTCATTATTGAAAACATGACTTAGGATGTCGATATTTGATTTCTAGAGGGAAGAATATTATAGACTAGTGAGTGCTTGTGTAGGGATAAGAAGCAGGGACATTCATATTAATAGGAAGGTTGTTTTGCGTTGTTTGTTGAAGGTGCGCTTTTGTCGGCGCGCTGTTGTCGGCACGTTGTTGTGGGCGCGATTATAACGTCACGGTTTTCTTGCCGCTGTTTTGTCAGCACGGTTTTGTCGTGCGCACATTTGTCGGTGAACCAAGATTTACCTACATTAGATTGTTAGGTCAGTTTTATTTTCTGTCTAGAACATTTCCTGATCTGGCAGCATATTAAAAATAATGAAAGTGACTTTTCCTATTGTTTTCTCTAGAAAATTAGCACACACACACACACACACACCGAATATAGAAAAGAACTGTGGTGGTGCAGTGGTTAGAATGCAGTATTGCAGGCTAATTCTGCTGACTGCCAGGAGTTCAATCCTTACCGGCTCAAGGTTGACAGCCTTCCATCCTTCTCAGGACAGTAAAATGAGGACCCATTATTGTAGAGAGGGCTGTAAAGTTCTATGAAGTGGTATATAAGTCTAAGTGCTATTGCTAATTCCTACTATTCCCTTGTATTCATATTCATTACATGTATTCCTAATCATGACTTTAATTATATCTGTTATCTAATTCATGATCGACAATAAAATAAAATAAATATATCAATCAGTGGTGGGATTCATTTTTTTAAACTACCGGTTCTGTGAATGTGGCTTGATGGGTGTGGCATGGCTTGGTGGCATGGCAGGGGAAGGCTACTGTAAAATCTCATTCCCACCTTACTCCAGGGGAAGGTTACTGCAAAATCCCCATTTCCTCCCGATGAGCTGGGACTCAGGAGGCAGAGAATAGATGGGGGTGGGACCAGTCAAGGGTGGTATTTACCGGTTCTCCAAACTACTCAAAATTTCCACTACCGGTTCTCCAGAACTGGTCAGAACGTGCTGAATACCACCTCTGATATCAATGCATACATAAAAAAAAGGTTTTAAAGAATTAGGTCCCCTAGTCATCGAAACGAGTAAGGGTGAGCTATTTTCCTGAATGGGAGGTACCCAAATTATAGAGAATGTTAATCTCCAAACTGCAATTTTTTTAGCAATTATATCTCCCTTCTTCAATGTCAGTTTGTGATAGAGGTGTTAGGCTGAGAGATACATGGGGCTGCCCCTGAAAAGTGTTCAGAGACTACAATTAGTCCAGAATGCAGCCACACAAGCGATACTGGGTGTACCGAGGAACACCCACACTACACCTATCCTCCCCGAGCTGCACTGGCTTCCTATTGGTCTCTGAGCATGATTCAAGGTGCTGGTTATCACCTTTAAAGCCCTACATGGCTTAGGACCCGGATATCTACGAGACCGTCTTCTGCCGCACACCTCCCTAAGACCGATAAGATCACACAGGATGGGCCTTCTCCAGGTGCCATCAGCTGGACAATGCCGGCTGGTGGTGCCTTGAAGTAGGGCCTTCTCTGTTGCCGCTCCGGCCCTATGGAATGAGCTACCACCAGAGATCCGGACCCTACCCACTCTCATGGCCTTCGGAAAAGCTATTAAAACCTGGCTATTCCGGGAGGCCCGGGGCTGTTGACCTCTGGATTGAGGTCCAGCCCCGCTTAGATTGCGTGCATGTTGTGTCTTTTTAAATTTGTTGTGTTTTATTTTTTAAATCTTTCTTAATTTTTGTTTCTGTAAGCAGCCCAGAGTCCTCCGGGATTGGGCGGCCTATAAATTTAATAAACAGTAAACAGTAAACAGATAGCACACCGCTCAAAATTGCCAAGTGAGGTACATCGATTGGAATGAGAATCTGAAAATGAGTATTTCAGTTTTAGGCTGGTTCTGTAATCACGGTACCACATCAATGGCTTGGATTATTTTGGTACACGTAAATCGTTGTGTGCTCTTCTCAAACAGTGAGATTAGTTTGAAATATTTTATCTTTATGTTCAAGCCCAAAAGCCGGAAGAGAAATAAGGACCAAGCAAAATTTATGCTGACTCTCATATACCGTAGTTAATTCCCTTTGTATGTACAGCAGTGAAGTTGACTCATGTGAGTTGGCTGATTCTCTGAACTTTCTTAAATTAGACGTGACCCACAGAGGCCTAAAGCACATTGCTTTAACTTGTCTGTTGTTAAATTCTCTCCCCCAAGCCCTGTTTGATTATGAAAAGTTGCCCTGTGGAATGAAGTTGGCCTCTGGCTTATGGAAAACATTCACATCTTCAAAAAAGTGGCTTCTTGAATTGGCATCTAGCTGAATTATTAGAAACGCTCAGCAGCTGGAGGGAAAGAATCACACTTTTTAAAGTTGCTCAGTAGTTTTCTTCCTCCTTAAGGTAGTTTTTTTTTTTTAAAGAAAGGCTTACAACTGATGGGACTGAAATATAAAAGAAAGATGAATTGAGAGAAAAGAGGAGAACTTTTTTTGGGATAAAGCTACAATATATGCAGTGACACGAGATCATTTTGAAAGAGCCCAAAATCAAATGAAAGTGATATCCAGCTTTGCTCACATCAACGCCCTAACACGTTGATGGGCCGAGGTGGCGCAGTGGTTAGAGTGCAGTACTTCAGGCCACTTCAGCTGACTGCTATCTGCAGTTTGGCGGTTCAAATCTCACCGGCTCAAGGTTGACTCAGCCTTCCATCCTTCCGAGGTGGGTGAAATGAGGACCCGGATTGTTGGGGGCAATATGCTGACTCTGTAAACCGCTTAGAGAGGGATGAAAGCCCTATGAAGCGGTACATAAGTCTAACTGCTATTGCAATCTATCTATCTATCTATCTATCTATCTATCTATCTATCTATCTATCTATCTATCTATCTATCTATCTATCTATCTCTGTCTATCTATCTGCCTATCTATCTATCTATCTCTGTCTATCTGTCTGTCTATCTATCTATCTATCTATCTATCTATCTATCTATCTATCTATCTATCTATCTATCTAATCAACTATCTATGTATCTATCTATCTACAGTATCTATCATCTATCTATCTATCTATCTATCTATCTATCTATCTATCTATCTATCTATCTATCTATCTATCGGATTGTTGGGGGCAATATGCTGACTCTGTAAACCGCTTAGAAAGGGCTGAAAGCCCTATGAAGCGGTATATAAGTCTAACTGCTATTGCTATTGCTATTGCTAACACGTCCAGCAGAATCTTAAGATAATTTACAAAAAATAAAATACATAATGAAAACAAGCTACGACCTTCTAGGGAGAAGTAAAGAGTCTCAGAACAGACAGAAGGTTTTGTAAACCTGTTGCAACTTCTAACCACTCCAGTTTGGTAAAACAGCAGTAGAGGATTAGAGTCAGGATTACTACCAAAATTGGAGAAGAGGGATCTAAATCTTAGCAGTTGATGCCAACACATAAATATATTTGGATTCTTCTTTATTGTATAGTGTTATCTTTTGCATAGATAGGCCACCTCTCCTTGAAGTAAACCTTTTATCTCATTTAGCTGAGTCCTTCAAGGACCTTTATCCAGTTTCTAAATGTAGGAGTTTGAGTATCTGAAATGTGAAGCTACGCTGTTACTAATCATTTTGAAGAAAGGAACACAACACATACGTCTCAAAAACAACTGAAAAACTGGTCTGTATCCTTGTTTTAGATACATTTGATTACCTTTAAAAGTAGACATATCTTCCCGCTAGGGAACGTTTTTTCCTTCTAGAAAGGCATTAGAGAGGGATAGCCAGTGAATAATAAGCAATAATCTTGGCACGGGGAAATAAGCCAGAGTTTTTAGCTTGTTTTTGGGGAGCGGACTAGAAAGCAGACCTGAGTACTTTTAAAATAAAACATTATGCTTCTTGTTTAAAGAAAAAGTTCTGAGAATATTGGACCACTAAATTTTGGCAGCAGAAGCAGAAGATTCTAGAGCTGCATAGAATATATGGGTCAAAATTCTTTAAAATTAATTTAGAACAACTCGATCAGAGGTGGGGTCCTACCAGTTCGCACCTATTCGGTAGAACCAGTTCATCAAATCTACCGAACCGGTTAGAAGAGGTTCCACCAGTGGACCCGGAAAGCAGGACACACCTACAGAAGAGGTTCCGAAATTTTTTGAAACCCACCACTGGTCCTTGGATATGATTATTCTACACTATCATGCTCCTATTTATAAAACTCAGTGCCTCTGTGAAAGGTAAGGATGACTACTGCGTTTGTGGTGCAATCAGAACATTGTGTGTGTTGAAGTTGTTTTAACGCAAACCAAAGATGCCTTTTGGAAAACAAGTTTACATCATATTCTTATGCATGCCAGTGCTGTGTGCGAGGTAATTTAAGGTAGTTCTGACAAGTGTCGTCGGCATCTTCATATCCAGTCACATGGGTGGCAAGCCACTCCCATCCAGTCACATTCGTGGCAAGCCACTCCCACAAAGGAGGCCACACCCACAGAGTAGGTTCGAACAATTTTTGAAACCCATCACTGGTTCCTATGTAATCCATTCCAGTTGCATCAGACCTTCTTCGAGAGAGTTTGTTTATCTGAGAGAAAAATGAAGAGTGAGTCAAAATATTGATGAGTAATGATTGAAAGTATACTTCTCTTATCAGCACAAAGATTTTAAAAAGAAATAAATTCAAACATTGGTGAATGCTTCCTCGCTTATGGATGCAAACACTTAAATACAAGTCCTGTTACCTTCCTGGAATCTCAGGGGAATTTTTCCTGAAAAACATTTATTTATTTTTTTCTTTCTTTTTAACCTATGCTCATTCCTCTTGGTTGGTGGAAACTTATGGCCACTTTTTGAAGAAACATTTCTAAGTCTGCCCAGCCTTAGCCAGCGTAATATGAAATGAAACTGCTTTGAGCATGTTCATTATCACTGTCATTGGTGCACTGTTATGGATGGATCACAGAAAAAATAGATCTCTATAAATCTGTGATTTTGGCAGGAAAGGGGAAACAAGTTGTGACAAATGGCTAAAACTTAGCTTTCCCTTTGTGAGTCTGTTCAGTCTTCCTTTCGAAGTCTGTTTTCGTAAACCAACTAAGATGCCCGGACTGAAGCCCAAAACAGGGACAATCAAGTCAAATTTGGATGCAATATAAATACCACATACATTTTAGTGTTCAAAATTCCATGTTCTATACTTGCCTGCAGGAAGGAATTACAAGCAAATGAGCAAGCTCATTGATGTTGTTTACACAGAAACCTTTGAAACAACTGATGATCTGGTCTTTCAGAATAGTTTTGGAACAAAGAAGTGGGGGAAGAGTATCTCAAGCACCCAAGAGAATTAACTTTGAGGAGGATAGAAATAAAATGGGAGGGGCTCCCAGGAAGGTAAGAAAAAAAAATGAAAGGGAAAGGAAAATCATTGGCCCAGGATTTCCTTTCCACTTTTGAGGATCTCCAGAACTTAAAATGCAGTAGTTTATTAGGGAAACCTTTGCCAAATATGACAAAAATATGACATAGAGTTTCCGTGGCATGCAAACAAGGGTTTAACAAGGCATTCTGTTCTGTTCTGTATTCAAGTGATAAGGGGTTATATAAGCCATAGAATTATGTTTTTGTCTTCACAATTACCTCACTAAAGGATTTGCTATGCGGGCTTCCCAAGAGGCTGATCCAGTTCATTTTGGTGGGCTATAATCTGCCTCCAATTCATTCTCATTAACAATGAGTAAGTATTTATTGTTTTTAGTTCAAATATGGTTATTCAACTTGCCTGAAATTCAAGGTTGACTCAGCCTTCCATCCTTCCGAGGTGGGTGAAATGAGGACCCAGACTGTGGGGGTGATATGCTGACTCTGTAAACCGCTTAGAGGGGGATGAAAGCCCTATGAAGCGGTATATAAGTCGAACTGCTATTGCTATTGCTATAAAGGTGGTAGTGGTTTTTTTTTTTTTTTTGTAGATTAGACTAACTGCTGGATAGAGACCCCCAGAACATGGAAAATTTAAAAATGAAGGCCAAGGATTGAAGGGTGGGTTAAATCAGAGGTGGGCTCCTACCAGTTCGCACCAGTTCGGTAGAACCGGTTTGTCAAATCTACCGAACCGGTTAGAAGAGGTTCCACCAGAAAGCAGGCCACACCTACAGAAGAGGTTCCAATTTTTTTTGAAACCCACCACTGACACAGACACAGACACACAAACACACACAGACTCACACAGAGAGAGAGAAAAAGAAAGAGAAAGAGAAAGAAAGGAAGAAATAAATAAATAAAGAAAAAAGAAAGAAAAAGTGAGAGAGAGATGAAAGAAAAAAAGGAAAAAGGGACAGAGAGACAAAAGGAAGAGAAAGAGAGAGAGAGAGAGAGAGAGAGAGAGAGAGAGAGAGAGAGAGAACACATGGCTGGCAAGCCACTCCCACCAGGTCACATGGCTGGCAAGCCAATCCCACAAAGGTGGCCACACCCACAGAGTAGGTTCGAAAATTTTTTGAAACCCACCACTGGGTAAAATGTAGACAACGTAGTAAAAAAGTGGAATCTGAAAGAAGATGGAAGATTCGGCCAATTATCATTTGGAAGAAATGTCACGGTAATTACATTGAGGATATTTTCTGCTGACGAGGGAGAGAAATTCAGGGAGCGGTTCTGAAGAAACTCAAGGAAAGCAGGTTGGAAAAAATAATCTGTGCTTGAGAGAACAAACTGGCAATGGAATTTTCTTTCAGGAGAAAACAATCGGAAGGGAGGAAGTTAAGGGAGACTAGGCTGATGTTTGTTTGTTTATTGATTTATCTGCAAAGCTTATAAGCCACTCTGATGTTCCATTGATAGGAAGGAAGTATGCAAGCAAAAGACTTGGGGGTGAGGGCTATAAGTCATGGACCAAGGAGTTCAGCTATGTAAGCTCTGGAGACTCAACTTTGACAAGACACTCTGTCATCTTGTCACTTCTATTATAACATGTATGCCCAAAAGAGAGGGGTGGGCTTGACAGATCGAGAGCAAAATATGCAGTTAATTCTGTTATAGAGGGGTGAAAAAGCATATTAATTTGGGTCTTTGACAGAAAGGCTTTTGATGTTCCAAGAATGTTTTAAATAGGCCAGAAGTAGTAGGGGATGTTGAGATTGGTATATTTATGCGTATGAATGAGGGAGACAAGGAATTATAATTCTGAAAAGCCTCATTGTGAACATATGATTTTTAAAAGACCCAGTAGGTTATATTAGGCTATATATAGTAGGCTGTGACCAGGGGGGCTTTTGCCCAGGTTCGCCTGGTGCACCAGTTGTGGCCCTACCTGGACCGGGAGGCACTTCGAATGGTCACTCATGCCCTCGTCACCTCAAGGCTTGATTACTGTAACGCGCTCTACATGGGGCGCCCCTGAAGAGTGTTCGGAGACTACAGTTGGTCCAGAATGCAGCCGCGCGAGCGATATCGGGTATACCTAGATACACCCATGTTACACCTATCCTCCGCGAGCTGCACTGGCTTCCTATCGGTCTCTGAACGCGCTTCAAGGTGCTGGTTATCACCTTTAAAGCCCTACATGGCCTAGGACCCGGATATCTGCGAGACCGCCTCCTGCCACATACCTCCCAGCGGCTGATAAGATCTCACAGGTTGGGCCTTCTCCGGGTGCCATCGACCGGACAATGCTGGTTGATGACCCCCCAGGGGAGGGCCTTCTCTGTAGGTGCTCCGGCCCTGTGGAACGATCTACCCGCAGAGATCCGGACCCTTCCCACTCTCTCGGCCTTCCGAAAAGCCACTAAAACCTGGCTGTTCCGGCAGGCCTGGGGCTGTTGACCTCATGAACGAGGTCCAGCCCCACCTAGGTTGAGTGTATGGTGTGTTTTTTTTAAATCTGTTATTCCTTTTTTCCTATATTTTAACTTTTTATTTTTACTCTTGTATTTTGTAAGCCGCCCGGAGTCCTACGGGATTGGGCAGCATATAAATTTATTAAATTACAATTACAATTATATTAGAGATATTTCTGGTTATAAAGGGGCCAGAAATAGTGGCTTATCACTATATTGACATACAGAAGATCACTTTTAAGCAGTAGCTTGTTAAAGATTCACAAATCACTGGCTCCCCCCCCCCCCCCACAATCAATGTTTAATATAGAACATCTCTAAACAGGCCCCTTTGGACTGGTTAATTTGTGGTTATTTGTTTTTTATTTCCTATTCACACTTTGCCTCCAAGTTCTCTACAACTATTTTTATACTCCATTTGTTACTCCAAGGAACAAGATTTCCCTTCAGTTCCTGAACTTGGAGACATCCATGTCATCAATATGTGTCCATTTCATGAGACAAGGATCTGTACACTTCCAGTTGTTACACCACACGTTAAACATACCTGAGACATGATTCAGTTAATTAAGAAACTAACTTGGTTGAGATGGCATATTATATCCCACCCTGAGCCACAGATTAGTTTAGTATGCCATAACCATGGTACATTACTCATCAGCCAGTGGGAGGGCATTTGGAGAACTGGTTTTGCAAATACTTCAAGCTCTGTTACTAGATTGATCCATTTCATTTCCTTTCATTTATTGAATTTATAAGCCGCCCAATCCCGGAGGACTCCGGGCATCTTACAGAAATGAAAAATATTAAAAAAAGGATTAAAACAATAAGATACAACAAGATTAAGAAGACAAGCAACACGCACCCAATCAAAGGGGGGGCTGGACCTCAATCAAGAGGTCAACAGCCCCAGGCCTGCCATGAAAAGAAGGCCCAGCATCAAAGAGAGTTAATTCAGAAGGAAAACAGCTAAGGTAAACTTTTTGCAGGATTTGTAAGAAAAGAGAGAAGAACAAAGGCCGTTTGATATGTTACTTTTGAGGTCAGAAAATAAACATTTGCTAAGAAACTAGGAAAGTTCTGTGATAACTCCACAGGTTGGCCGTTACCCAAAAGGAAATTGATTACCTGAACAATGGCACTGCAGGATAACCGTCAAATAAGTAATAGACCAGAAGTAAGAAATATTTATCTCTCTAATGGGCAGGAGAGTAGCCAACACACACACAAACACACACACACACACACACAGTTTTTTCTATTAGCTCAACAACCTCACACACTGGTAATCATACCTTATCAATCCAATAACAAAGACTCAAGTCACAAATAAGCTTTCACCTCCTTGGCCTTGAAATCAAGGGTGACACAGGACTTGAAACTTTAAAAAAACAAACAAACATAGGAACAATAAGTTCCATCGTATATCATACCACAGTTCCGAATCGGTTTCTTTGCTGTTAGTGTTTTCCCTACTATACATTTCTATCTTGCGTTCATAATCTCCTTGTTCATTATCCATTTTTATGTACAATTCTTTATTTATTTATACTTAGCTACTTATGACCAAATATTATTTACTTATATTGTGCTTTATATTTTTACTGTCATTTATTCTCTTACATACAGATTATAGGTATACATTCACATAGTTATTCTTTTTCTTTGCCATTCTTATATTATTATTATTCCATTTTAAAGATTATAAGGTATAGTTTGGAATGCTTTATTTACCATCCTTCGCACCTGCTAAGACACCACCTTGTTTTCTCTTTCTTTTCTTTTCTCCCTCCCTTCCTTCTCTACTTCCTTCCTTCCTCCTCTCCATCCCCTTCTTCCTTCCCTTACCTCTCCCCTACTCCTACCCTTTTTCTTCTCCTTCCTACCTTCTCTCCTTCCCTTTCTTTCTCTTCCTCCCTCCTCTTCTTCTTTTTCTCTCCCTTCCACCCGCCTCTCCTTACCTCTTTCTTCTTCCCTTACCTCTCCTCCACACTTCTTCTTCCTCTCCTACTATCTCTGGACTTGAAACTTTCATTCATTCATGTTTTGGTAGCATACATTAGATCTGCTTAATTGCCCAAAATTCATGAATGAACAGGCAGGTCTGGTATTCATCTGCAGTAGTTTGGGTGTCCTGTTAATCCCCAGTTCCTCATGTTGGGTTTACCGAATAGAAAAAGACCAACTTGCTACCTCTTGGTTGAGTTCATAATTTTAAAAGAAGCAAGTAGTTTTACTTCAAAATTTGATCCACAATCATCCCACCGATATTTTTGAACATTGCTTTAAAAATAGCAGGATGTAGAAGTAGAACTTCAAACTGTCATTACAAGATAATCTAATGCTATTTTATTTTCTCTTTCAGGATTCTCTCACTCCACACAGTGCCCTTGTCTAATATCACGGTGCTTAAGTTAGATTTATCTAAAGATGTTAATGGGATGGATTAAAATAAGCCTTTAAGAAGAAAGACTTCAGCTGCCTGTAAATTGCTGTGAAACCTTTTTGAATTTGCAGAAAGAATCTGCTTGACCATTCTTCAGAAATTTTATGGGTGTTTAATTTTTTTAAGGTTTTTTATTCCCATTATGAGAAAGGTGCCTTTCTTAAACTCAGTTCTTTTTAGCAATAGCAGTTAGACTTATATACCACTTCATAGGGCTTTCAGCCCTCTCTAAGCGGTTTACAGAGTCAGCATATTGCCCCCAACAACAATCCGGGTCCTCATTTTACCCACCTCGGAAGGATGGAAGGCTGAGTCAACCCTGAGCCGGTGAGATTTGAACAGCCGAACTGCAGAACTGCAGTCAGCTGAAGTAGCCTGCAGTGCTGCATTTAACCACTGCACCACCTCGGCTCTTTTTTTCCTAATATGTATCCTGCGACCTCAATTACATTTCCCTTTGTGTGGAAATTTATATATACCAGCCATATATATCACATATAGTCATATATCATACATGCCAGTCATTAGATAATATAAAGGGGCTAATGTTGCAGTGTTAAACTTCAAATAATCCACACTCTTGTTGTGTGTGTGCGTGTGTGTGTGTGTGTGTGTGCACGTGTGTAGTATGTGTTGTGCTTAGAGACATAATCTTTCTCAAATAACCACATCCTGTAGTGATATCTGGCACTCCTCATATTATTCTAAAGAGCATGAAAGGAGGGGAATTTAGACTTAGCTGCTAGAGATTATGATTTTGAGAGGTTGCTTAACTTAATAAAATATTAACTCATGTTTCTATGTATAGTACAGGTAACCTGGGTATAATGGAATGTTTATTTAAAAACAGAAACTAGACTCCTTCAAGCAAATGAGGATAAATTAAAAGGCTATATTACTGTGCTTCTGTACAACGCCTCTCTGCGTAGCATGATTTTGTGATTTTTTTTTAATTTCGTGATTGAAAATAACAAGGGGCACATACTTGAGGACTTCTAACTCAGATATTCTTCATAGGCTAAATGATCACAACGGCCTTTTATATGCTAGAAAGGATTTTGGAGTATATAGCAGACAAAGAAAATAATAGTTAACCCTATATGGCTACAGGTCCTCATCAGTGGTGGGTTTCAAATTTATTTAGAACCTCTTCTGTAGGTGTGGCCTGCTTTGTGGGAGTGGCTTGCTGGTCATGTGACTGGGAGTGGCTTGCAAGCCATGTGACTGGGTGGGCATGGCCAACTTGTAAACTGTGGTGAAACTCACTTAACAACGCTCTTGCTTAGCAACCAAAATGTTGGCTCAGAAACTCTGGCATTTGAAGCACGCAAGTCTTAAAGCTGTCAAGTTACAAGACCCTTGCACACCACACCCTTTAGAGAAAAAAAAACCCAGGGGTGTTCAAACTTGACAGCTTTAAGACTTGTGGACTTCAACTCCCAGAATTCCTCCTCCAGTCATGTTGGCTCAGGAACTCTGGCATTGAAGTGTGCAAGTCTTAAATCTGTCAAGTTACAAGACCCTTGCACCCCTAACTCTTTAGAAAAAAAGGCCGAGGGGTGTTCAAACTTGACAACTTTAAGACTTGTGGACTTCAACTCCCAGAATTCCTCCTCTCATTCTTCATCTTGATGATGTGCGGACGAGCGGGGGGAGGGAGCTGGAACCGGTTCTAAACGGCACTGTAGATTTGTGGAACCTCTTCTATAGAAGAAGTTAGAACTGGCAGGAACCCAGCCCTGGTCCTCATCTACAAACATCAATTTCCCATATATAGGACAAATACCTTCTTTAGGTCTTTACATAAGAATTATGAGGGATATATATAGATAGGCCTCTACTTACGATCACAACTGAGCCCAAAATTACTAGTGCTAAGTGAGACAGTTGTTAAGTGAATGTTGCTCCATTTTATGACCTTTCTTGCCACGGTTGTTAAGTGAACCACTGCAGTTATTAAGTTAATGGCATGGTTATTAAGTGAATATGCCTTCCCCATTGACTTTGCTTGCCAGAAATTTGCAAAAGGTGACTACATGACCCCGGGACACCACAATCGTCATAAGTGTGAGTCAGTTGTCAAGTGTCTGAATTTTGATCACATGACTATGAAGATGCTGCAGTGGTCGTAAGTATGAAGAATGGTCAAAAGTCACTTTTTTCAGTTGTTCCATTGTAACTTTGAACTGTTACTAAATGAACTATTGTAAGTCGTGGACTACCTGTATAGTGGATATAAAATGTGTACACATCTCTATTAAAATGCCAGGTTTTTAAGATGTAAAAAAAATCAGACCAATTAATCACATTTTTCTACCCTTCACAAAACACATTACCTGTACAATTCAACTGAAAAGCAAACTGAAACATTTTAGTGGATGGTGCCCAGCCATCATGTTTTTGATCTTGTTTCCTTTTATTGCTGACTTCATATATACCAAGGGAATTAATAGTTGGAATAAGAACCATATATTGTGTGTAATTCGTGCTGAGGTAGCAATAGCAATAGCAGTTAGACTTATATACCGCTTCATAGGGCTTTCAGCCCTCTCTAAGCGGTTTACAGAGTCAGCATATCGCCCCCACAGTCTGGGTCCTCATTTTACCCACCTCGGAAGGATGGAAGGCTGAGTCAACCTTGAGCCGGTGAGATTTGAACCGCCGAACTGCAGCTAACAGTCAGCTGAAGTGGCCTGCAGTACTGCACTCTAACCACTGCGCCACCTCGGCTCTTCATGTAATGTTTAAGTAGACATTAAGTGACAATTATTTCTCTTTTTTAATATTTTTTTTTACTGAATAACTTTTTTTAACAAGGTGAAACCAACACCAATATTAATAAAGAGACAAAGGAAATAAGAAAGAATAGTGAATAAGTAATGAAAATAGAAAAAGAAATACAAAAGAACAAAGAAGAGTGCTGTATGAAGAAGTGGCTTTCACTCTTTTTGACAAAGGTTATAAATACATTTATGTTTTGCCCTCTCTCTCTCTCTTTCTCAGCTTACACCATAAATCAAGCTCATTTTTTTTCTTTTTTCTTGTAGCGAAAAAATAAAAAATGCACAAGGGGTTTCCAGCCTCAGATAAATAGCAGTAGCAATAGCAGTAGACTTATATACCACTTCATAGGCCTTTCAGGCCTCTCTAAGCGGTTTACAGAGAGTCAGCATATTGCCCCCAACAATCTGGGTCCTCATTTTACCCACCTCGGAAGGATGGAAGGCTGAGTCAACCCTGAGCCGGTGAGATTTGAACCGCTGACCTGCTGATCTAGCAGTAGCCTGCAGTGCTGCATTTAACCACTGCGCCACCTTGGCTCTAAATAAATGTAGTTGTTGATATCACCCAAGTTAATTTGGCTGTCTCTACTAGTTCTAGTTCTGTCATTTTCAATTCTTATTGTGGGTATTTCAGAATCTTTCCATTTTGTGTATATAATAGTCTCACAACAGTAATCCTACCCCAAAAATAATCTTTTATGGCTTCTTACTAATTGGCTGTCTATTAATTCCAGCAAGAAAAGTTCTGACTTCAGTTGAATATTAAAAACGCCTAGTTAATAAACTTTACACAACTAAGGTTAAACTAAGGATGAAAATAAAAGGGTCCCTTTAATGAGATAGGGATTTAATGAGAGAGATTTATTTCAAAGCATAATGCTGATGTTCAAAAAATAGATATGAACCTGTTCTGACTCCCCTCCTCCGTCCAGGAACAAAAGCCGAGACAAACATAAATGAGAATGTTTTTTTTAATAAGTCCAGACTCTCATTGGCTGAAAGCCAAATAAACAAAGAGATAAGCACTCTGGCAGCAAGTCCGAGAAACCTTGGCAGCAATGCAGACAAACTCTGGCAGCAATCCAGCCTGCCAAGTTTGTTTCTCGTTCGTCCCTAATGTTGACTTCTGCAAGAAGGGCGTGGCACAAGCAGTCTCTTTTATAATCTGGAGAGGAGCTTAATGAGCATCAGCTGAGCGTAATTACCTCCTGTAATTACGTAGGTGTTCTTAATGCCGAGTAGCCCTTCGACGGCGTGCATCCCGGAACAACTCACGGCTGGTTTCTGGATCACTCTCTCTTGTCTCCTCCCCACTGATCCAAGGCTCAGGCACCACTTGGTCGCCAACCAGTCTCTCTGCGCCCTGCTCGGAGTCGGAACCCTGTCCAGGGTCCTCCACATCCTTCAGGGCCGACTCATAAGGCCCCTCGCTGTCGGAGTCTGCTGGCAGCTCCAACGGCTCCTGCCAGGCCACAACATGAACCTGTACTTTTTTCCTAGCTGAAGTGAGTCAAATATGTGTTTTCTCTGAACTAAGTGTCGATTGAGAATTTACTGGGTACAAAAATAATCAGGAAATTACCTATAGGAGTTTTTCCAGCAGCTTTCACATTAAGTAAAAGATGTCGGTTTGCTCGGTCATAGCATGTTATGTGAACATAGTGGTTGTAGTGTTTTGCTGCTTAGAGATTTGGAATTCAAATATTTCATGAACCAAGCCAAATGATAAACACAAGCTCATATTTTAGAATGGTTTCTATGTAATAAGAGATTTGTACTCTTATCAAATCTGGCTTGGTAAACTTCATCTGCTTTATTTATCTTTGTTCTTTTCAGCGGTTCCAAGTCCCTGTTGGTTAAATTGACAGATATCGGATTACACTTTGCTAAGTTATTCTTTAATAAAAAAATTGAAAGCCTTTAATACTGGCAAACAAACAATTAGAATACATTATGATTCCACCGTACTTAATTAAAACAATTGGCATAAAGTTCTGTACTTTTTCAGGGCTGCTTGTTCTGACTCTTGGAGGGTGGTAAGCCTGTAATAATGGTTACCTCTTAAGTCAGGAGAGCAACATTATTGTAGAGTTTATGAAGAAGAATTCTGATTTCATGCAGCTCTTGGAGTGTAGGGTCAAAACATAAAACTGATTCATGATTCTTCCCCATCATAAGGAATCTGATCTAGACAATTCATCAGTCTAGAACAGTGTTTCTCAACCTTGGCAACTTGAAGATGTCCGGACTTCAACTCTCAGAATTCCCCAGCCAGCGAATGCTGGCTGGGGAATTCTGGGAGTTGAAGTCCGGACATCTTCAAGTTGCCAAGGTTGAGAAACACTGGTTTAGAATATAAAGTATGAATGTGGTCAGTAAGGTGTGGATTTGTACTTCTTTCCTCCCCACAAGACACTTGGATTGAAGCAAATATATGTTGGCTCCTTATTTGTTTAATGATGCTAATGGAGAAGTCTGGGGAAGTTCAGAGAAAACTCCTGGAAAAAGTTGGGAAGATGTAGGCATGTGGTATTGAAGTCAATGTGTGTCTCAGTGACGTGCGGTGAGGTTTATGGCTGGTGAGGCACTGACGTCATCACACCTTGACCGCATGAGTCGCGCTCTGTGGCTGTCACTTACTCTGCTGCCGCTGAGTCACAGGAAGAATGAGCGCCCTCTACTATGAGGCAAGAGAACTGCGTGCCTCACCTAGTCTGACTTAACTCTGCTAGTGCTGAGCGATCACAAAATGCCTAAAAAGTCAGAGTAGGCGAGGCACGCAGTTCTCCTGCCTCGTAGTAGAGGGCGCTTTTTTAGAGGCTTTTTTAAACAGTTAAGCAAAGTCCTTCATGGTGAGGAGCCGAGGTGGCGCAGTGGTTAGAGTGCAGCACTGCAGGCTACTTCAGCTGACTGCAGTTCTGCAGTTCGGCTGTTCAAATCCCACCAGGCTCAAGGTTGACTCAACCTTCCATCCTTCCGAGGTGGGTAAAATGAAAGGCTGAGCTCGCTGCAGCCTCATCGCAAGCTCTCATCTGAGTAGTTGAACAGTAAATGTGAAACTTCTGAAATTTTAATACCAAATAATGTAAACCTGGTGAAGTTAAATGGAAAATAACTTTATGCTGCAGATCAGTAGATAAATACAAGCATTTAATTTATTTTTTTCCTTTTACATTTTTTTTTCTTTCCATGATGAGGGGTGAGGCTGGGCCTCACTTGCCTCACCTGACTGCACACCACTGGTGTGTCTTGTTTGAGTTTATCTTAGCATGATATGTGAACTTAGCTATAGTAGCATGGCATGGTATATCAATAGCAGTAGCAATAGTTAGACTTATATACCGCTTCATAGGGCTTTCAGCCCTCTCTAAGCGGTTTACAGAGTCAGCATATTGCCCCAACAATCCGGGTCCTCATTTTACCCACCTCGGAAGGATGGAAGATGGAAGGCTGAGTCAACCTTGAGCTGGTGAGATTAGCAATAGCAATAGCAGTTAGATTTATATACCACTTCATAGGGCTTACAGCCCTCTCTAAGCGGTTTACAGAGTCAGCATATCGCCCCCACAGTCTGGGTCCTCATTTCACCCACCTCGGAAGGATGGAAGGCTGAATCAACCTTGAGCCGGTGAGATTAGAACCGCTGAACTGCAGATAACAGTCAGCTGAAGTGGCCTGCAGTACTATCTAGGAATAAAGACATACTTATTTTCCACCATTGCTTTTTAAAAATATTCTGCTGAAGTAAAGCACATAGCCTCAACAGAATTAAATTGGAGACTTAAAAAAAAAAAAAAAGGAGAAGCAAGAGGCTATAAAAATGTCAGGTTGCTGCTCTAGGGTTTTTCAGTATTGTCTTTAAAACCTTGCACAATCACACTGTGCAGCCATTTAAAAAAAGAGCAATCCAGTTTACAATAACATGAGCACGCTACAGATAGTCAGAGGGTCAATACACACAGAAAATGTGCTACTCCTTGCATCTAGATTAATTACAAGGACATGCTTACTGAATAGGGAAGTTTTTCCATCACACTTTGTCCCTAAAATGAGCAGGTTCAAGGACTTAATGGGATCAAAGGGGTAGACAAAGACACATATCATTCCCTTGGGATTTTAGCAACACCCAAGAAAACTTTTCATCACGTGGCCCTGATCTTTATTATTGTGAGTGATCAATCAAGTAGATGTAGAAAATGTAGAAGACCCCTCCCAAATATAGATGGGCTTTTAATCATGTTCAGTCTGTTAATTGTACAATAAGTACACTCAATGTAGTAAGTTGCAGGTCATTTGACATTTATACAGCAAAAAATTAATGAATTTGTGAAAACTTTGGGGTATTTTATAAATGTTAACTCATATATAGGAATACAACTTCCTTAATATAATGCAGTGGTGGGTTTCAAAAATTGTTCGAATCTACTCTGTGGGTGTGGCCTCCTTTGTGGGAGTGACTTGCTGCCCATGTGACCAGATGGGAGTGGCTTGCCGCCCATGTGACCGGATATGAAGATGCCGACGACACTTGTCAGGAGCACCTTAAATGACCTCACACACAGCACCGGCATGCATAAGAATAGGATGTAAACTTGTTTTTTAAAAGGCATCTTTGGTTTGCGTTAAAACAACTTCAACGCACACAATGTTCTGATTGCACCACAAACGCAGTAGTGACAAAAAAGCAATACAAACTAAAAAAAACTAGAAGAAAAAACAAAAGTAAAAATTCAGCGGGTGCAGAAAAAAAGAAATAACAATAAAAAAGAAAAAACAGATGAGAAAAAAAAGCAGCAAAGACCATGATATAGAAGTGACTTTCAACCTGTATCATTCTGAGCATAAACCAATATACAAACTTTTCACCCTCTTTGAACTTATAGGTTAAAAAAAAACAGCTCTTGTGCTCCGCATGTTTTATCCACATGCAGTCCAAAAATCATCATCTTTTCAATCCTAGTTCTGCAGAACATCCATTATGAGTTACCCACAAATATCAAGCACATAGTTTATCCCTGGTCAAATAGTTCATCCTTATCTTCCATAATTTTACTCTGCACAATCTTGACCGTTAAATCATTTCAATGGCTTTGGTCTTTTATTGGAATGGGATTTTTTTTTCATTTAAAAGAAATCTTCAAAGCTTTCACTATTCTACGTTGTAAATCCCCGTAAAGTCGAATCGCCCAGGATTTTGTCTTTTAGCTATTCCACGTTTTCATCCTTTTCTTTCCATAAAAAGGCATTGTCCTGAATTTTTGGTTGCAACTGTCCCATCTTTTTCTTGATTTATCTTTTATGTTCTCGATTTGGTAATTTCAATTTTGTTGTTGTCCATGCCTTCAAATTTTGTCTATGACAAGTAAAAGTTTTTAAGTTTTTTTCTTATCATCTTCTAAAAACCTATCCATTGAAATCTGTATCCTTTTTGAGTTATTAGTATTTTAGTCCATGTGTCAAGAAACTCTCTAAGATAAGATAAAATTATAGCCGTTATAGGCATTTTAACTCTTTTCTGACTGGTTCTTTAGTTCCCTCTAGTGTTACTTTACAACTTTCATCAAAGCTCAATTCCTAATATGGATTTAGTTCCATTTCAATAATTTCCCATCTTTATTTAATTATATACTTCTTTTTCAAATGTTACATCCCACCAAGAGAACGATAATCCAAGTCTCTCTGCTTTCCCAACCTGTTTAAAACTTTCTTAAATCAAAATCCTTTTTTGCCTTTTTTTGTATATTATTTCAAGTTATTAAATCTTTGTTTAACATTTCTTAAATCCAAAGAAAAAGGTAAGACTGTGTCAAATTAAGTTTGCCATTTAAAAAGTATGTAATACTCGTAAAGAGGTTAAATTGAATGTTTTCAAATTAGACTACAAAATGAATTTGACTGGTGGAAAGACTCTACCACTGCTAAGAGCAAATATGACATTTCCCTGAACTCAATCCATGGTAAAGCATTGTTTTATGATCTCTTTATAAGGAGCTGCCATTCAGAACACTCAGGGGTTATCTCCCGATCTCAGCTTCTCCGAAGAGATTTGAAAGTGGTCTCTTCATTGGTCTTTTATCTTTAAATGATGACTCACACCAGAAATGTGTGTGTATGTGTCTGTGTATTCAGAATAAATAGCAATAGCAATAGCAATAGCAGTTAGACTTATATACTGCTTCATAGGGCTTTCAGCCCTCTCTAAGCGGTTTACAGAGTCAGCATATTGCCCCCAACAACAATCCGGGTCCTCATTTTACCCATCTCGGAAGGATGGCTGAGTCAACCTTGAGCCAGTGAGATTAGAACCGCTGAACTGCAGATAACAGTCAGCTGAAGTGGCCTGCAGTACTGCACCCTAACCACTGTGCCACCTCGGCTCTTCTAAAGTATAGAAAACAAACAAAAAATATAATGCAAAAAAGAAAAGGAAGAAAATAAGAAAAAAACATACAGTTAAGCCTTCTGCTCTGCTTCCTACTCTTTTCCCCATCTTCTTTGATTCTTTATGATTCCCAAATCCAGAAAACATTATTTCAATCTTTTCTTCTTTCAACAACAACAACAAAAAATCCATAAAAGGTTTCCAGTTTTTCTAAAAGAACCCCACCCCCCACTTTTTTCATTGTTCTCTGATCAGGCTAGTGAGTGTCATGATTTCTGCAACTTGGTTTAATGAAATCTATCGTATTTTTCAGAGTATAAGACACCCTTTTTCCCCCATAAAAGAGGTTGAAAATTTGGGTGCATCTTATACACTGAATGTAGTCCCATCTACCCATTGGCTCCCACCTTTTGGCCTCTGCCTCCCAGCAATTTACCTCCTTGCAGCAAACAGCAAACAGCCTGTTTGTCAGCACTCCTCCATTGAGTAATTAGGAAAGAAAACCATGAGACTCCATTGATAGAAATCAAGTGTACTTTTACTAATTATAAACGATTAGAATCGTAGCAAAGTGAAGACTGATTATTTAGGCGTGAAAGCAAATGATATATAGAATAACCCATTCCCCACCCCTTGGCATCCCAGTTACAGTCCAATCATAATTCTCCCAAGTGTCAGGTGTGAGATAACTTCGAAAGGCATCACCCAGATGGAATGTCGGTGCCGTTGGCCTTGGCGGGAAACCTCCTCCGCATGCGCAGTAAGACAGGCAGCAGAAACTCCAGAATCTTCCTCCAGCACAATTAGTATTCCCCTCCCAAATACCATGCCCCCCCTCCCCGTTTCAATGGCAGCCGAAGCAGCAGCAAAGCAGAGGCTGACACTGTTTCTGTTTCAGCTTCAGCGCAGCTTCATTAGCACAAACAGCTGATTATCGGTTGGATCGTCCTCCTGACCATCAGCTGTTTCAGACTTCAGTGATTGCCATTGCCTATTGCCACCTCCGCATGTCCCATTTTCCAGCTATTCTGATCCCCACTGCCCAGAATGGGGGGAAATAGGACAAGCAGAGGCTGAAAATGGGGCGTGCAGAGGCGGCAATAGGCTATGGCAATCCCTGCAGCCTGAAACAGCTGATTAATCAGCTGCTTGTGCTAATCAGGCTGTGCTGAAATTAAAACTGAAACAGGTCATTTGCTGCAAGGAGGCAAATTGCTGGGAGGCAGAGGCAGATTTTTTAGCCTGAGCTAATCAGGCTAAACTGAAACTGAAAGTGAACAGGCTGTTTGCTGTTTGCTGCAAGGAGGCAAATAGCTGGGAGGCAGAGGCAGATTTTTTTTTCTTATTTTCCTCCCCAAAAGCTAGGTATGTCTTATACGTTGGAGCATCTTATACTCTGAAAAACATGGTAATCTTTCACTGTAGGGATTTCATTACTTATCCAACTTTTTATGTACAACAATCTTGCTGGAGTTACCATATACAATATTAATCCCCCATATTTCATGTCCATACAATCAAATAAGAATAATCTCATCATAGCAATAGCAGTTAGACTTATATACCGCTTCATAGGGCTTTCAGCCCTCTCTAAGCGGTTTACAGAGTCAGCATATTGCCCCCAACAATCCGGGTCCTCATTTTACCCACCTCGGAAGGATGGAAGGCTGAGTCAACCTTGAGCCAGTGAGATTAGAACAGCCGAACTGCAGAACTGCTGTCAGCTGAAGTAGCCTGCAGTGCTGCACTCTAACCACTGTGCCACCTCGGCTCTTTTTCATGATGTTAGTTGTCAATATCTTTTCCATCATTGTGTGAATTTGCACCACAATCTTCTTTGTATTTTCGTAGGTCTGTCTTGCATGACAAAAAAATATTTTCTTCCTTGTCATATTTCCAATGATAGTTATTCTTTGGGTGCAACTTTCAAATTCTACGTAAGACTGCCATGATGTCTTTCTTCTTCATGCTGGCTGAAGAAAGAGCTTTATGTTACATTTAAGTCTTATGGTGCAATTCCTCTTATTTGATTATATGTAAATATATTTATTTCTCATTTATTGGTCCATAGTTTTTCTTGTTATTACTACTTTGAATGGTTAAACAAGAACAAACTTCCTTGCTTTTAATTGCGTGGTGATTCCACCAGTTTGTTCAATTACTATACAGATAAAAAAGAAAACGGTGCAGTGAAGTTGATAATTCTTTTGGTTGAAAGAATGACAGAGTAAATGAATTTGAACAGATTGAATCTGATAGTATGTTGTAAACGTTGGCTAGGTTCCAAGGAGCTCAAAGACGGTAAGCAGACCCAAGAAAATACAAAGTATTAAGTACTACAAAGCTGTACTTAAATCCAGAATTATTGTGTGTTTTATATAACTAAGACTTTCCTAGTTAACTATATGAGACAACAATTGTATGTTGATGTGGAAGATTTCTTGTATTACTAAAAATAAACAGAAGCAACAACAGAAACAGCATTGGAGAAAGGAAGGATATTAAGCTTCCCACCATCATTCCCTACAATTCTTTTTATTATTATTATTATTATTTTAAACACATAAGCACATCAACAAAAACAAACACATAACTTAAAAACAACATAGGAACAATAAGTTCCATCGTATATCATACCGCAGTTCCGAATCGGTTTCTTTGCAGTTAGTGTTTTCCCTACTATACATTTCTATCTTTCCTTCATAATCTCCTTATTCGTTATCCATTTTTATGTACATTTCTTTATTTATTTAAACTTAGCTGCTTATGACCAAAGATTATTTACCTATATTATGCTTTATATTTTTACTGTCATTTATTCTCTTACATACAGATTATAGATATACATTCACATAATTATTCTTTTTCTTTGCCATTCTTATATTATTATTATTCCATTTGGAAGGTTATAAGGTATAGTTTAAAATGCTTTGTTTACCATCCTTCGCACCTGCTAAGACACCACCTCGTTTTCTCTTTCTTTTCTCCCTCCCTTCCTTCTCTACTTCCTTCCTTCCTCGTCTCCGTCCCCTTCTTCCTTCCCTTACCTCTTCCCTACTCCTACCCTTTTTCTTCTCCATCCTACCTTCTCTCCTTCTCTTTCTTTCTCTTCCTCCCTTCTCATTCCCTACAATTCTTATTTGTGGAAAGCATACTATAGTTGTAGGGATTAGTCTGAGATGATTTTTTTAATGGTCCAAATCCTTCACCTAACAATCAGTTGAAAGGAGAAAGGGGAAGAGACCAAACATTTAAAGATCATGCTTCCATTCTTGTATCACCCCCCCAATTATTGTCGCTTCTCCTTTAAATCTGAGTTTGTGGAAATGAAAGAGGCATACAGACAAGCAATTTTGCTTATTTCCCAAAGGAAATGCTATATCTTCACATCGTATTAAGTTCACTTCTAGCCACAATTCCCCAAAGTCACTGTCTGCTACTTTATCCTCCCTCCTTTTATCACAGAGGCCGGCAATCTTTTTGCAGCTACAGACACAAAAATATTTTTAAAATATATTCCGGTCCCAAGGGCCTTTGGGAGAAGAGTGGAAGTATAATGAAGTCACTGAAGGAGAAGGCGGTAAAGATTACACAGGATTGTTTTAAAGCAGTGCTTATCTCTTTTTGTAATAATAATTTTTATTAAAGTTTATAAACTCAATGGTAAAAAAAAACTAATACAAACTAAAAAGAATCTAAAAATTAAAAAAATACAGTGAAAAAGAAAAATAAAGATGTATAAAGAAATCTTCCCTCCCTCCAGACAAATAAAAATATCTTCAGTAATTTATAACCTTCTTTGATATTACTAAAAGATCTCTTATTCCCATACTTCCTCTCTCATCAATAGACGAATTATAAAATCTGTTCACTCAGTCCTAATCAACAATAGCAATAAAACTTGCCAGAAACAATAACTTATATTGTATTTTTTAACCTTAATAAAACAAATCAGTTTTATATTATTTTTCTTTACTTCTAACACAATAATATATATATATATATATATATATATATATATATATATATATATATATATATATATATATATATATATATATATATATATATATATATATATATACACATACATACATACATACATACATACATACATACATACATACATATATATATATATATATATATATATATATATATATATATATATATATAGTGGAATTGTGGGCATTTTTTTTCAGCAGCTTATGGCCCAGCTGCCCCCTGCGGCTGAGGTTTTTAAAATAACTTTAAAAAAAAAACTTATATTATTTTTCTTTACTTCTAACACAATAATTTTATATATACATACATACATACATACATACATACATACATACATACATACATACATACATATATATATATATATATATATATATATGAATTGTGGGCATTTTTTTTCAGCAGCTTATGGCCCAGCTGCCCCCTGCGGCTGAGGTTTTTAAAATAACTTTTTTTAAAAAAAACTTATATTATTTTTCTTTACTTCTAACACAATAATTTTATATATACATACATACATACATACATACATACATACATACATACATACATATATATATATATATATATATATATATATATATATATATATAGGAATTGTGGGCATTTTTTTTCAGCAGCTTATGGCCCAGCTGCCCCCTGCGGCTGAGGTTTTTAAAATAACTTTTTTTAAAAAAAACTTTTTAAAAATTCTTTTAAAAACCTCAGCCGCAGGGGGCAGCTGGGCCATAAGCTGCTAAAAACAAGCACCCAGCGCGCCGCTTAAGCCTCAGCCAGAGGCCAGGCAGATGCATTAAATAAATCAGTTATCAGAAAGACATCTGGAAACCAGCCCTAGTCAACAAATGTGCCCCACACACCACCCAGGCCATTACAACACAAAACAACAGACATATATACAATGGATAGATAGATAGATAGATAGATAGATAGATAGATAGATAGATAGATAGATAGATAGATAGATAGATAGATAGATAGATAGATAGATAGATGATAGATTAGATATAGATATAGATATAGATATAGATATAGATATAGATATAGATATAGATATAGATAGATATAGATATAGATATAGATATAGATATAGATATAGATATAGATATAGATATAGATATAGATATAGATATAGATATAGATATAGATATAGATATAGATATAGATATAGATATAGATATAGATATAGATATAGATATAGATATAGATATAGATATAGATAGATATAGATGATATAGATATAGATATAGATATAGATATAGATATAGATATAGATATAGATATAGATATAGATATAGATATAGATATAGATATAGATATAGATATAGATATATGCAGTTCATAACGATGCTATCCTGGCATCAATCGGTTGCCTTGAAAGCATTGAATTTTTACAAAGAGCAGAGATTTTCATAACTGCATTAAAAATATGACATACCACTAAGCTTAAAGGAACTAGAAAGAACTGGAAAATTATGCCACGAATAAAACTCTCTAAAACTTGACCAAATTGAAGATGCTTTATTATTAACAGCCCCTTCAGCCAAACAATCATTTCGATTTTCTGGGAACTAAACTGCAGATAAATTCTATCTGTGTAGAACAACTTCAATTTCCAGTTTACGTTTCCCAGCTGAATTTAAAGAAAAGCTTGGCATCATTTCTTATTGACAGACTGAATCATCACCATTTCACCATTGTCAATGTTAAAACAAGCACAAACATTAAAGTAGGTGTGTAGAATTTGATTGTTACGTGTAGAAAAACAAAAAAAGAAGCCATGCGTCAGTTCATACATGTAGACCAATGAGCCTGTATACTTAATATCTTCTGATGCCTTAGATGGAATGATACTGAGACAAATTTCCTGGGGACTTGTGGTAATACTCATTAGCCATTCTGACACATTTTCTCTTGGAGCAATGTCAGAGAAGAATGTCTTGAAAAGAAATCCAACTTCAGTGATTAAAAGAATAATTCTCAGTAACATGAAAGCCGGTGTTTGGAGATGGAGCCCAGTACTGAATGTGCAATGTATATTTCTAACATATATACAAGAGCTTATTCAATATATATTATACTGGATCAGGCTGATTTTCTAAAGGCAGAAAGGAAGCATTAATTATAAATGTGCTGCCTTCCCTCAAGTTCTTCTTAATCAGCTGACTGAAGATGAAAAGAATGTCCCACATATCCCAAGAGATAAGAGCAGGAATCATTTGCAAGCAAAAAAAACCCTTAGTATCCACTTTGTAAATTCTTAAAAAAAATCTGTGTGTATATGTATGCACTTTCATTTTACACAGAGAGAGAGAGAGAGAGAGAGAGGGGGGGAGGGAGAGGGAAGGAGAGAGAGAGTAGGGGATGCATCTGTATACAAGTATACTTTCTCATCTATAATGATTTGGGTAACAGAGATAATCTGGTGGTGAAAATAAATGAAACTGAAAAATTGATAAGCAACAAGGCCGGTTGATTATTCCAAATCCATATGAGGACTTCATTGTTCTTCACCTTGTAGTGAAGCTTTCTATGTTTCAATTCCATTGACCACATCTTCATGGTCTCTTCATTTTTATATGTCTTTGTTCCTTTTTCTGTTTTCCGCAGCCGGAGAAAAACATATATACGCTAACACCAACTTCCAGCACAAAGCCTGAAGATGATGAATGAGACTTCGTCGAAACGTCGCCAAGACACCTCCAATTTTATGCGGGGGAAAACCCAAATAACCGAAGACCTACATACTAACACCCGCGAAAACCTCAGAAAACACACACACACACACACACACACATATTATTCTGACCCGCCTCATCCCACACCAACACACACTCCGAGACAAAGATAAATTACGGCATTTAATTAACAGACAGACAGGTCCTTGGCAGCAAACCGGCACAGACAAGCTTGGGCAGCAATAAACATAGATAAGGCTTGGCAGCAATCCAGCCTGCCAAGCTTCTAACAATGTTCTCTGACATTCGATCCTGTGTTGACTTCTGCAAGAGGGGCGTGTGCACAAGTAGTCTTTTTATAGTCTGGAGAGGAGTCTAATGACCACCAGCTGAGTGCAATTACCTCCTGTAACTGCGCAACTGTTCCTGATGCCTATTAGCTCTTCGGTGGCGTGCATCCAGGAACAACTCACTACTGGCCTCCGGCTCACTTTCCCTTGTCTCCTCCCCACTGGTCCAAGGCTCAGGTGCCTCCTGGTGGCCAACCAGCCTCTCTGTGCCCTGCTTGGAGTCAGAACCCTGTCCAGGGTCCTCCACATCCTCCAGAGCCGACTCATAGGGTCCCTCGCTGTCGGAGTCTGGTGGCATCTCCAATGGCTCCTGCTGGGCCACAACATGGGGGATTAGGCACATATATTCTACTTTTGCTCAAGGGGAGAAAGAGAACAGGGCTTAGAATGGAGAACACATCAGCATTTCTAGAATTCGTTTCTCAACAACCCCTTTCTGGATCCAGCCCAATTTTGCACTCTGGCTCGTTTCACTACCCCAGATTCAATCCTGTCCCCCTTTGTTTTCAGAAAGTTATCTTGCTGAAAGAATACCAAAGCAAATTTATCTAATTTCTTCCCAACATTCTTTTGGCTTGGAAAGAATTAAAGTAATCAAAGGAGCAGAATCTAGATAGCCACAGCTTGATCGCATCCCTGTCCGTTCCAATCTTGCATTTATACAACTGGAAAATCCCACCATTGCTTAGCCCAGAGTATTTTGTGAATAGAAAAGCGGGATAAAATACATCCCTTTCTTTACTATACCAGGTAGAGAGGGCGATTTAATTGTACTTCAGTGCTAATTATGGGATAAAGTGCTTCAGAAGCCTGAGGTAGCAGATCAGGATTCAGAGGCCGGAAATATTGTATGGCATCTTCAGTTCTTTTAGCTGTCAGAAAGATATACAGTGAATCAAAAAATACCCTCCACCACAGGCCATAGGAAGGGGAGGGAAGGAAGAAATGTCCTTTTATCCTTTTTTATCTGGTTTAATATTGGTTCAAAGAACCAGCCTTTCAAAGCCTTTCTCCCCCAAAACTTTGGGATAGCAATGGGTTATTCATATGTGATTGCTGCCTGAGGCAATGGATCACTTGGTTTAGTCATAGGATTTGCCTTCTATACATCAATTCATTTGCTTTTAGATTTCGGCAATATTTTTAGGGTTTCCTGCTGCATCATTTTAAGAGCTTCGACAATGTATTTTGCCCGGTCAATTAGCGCATTTCTCTTGATATGTGGATGGAAGCTTTTGTTTCCGTAAAGGCTTTCATTTTTTCCCAGTGTGTAAAGTTGAAAAGTTCGTTCTATTTTTGTCCCACTGGAAAGCAGCCATTTCTTTCTGCAGCTTCCTTCTGTAATTTCGAATTTTAATTTTAGAGACTAAGAAGCAAGTAGTGATTATAGTCTCGCATTATTATATGTGCTGTGGTGGAGTGGGAGACGTCGTCTCCAAATATGGAGATTAATATCATAAAGTTGCTGCCAACTGAGTATGTGGTGATGGCACGATATCATATTGGAAGGAATCAGCCAGCATCACTGGGATTTACTTTTTAAGAGTTCTCCTGCTTGCATATAAATCTTCAAATGTATGAGCCGAGGTGGCTCAGTGGTTAGGGTGCAGTACTGCAGGCCACTTCAGCTGACTGTTATCTGCAGTTCAGTGGTTCTAATCTCACCGGCTCAAGGTTGACTCAGCCTTCCATCCTTCCGAGGTGGGTGAAATGAGGACCCAGACTGTGGGGGCGATATGCTGACTCTGTAAACCGCTTAGAGAGGGCTGAAAGCCCTATGAAGCGGTATATAAGTCTAACTGCTATTGCATATAAATCTTCAAATGAGAACCTGCATTCCTCCATCAAATTGCAGTGCTCGAGTTTTGAGCCTTGATGTTAGACTCATTCATAGCCTCCCTAATTTAAAAGAATATTTTTTTAAAAAAAAACAACCATGAGCCAGTATCAGTAAGCGCAAGTAGGATTCTTGAAGCATAATGGTGTCAGCAACACCATGTTGCAAATATTGGGTATAATTTCAGGGGGTCCTCAGACTAATTTAAGAAATCTGCTTCAAGTGAAAGATAGGGAACTGTCAAGAATTATCTGCCTGGACAGACATGGGGTGTGTTGGGTCTTAAGAGTCTCACATGAACCTTGTCTGACAAACTATCTCCAAGATCCTTTGCAGAGGTGGGTTCCTACCAGTTCGTACCTATTCGGTAGAACCGGTTCGTCAAATCTACCGAACCGGTGAGAAGAGGTTCCACCAGTGGACCCGGAAAGCAGGCCACACCTACAGAAGAGGCTCCCCAAAAATTTTTGAAACCCACCACTGGTCCTTGGATATGATTATTGTACACTATCATGCTCATATTTATAAAACTCGGTGCCTCTGTGAAAGGTAAGGATGACTACTGCGTTTGTGGTGCAATCAGAACATTGCGTGTGTTGAAGTTGTTTTGACGCAAACCAAAGATGCCTTTTAGAAAACAAGTTTCCATTATATTCTTATGCATCCCAGTGCTGTGTGTGAGGTAATTTAAGGCGGTTCTGACAAGTGTCGTCAGCATCTTCATATCCGGTCACATGGTCGACAAGCCACTCCCATCCGGTCACATGGGCGGCAAGCCACTCCCACAAAGGCGGCCACACCCACAGAGTAGGTTCGAACAATTTTTGAAACCCATCACTGGTGTGTTGGCTCTTAAGAATCTCACATGAACCTTGTCTGACAAATTATTTCCCAGATCCTTTGGATCAGAACCCCCACGGGAGGCGGGGGTGAAGAAGGGCAGTGTCTCATCAGACAAAGAGGGAAGAAACAGGTCCCCTGTAGGTCAGATTCATTTGCCTATGAATCGGAGACAGGGCAGCAGCCTTCAACATGGCTGACAAGATTCTGGCTTTTTGTCAAAGCAAATGGAACAGGAGGGGAGTGGAAGATATGAAAGATGGGGTATGAAACCATAAATCAAACCTAGGATTCTAGAATTTCTAGGATTTGTTGGATTTATATGCCACCCTTCTCCCAAAGGACACAGGACGGCTTACAACATTAAAAAAAACCACATATTACAAAAGTTAAAAAGGAAATTAAATAAAGTATCAAAAAACAAACCCAATTAATATTAACAATAAAAATTTAAAAATTAGATTAAAATTAACAATTAAATTAATCCTATATTTTATTCTATTTAGGCCAGGCTGGCTTCCTGGAAAGCCAACATTTTAGGGTGCGTTGGAAGGACCGGAGGTTGGGGATTATACGAAGTTCCGGGGGCAGCTCATTCCAGAGGGAAGGCGCTCCCACAGAGAAGGCTCCCTCCCTGGGGGTCGCTAGCCAACACTGTCTGGCCGACGACATCCTGAGGAGGCCAACTCTGTGGGATCGCACTGGACGGTGGGAGGCTACCGGTGGCAGTAGGTGGTCTCGCAGGTACCCTGGGCCTAAGCCATGGAGCGCTTTAAAGGTCATAATTAGTACCTTGAATTGCACGTGGAAAATTGAACTGTGAAGATTGCCATCGAGAAGACAATTAAGGCTAATCTAATCCAAGGTATCGAAAAATGGAGAGGGAATTGAAATATACCTACAATGGGAAACTATCGTGATAAAAAGACAGAATCACAAATTGGGGGCATGAAAGGATGTATAATTATATAAAGATAATGATGAGAATAGCTGGGAATTGTAACCAGGTCTACATCTCAACCACAATTAGGTTGTTGTTGTTGTTTTTTTAAAAAAAGCACAATGACTATATATGTATACTTTCCTGCTATATCGGGTTTTTTTTTTACTAAAAAGGAGGAGAAAAATTAAATATGTATATTGAAAAAGAATTATAAATACCATCAACATAAAACAGAGCTCGCTCAGAAGCTGGAATATACCAAGAGCCGAGGTGGCGCAGTGGTTAAATGCAGCACTGCAGGCTACTTCAGCTGACTGCAGTTCTGCAGTTCGGCTGTTCAAATCTCACCAGCTCAAGGTTGACTCAGCCTTCCATCCTTCCGAGGTGGCTAAAATGAGGACCCGGATTGTTGTTGAGGGTGATATGCTGACTCTGTAAACCACTTAGAGAGGGCTGAAAGCCCTATGAAGCGGTATATAAGTCTAACTGCTATTGCTATAAGTAAATGAGAAGAGTGGAAAGTAGAGGAGAGAAGTAAGGGAAGAAGAGAGGGATAGGAGAGAGGGCAAGAGAAGGAGAAAATGAGGAGTGGTAAGGGGAGGGAGGAGGAGGAGAGAGGAAGGGGAAGTTGAGAAGGGAAAGATGACAGAGGGAAGAAAGGAGGTAGGGAGGGGAAGGAGAGAGGGGAAAAAAAGTGATGGATAAAGTACAAATATGATGTATGGAGAGCAGAAGAGCCAATAATTGGATTTGGGGAGTTGTTGGTAAGAATTGATGTAAACATTTAATAATACAATATGATGCTACTAACCCCACCTGAATGGTATGATTGTTGTGTTCTCTTTTAACAATGTATTGTTTTATGTTCATAACTTGTTTTGTCCCCCCCTTCCCCTAACTTGTGAGCCGCCCTGAGTCCCCTCAGGGAAAAGGGCGGCATACAAATAAATAAACTACTATAAACTATGTAATAGTGTACATGTGATTATATGTTATGAAAATGAAAAAAATGAAAAAAACTTGAATTTGAAAAAAAAGAGAGAATTATCTGCCTATCTGTGCAAGGGCGAAGGGATAGGGGAAAGACAAAGAAGGATGAGTGGTGTGCTTTGAAAGTATTTCATCTTAATTTGGAAAGGCAAGGATAAACTTGATATCAATATAGTAGTAAGACTTTTAGCCAAACGCCTTTATGTGGCGGGAACCTCCCTTTCTCCCATTATAATAGCTACAATTATTATCAGTGAAGTGTCAGTAAATGCTTGGTTAATATCCGTACGCCTGTTCCTGTCTGTTAAAAGTCACTACAGGGAGCTGCCTCTAAGCAGAATCAGCCCCTAGATTTCTGTCAGCATTCCTGAGCTGCTAAATAAATCACTTTAAGTCCCCTCTAGCCATATCACTCCAAGGTAGCCTTATCATGCAGGGATATTGGCAAAGGAGAATTTACCCCAGAGGGAATCTGTGCTGCTCTATAATCAAATTACTGTCTCATATGTTTCCTGCGTCAACCTGACCTAAGGCAGCAGGTGGCAAATTGGGATATAATCAAGGTCTCTCAAATAACTGCGGTGTTAACATGCATTTATTGTTGTTGTTGTTGTTGTTGTTGTTGTTGTTGTTGTTGTTGTTACCCTTTCAAATCTCATTTCTATATATAAATACAGTTTAATAGATTGCATTTATCTAAACATATTTTTATTTCCATTTTCATAACATACAATCACATGTATACTATACCAGTGTTTCTCAACCTTGGCAACTTGAAGATGTCCGGACTTCAACTCCCAGAATTCCCCAGCCAGCGAATGCTGGCTGGGGAATTCTGGGAGTTGAAGTCCAGACATCTTCAAGTTGCCAAGGTTGAGAAACACTGTACTATACATAGCCAGCATCATATAGTATTAAATAATGATTACATCAGTTCCTCTTGTCCTCAACGCCCCCAAAAGATTAACACCCATTATTAGCTCTTCTACTCTCCATACACCTCTTTCTTCTACCTCTCTCTTACTTCCTATCTTCCCTCCGTCTTCCTTTCCTACTCTACTTCCCCTTCCTTTCTCCTTCTCCTCTCTCTACATTCCACTCCTCCTTATCCTCATCCTCCTCATCTTCCCCCCTTACCCTCTCTCCTATCCCTCCCTTCCTACCTTTCTTCTCCCTTCAGCTTCCCACTCTTCCTCTCATTGGTGTATTTCCGCTTCCATACTTCTCTACTTCCCCTTCCTTTCTCCTTCTCCTCTCTCCCCTTACCACTCCTCCTTATACACCTCATCTTCCCCCTTCACCCTCTCTCCTATCCCTCTCTTCCTATCTTCTTCTCTCCTCTACTTCCGACTCTTCTACATCCTGTCTTCCCTCTATCATTTTCTACTCTACTTCCCCTTCCTTTCTCCTTCTCCTCTCTCCCCTTACCACTCCTCCTTATACTCCTCATCTTCCCCCTTCACCCTCTCTCCTATCCCTCTCTTCCTATCTTCTTCGCTCCTCTACTTCCGACTCTTCTACATCCTGTCTTCCCTCCATCATTTTCTACTCTACTTCCCCTTTCTTTCTCCTTCTCCTCTCTCCCCTTACCACTCCTCCTTATACACCTCATCTTCCCCCTTCCCCCTCTCTCCTATCCCTCTCTTCCTATCTTCTTCTCTCCTCTACTTCCGACTCTTCTACATCCTGTCTTCCCTCCATCATTTTCTACTCTACTTCCCCTTCCTTTCTCCTTCTCCTCTCTCCCCTTACCACTCCTCCTTATACACATATGCATTTATCAAAGAGATATTTCACAAAGGAAATAATTTCTTTGCTATTTTACACAGCAAGCGTTGAACAAAATATTAGATTTTTATAATGCAGGCATGTAAAAGGAAAGTTTGGAACTGAAAAGAGAATAGGGTCAAATGACTATATCCCCCGAATCTTGCCCTCCTGTTAATACTAATTACTATCTTAGAGGCAACAGCTGTTAAGAACAGAGACACAACACACCCTTAAGAGCTCATTTTTAAAACAAACTCAGGGAAACACTTCATCAGAAACCATTTGTTTGCTGACAAGAGATTGTGCTGGACTTCCAGCTGAGAATTAACATTATTTCTACGAGGTGAATTTGAAATGTGCAAAACAAGACGTTGCATCGCTGAGCTGTCATATCGTTGTGTTCCAGAAGATGCTGTAAATGAGGAACATTAGAATCTTACTCCAGATTTGATGGGGTGGAGCAAAAAGATGGCATTCTGTTGCCTTAGCAACCTTTCCCACAGCAAGGAAGAAAAAGAGAGACTCTTATGCAGATATTTAATCTGAGAGATGAAACAAAATGATGCTCTGAGAAAGAAGGACCTCGATTTGGTGGTGGTGGTGGTGGTAATGAGTCATGCAGTGCTGCATTTTGCCCACTTGTTAATGAACTTACCGTTTTTACTTGGAAACATGGGAGAGTTTCTCAACAGCTCCAGAGGGGAATTACATGCTGTCTCAGACATCATCCACACAACCTTCTGTCAAGTGCCATATGGCTTGCTGCCCTCAAAGCACTCCCTTACAAAGCATCCAGAATGGGAATGTGCAGCACACCTGTACTATGTGACACTATAACTGCAGTGTTTGGTGGTTTTTGTGCTTGAAATTTAACTGGCACCAATCCTAGAAAGAACCACCATCACCAATTGATGCACAGAATAGATGTCTGAATGGTGCTTGTATGCTCCACATGCTCTGTCCAATTTATTTTTTTCCTCCTCTTTTCAAAAGAAAATTATTGACCTAAAACCACTAGATAGCAGTAAAAAACATGATTGATCTGATTTTGGTCTCCCAGATGGACCGTCTACATATGATTTTGGGGATCTGATATGTGAAGGAGACTTGTTCAGTGTGGAGCAGAGATGGATTCCTACCAGTTCGCACCTATTCGGTAGAACCGGTTCGTCAAATCTACCGAACCGGTTAGAAGAGGTTCCACCAGTGGACCCGGAAAGCAGGCCACACCTAAAGAAGAGGTTCCAAAATTTTTTGAAACCCACCACTGGTCCTTGGATAGGATTATTCCACACTATCATGCTCATATTTATAAAACTCAGTGCCTCTGTGAAAGGTAAGGATGACTACTGCATTTGTGGTGCAATCAGAACATTGCGTGTGTTGAAGTTGTTTTAACGCAAACCAAAGATGCCTTTTAAAAACCAAGTTGACATCCTATTCTTATGCATGCCAGTGCTGGGTGTGAGGTAATTTAAGGTGGTTCTGACAAGTGTCGTCGGCATCTTCATATCCGGTCACATGGGCAGCAAGCCACTCCCATCCGGTCACATGGGTGGCAAGCCACTCCCACAAAGGAGACCACACCCACAGAGTAGGTTCGAACAATTTTTGAAACCCACCACTGATATACAGTATATCCCAATCCTTTCAGAGGTCATTTAAAAGCTGACGGATGCTATCTCAGTGTTGTATCCTGGTATGAATCCCAAGTGTAAGATTTCGAAACTTAGATAAAATTCTGGAGCTGGAAGCCTTGTCAAAGAATATCCAATATTCCATCCAATATTGCTGATACAGGAAATCCACAACTGCAAAACTGCAGGTACAAGACTTCGTAACATTAAAACATGTTGATGAAGAATTACCTGCTACTCTCTAAGATACTGTGCTGGACTGGATCAAACTAGGAATGTTGGTTAGGAAGACACTTTTCCTGGACTGGCTTGTATTTTTCAATTAACACCTAGAAGAAGGGGTTCTTAGATAAATGACTATCTATTTATTCTTGCCGTCTATGAGCTAATATATATCCAACTCTAATCTCAATGAGATAATTATTTCCTTCTTGTTGTTTTTGTGTTAGTGTCTACTACACCTTTAATTCTCAATAATGTCTAACGTTCCTTTGCTGATGCTTAAACACAGCAACTTTGAGGTTGAGGGGGAAAGAGAGTTTGCAAGGCTATAAAAGCTGCCCAATGAAAGCAACCTCTTTGTGAGACGAATTCCATCCTCACCTCTCTGGTTCACTGTAGCAGACGGAGAAGGGACCTCTGGTGCTTTAAATAAAAAAAAAAATAGGGAATATAAGTGAACCTGATGCTGTTTGTTTTTCATTCCTAGCATCTCTTTTAATGTCCTACTGCTCTGATATCTGTCCTGCAAATTCTAAATTAGCTGACAATACAAGAATTTGTAAAAAAAACTAACATTGTAGGTGGGGAGTTTTTACTAAAACGACTGCTATGATGAATGTGGCAGCCATAAGGCACTCACACATCAGGCAGGTTGTTTCTAACCTTCTCTTTTCTATCACCTCAATTTAATGCTGCCTTTTGGGGGTGTTAAATTGGCATTATCCCAATTTCCTCCATCTTATAAATAAACATAGCGCTTGAGGCTGGCACTGTATTTCGCAGGAAACCGATTTTCATCATTTGGATTATTATTATTTAGAATCAGGTCAGGCAGGGAACTCGGTGGAGACCAAAGACTCCTGAAATTTGCAGCCTGTAGATAATCAGTTTTCTGTTCTGAAGTTTTTTTCCCCCCCATAGATTGTGTTTGACATTGATGTAAAAAGAATCATTTTTGCGTAATTTTCTTTGAATTCTTATGTCTAGTAAATAGGAACTGCTATTCCTTTCAAGAAATGTTTCTTTTTTTTGAATGTTTATTTGTTAACATATAACTTATTATGACACTAATAATGAAATCATAACCTTAATTAGGATAAATAACCGGGCCATAAATTATAAATTGAGATCTGGTGAAAAGACTTATAAACTTTATAAATTTTTGGTATAGATCTTGTTATGAAAGTATAAATAATTTGGATCAGAAGACAGGAGATGTGATATAAATAGCAAACATTGGTTTTTTCCCCCTCTTAATTATAATAACGAGAAGGAAATGTTAATGTATACCATTGGTAATTATTAACTAGAAATGTCAATATCTTTCAGATTATCTTAAATTTTAAATGGTTATTTCGTTAACACTTATTAATAAATTTCTGTTTAGAGATGGTTATGAAAGTAAATCTCTCTTGGGCCTGTGGAGAAGAGAGGTAAGAAAAATATTAAATATTTTTTAGCTAACTACAATAACAATAAAGAAATGTTAATGGACAATATTTAATGATATATACAGGTGTGTCGTACTGGTAAAAGTAAAATGGGCAGAAGTGTTAATCTGTGAGTCTTGGGGGGGGGGAACGAGAGGGAATGTTAGATATCCTTTTAATCGACTTTCTTTTAGAATATGGTATAAAGATATAAAGTTATGGCAGATTCATTGAAATTGGGGGAAAAAAATGCCAGTAGATGGTTGTGTCCTTAAAACCCTAATTAAATGAAAATTTTGGTATAGTGATAGTAAAATATATAAATTCTATAATGTACAACCCAAACTGAATGAAATGTATGTAATGTTTGTGGAAGAAACGCACGAAATGTACCTGTAACCAATGGATACACTTTCTACAAGATGTAATAAAAGATGACTTTTTTTTTTCTTTTGTGTTTCTCTTTAATAAAAATGATAAAAATTCTTTTAAAAAAAGAAATGTTTCTGTTTTTTCCCTTCTTCCACTATTGATGTTGCTTGCTTCAAAAAAAGAAAAAGAAAAAGGGAAAATTGTGCTGTGACCTGGGGTATTTATTATTGCTAATGACTGTGTAAATGAATAAACAGAAATATGAATCGGATATAATTTGAAATGCACATGATAAGAATCAAGTCCTCTTGCAGTCCTTAATTCCAAAGAAATTGGAATAATTTGCTGCAGTATATTCTCCTAGTCTCCTATTGACCTGGAAATATTAGACTTCTAAACATTTAATAAATTAAAATAAATATCAGGAAAATAATTTTCCTTGTGACTGATCTATTTTCATGTCCAAGCAAACATATCCTAAAGATAGAACAAAATCCAAGCTAGCTTTGTTAAATCCCTCTGCTCAGTTTTGCCTGCTCCTATGGCCTCTACCCAAAAACAAAAATAAAAAGATCAATACAACAAATTATGTAATTTCAGAGGTTATTTTAACACAAACTCAGTGTAAGTATCTAAATATATAAACTAGAATTATGCTGCGAGAAAGAGAGGTCTTTGGATTTAGTAGATCAAAGCCTGCCCTCTACTCTGTTTTATCTTGAAGCAAGCAAAATTGGGGTCTACTGCTGTAGATCTATTCCCACAAGGTTACTAATAGAAGGGCTACTGAAAGTGAGAAATATGTTTCTATGACATCAAAACTTTATGAAAACTGGGAAAAATTAATAGAAGATGTAATTCCTCTGTAACTTTTTTCAAGGGTAGTTTTGCTCTGATTTCCACCTGTTTTGTGACTGCTGCATTATCAGTTGCAACTACGGAAATGTTTCCATTACTACATAAATGACCGCAATCTTGGGCGATGTATCTGAGATGTTCTGACCCCCTCCTCTGTCCAGTAATGAATGCCGAGACAAGCTTAACTGCAATGTACATTAATAGTAAGACAACAAAACCTCGGTGGCTGAAAGCCAAGCAGAAAAAACAGATAAGGACCTTGGCAGCAACTCAGACAAACTCAGGCAGCAATAAACACAGATAAGACTTGGCAGCAGTCCAGCCTGCCAAGCTCACAGTAATGTCCTCCGACATTCAATCCTGCATTGACTTCTGCAAAGAGGGGCGTGTGCACAAGGAGTCTTTTTATAGTCTGCAGAGGAGCCTAATGACCACCAGCTGAGTACAATCACCTCCTGTAATTGCGTAATTGTTCCTGATGCCTAGTAGCTCTTCGATGGTGTGCATCCAGGAACAACTCACTAGTGGCCTCTGGCTCACTCTCCCTTGTCTCCTCCCCACTGGTCCAAGGCTCAGGTGCCTCCTGGTGGCCAACCAGCCTCTCTGCACACTGCTCACAGTTGTAACCCTGTCCAGGGTCCTCCACATCCTCCAGAGCCAACTCAGAGGGCCCCTTGCTGTCGGAGTCTGGTGGCAGCTCCAACGGCACCTGCTGGGCCACAACATGAGATGACATTAGATTTATATATATTTGTAATATATAAATAATAAAATGAGTATTATGAATTGCAGGAGAAATACAGGTAATCCCTGGGTTATGAGTGTTCCTTTAGCGAACTTTCGAAGTTACACGATAAGTGCCACTTAGCATTTATGAACAAGTCCTAAAACTAGGAATCTTGTAGCATCACAGCAGATATATATATATACACACATACACACACATATATATACACACATACATACATACATACACACATACACATACACACACACACACACACACACACACACACTTTATTTACGGTCACAGACCAAAACACGAGTACTACAAAAGACAAAGAAGAGAATTGATCATAGCATCATAGCAATCAGTCACCAAAAGCTTAACTAAGGGAAGTTACAGCATTCTCCTCTAATGGTTACAGCTCTTAAGAAAAATTTGGAAACCTGATAGGTGATGTATGAGGACGCATCTCCAAGGCAATATACAAACAAATTACAGCCATTAGGTCTAGAAGGGACGATTTCAAGAAGAGACAGTAACTTAGATCTGTCAGTGTTATACATGGGGCAAAATAGAAGGACGTGCTCCACAGTTTCAACCTCGGCTCTGTCACAAGGGCATAGCCACTCGTTAATAGGGAGCCTGCAGTGAACAAGAACATACATTCAATTTCACAGCTACTAAGATTGTTGGCTGAGCAGGGACAAAAATAGCCAGGAAAATGATTGAAGCCTGGGAAATGGGCACCTTGTCAGGCAACGGGAGTATTGATTTACCATCAGCTTATCAGAGTATGGCAGCAGAAGCAAATAACAACCAGCAACTTAATAGCCAGCCATGAACACCCCAATAAATCACAAAAATCCACACACAACCAGGCGCCATATAAACACTACACATGGAATAGCCCAGTGCACACATTCTGGTAGACAGGAGATCTCTGAGGATGGCCTTCAGCATGAATCCGAAAGCTTGAAAGACTAAAACTCTGGTCCAGTGGTGGGTTTCAAAAATTGTTCGAACCTACTCTGTGGGTGTGGCCTCCTTTGTGGGAGTGGCTTGATGCCCATGTGACCAGATGGGAGTGGCTTGCCGCCCATGTGACCAGATATGAAGATGCCGACGACACTTCTCAGAACCGCCTTAAATTACCTCACACACAGCACTGGCATGCATGAGAATATGATGTAAACTTGTTTTTTAAAAGGCATCTTTGGTTTGCGTTAAAACAACTTCAACACACGCAATGTTCTGATTGCACCACAAGCGCAGTAGTCATCCTTACCTTTCACAGAGGCACTGAGTTTTATAAATATGAGCATGATAGTGTAGAATAATCATATCCAAGGACCAGTGGTGGGTTTCAAAAAAATTTGGAACCTCTTCTGTAGGTGTGGCCTGCTTTCCGGGTCCACTGGTGGAACCTCTTCTAACCGGTTCGGTAGATTTGACGAACCGGTTCTACCGAATAGGTGCGAACTGGTAGGAACCCACCTCTGCTCTGGTCCCTGTGACTAATTCAGACTGGATCCTCAAAGTACAGACCAAACTTCTCCTCGATACTCTGATTAGCCTTTTAGACTAAAGAGAAGGCTATAAAAGAAAAGTGTACTTTTTGATATGTTTTCTGTATTTCTGCATTTTTCAACCCTACCATTAACCACAAGGAGTTAAAATTAATTGCAAAACATTATTTCCAGGATTATCAGGTGAACCCAGGGAGGGATTAGATTAGAAACTTCTTGATTAATATGATTTGAAACACACTCGTGACATGCCTGTTTCAGCTGTTACTGCTAGCCAAACATTGTCAATGGCATGGTGACAGCAGCAGATTTAATGGCCATGAATGAGGGTGACCTCTGGTGGCAGATGTGCAGTCTCAGTGGTGGCACAGAAGTACTACCACAGCCAACAGGTCCCAGGGGAATATAAAATTGTCCTCTAATAGATTCAAATTATTTATCTTCAAATCTTTAGCAAAGAAACACAACCATAAATGGTTGGCGGCTTTTGAAAGAGGTGTTTCTTTTCTCATCCGAACTTGATGGAATGCCTCACCTACCATTTCTTGTAATATCTGTGCATTTTACATGTAATGTAATGCTAAAGAATGCTTTTGCTCTTCAGAAGCGTTTTTTTTTAAAAAAATATATGTTTCTATGCAACTTTGGTTGAATAATTAAATTCTCCTCCAGGGCAGATAATTTAGAAAGGGCATGGAAACCTTTTGGCTCACGTATGCTTTATCAAGGTCAGCTCTGATTCAGCATTTAGACAAAGGAAAGAAGGCTTATTCTGCAACTGTTATGGTTGAATAAAGGATTCCTATTGTGCTAGACAGGTTGAAATAATCAGCAACAGTTTAATTTGACAGAAAGGGGGGGGAATTAAAGGGGAATGCACTTTCAACCTCCATTGAGAATAACTTGCTCAACTAAACAATGCATTTGGACGAGATATTTGTTGTTATCTGAATTTCTTGAATAATTTCCATATGATTTGCAATAGAGCAATAAGAATGTCTGATTACAGGTTTCCTTGCAAATACCCATAATAAGATGGTAAAGCCCATACACCCTGATGTGTGCTGAAGACATTGAGAAGGTGTGGGATAAGCAAGAATGGATTTTGTCTGTGGAATTCTACTCAATACTCAACATAGATTGACAAAATAATATTCGATCTAAATCAGTGTTTCTCAACCTTGGCGACTTTAAGTCCCATGGACTTCAACTCCCAGAATTCCCCAGCCAGCTATGCTGGCTGGGGGATTCTGGGAGTTGAAGTCCACAGGACTTAAAGTCGCCAAGGTTGAGAAACGCTGATCTAAATGTTTATGTGTAGCAATCCAACTGAACCTTCCACACTTAAGCGGGGAACTAAAACACATGTATGCATCAAAATCTAAACTTCTCCGAATGTTTCAATGTGCTTTACAAATTTGCATCGAAATGACTATAGTAAAAACAGTAACAATCCAAACAAAAAAAACCCCTATGGACATAAATGCATATAGAATATTGAGATACGGTGGACAAAAAAAAATGTATTAGGTTATATAATAGGACAATTTCCCCCTGCAATATGAACAATAGGAAAAGCATTTAAATAAGAGGTATGTGTGGTAATCAATAATTTCATACTTTTTGTTTTACTGAATCCATAAACCAAATTTGGAAAGTGGACTTAAACGAACTAGGCTTTTGATAATAATTAAGAGAAAAACAAACCGAGATGCATTCTCTTTAAAGCATGTTCTTGGATCAAACATTTGTATTGTATTGTCCCCCTGTATGTTATTTTTATTTCATTCGTATTTGTAAGCCGCCCTGAGTCCCCCCTGGGATTGGGCGGCATATAAACCCATTCAATTACGAATTACGAATTACATTTCTGCATTTTTATATCTTTTAGAGCATGTTGTCATTTGTACATTTCAGGGTATGTTAATACAAGCCAGAATTCCATGACTTATATCCATTTTAAGAAGAGCATGTGAATGGTTGCTGACATTTGGAAGTAACAAATGTTCTTTTTTACTTGAAGTTGCTGTCCAAAATAAGTCACTCTATTAGACAAAATGAGGTCTGTCTAGCTCTGTGAGTAAATATGGGCTGGTCATGGGCTGTTCTCCTCTGAACACTGTTTTCTAATAAAATACACAGCACCAATCTCTCAAGATACAAAAATATCCAGTGTGCTATCTAACTTTGGGCAAAGTTATTGAAGGAGATTCAAAATGTTAGGCCAATTAGTTTGACATCTGCTTTGGGTAAAATAGTGGAAAAATATTGTACAAAACAAAATAATGAAGCATTAAAGCAGAGTCCTGTTGGATTAACTCTTTTTATCAACCATCTAATTTTTTTAGCATGTCATTAGGCATACAGATTGAGATAGCATGTAGTTAGAATTATGTGTTTTTGCTCACCAAAGGGTATATACAACCCATTAGCCATGAGATGAGAAAGATAAACCCTCTCAAGGATTGGTAACTGATTAAACAATAGAAAATGAGCAATTGAAATAACTAGTCAATTTTCACACTGGAGTTACAAAGTAGAGAAACACATACTTATATTAGGATTGGGGCTTTTAAACTTATGTATAAATGATTTTTGAACTTTGAAGAAGCAGGTTGGAAAGAATAGTCAGGCTTTTGAACTTCAGTGTTGGAGAAGATATCTGAGAATATTATGAATAAATGGACCATCGAACAAATGCATCCAGATTTCTCTAAAGTGGCACAAAAGATCATCTTAAATTATTATTACTTGAACATTGGGCACTATCTAATAAAATGAAATTCAATGGTGAAAAGAGTAAGGTTCTACATTTAGGCAAGAAAAACGAAATGCACAGGTACAGTATAGGTGGTACCTTGCTCAACAGTAGTAACTGTAAGAGGGATCTTGGAGTCCTAGTGGACAACCATTTAAATATGAGCCAGCCGTGTGCAGCAGCTGCCAAAAAAGCCAACACAGTTCTAGGCTGCATAAACAGAGGAATAGAATCAAGATCACGTGAAGTGTTAATACCACTTCATAATGCTTTGGTAAGGCCACACTTGGAATACTGCATTCAGTTTTGGTCACCACGATGTAGAAAAGATGTGGAGACTCTAGAAAGAGTGCAGAGAAGAGCAACAAAGATGATTAGGGGACTGGAGACTAAAACATATGAAGAACGGTTGCAGGAACTAGGTATGTCTAGTTTAATGAAAAGAAGGACTAGGGGAGACATGATAGCAATATCTCCAATATCCAATATCTCAGGGGTTGCCACAAAGAAGAGGGAGTCAAACTATTCTCTAAGGCACCTGAGTGTAGAACAAGAAGCAATGGGTGGAAACTAATCAAGGAGAGAAGCAACTCAGAACTGAGGAGAAATTTCCTGACAGTTAGAACAATTAATGGAACAGCTTGCCTCCAGAAGTTGTGAATGCCCCAACACTGGAAGTCTTTAAGAAGATATTGGATAGCCATTTGTCTGAAATGGTATAGGGTTTCCTGCCTAGGCAGGGGGTTGGACTAGAAGACCTCCAAGGTCCCTTCTAATGCTGCTATTGTATTGTATTGTATTGTATTGTATTGTATTGTATTGTATTGTATTGTATTGTATTGTATTGTATTGTATTGTATTGTATTGTATTGTATTGTATTGTATTGTATTGTATTGTATTGTATGTAATTGAAGCTTGTTTTGCATTAACAAAAAGAGCTGGGCTGGAGAACGTTTTACATATTTTATGTTAAGGAGCACGATATCAATGTGTAAAATAAGTAAATATATTTATTCGGATGATTTTGACCTTCAGAAGGGATAAGTCTATGATCCATTTGCTATGTAATGGATTTCTATGTAAATTAATTCTTACTTAAGTTGTTTGCCTTTAAAATAATATCTTACTTTTTCCTTGGGAAAGCTAGCTATAACAATCGAAATAATGAAATAATTGAACACAGCTTTAATTTAGAACTAGACCTCCAAAAAGGCAGCGGCAAATAAAAAAATATCAATAAATATATTGAAAATAGTCTAGAAGTAAAAAGTTTATTAAAAATTAGGATTAATTTTTATTAACTTGGATTAACCTTTATCTCCATACCTATTGTTCTCAGACAGTAGTCTGAGGTAGTGATTATCCTTCCTTCCTTCCTTCCTTCCTTCCTTCCTTCCTTCCTTCCTTCCTTCCTTCCTTCCTTCCTTCCTTCCTTCCTTCCTTCCTTCCTTCCTTCCTTCCTTCCTTGGTGAATGTATTTTATTCTCCTTATGTACACTGAGAGCATATGCACCAAAGACAAATTCCTTGTGTGTCCAATCAAACTTGGCCAATAAAGAATTCTATTCTATTCTATTCTATTCTATTCTATTCTATTCTATTCTATTCTATTCTATTCTATTCTATTCTATTCTATTCTATTCTATTCCACTCCACTCCACTCCACTCCACTCCACTCCACTCCACTCCACTCCACTCCACTCCACTCCACTCTATTCTATTCTATTCTATTCTATTCTATTCTATTCTATTCTATTCTATTCCATTCTTTTTCTTACCTCCCTCCTTTCCATGTTTCATCTCCTGCCTGAAATATCTGCAAATATTCCTCCAATTTTTGTGGCACGTTAATGCTCTTCTAAAGGAGGTGATGCAGATATTCAGCACACATTACCTGTGGTTCAGGTAAACATGAGAATAACATTTAATATTTTCATTGCAAGAGAGAGGCTTACGCAAAAGGAGGGGGAGGAAGAGAAGAAGAAAAAAGGAGAGTGACAATACATTTTTATTGTGTGAGGTCTTTTACAGCCTCCCTTAGAACAGTTTAGTTCTTTCTTGGATGCCAAAGCAGTTTCGGTCAGTATAAATGAATGATGCCCTTGAGGAATAGCAGCACTTCAGTTTCAAATATGGATTCAGATAATAGCTGCAGTGAATCTTGAATGCCTCCATCCTGCAGTTAGTGGAAGCAGGGCATGTCTCTTCAGGGATGGGAATACTATACGAAGAGAAATCTGCATGGAAGAATAGCTTGGAAAAATATTTATTTTGCAGAGAGACAGACTTACGTGCTGCATACTAAGAAACGCCATTGAAAGGGCTTGATGAGACAATTTGAAAAGAGGAACAAAAAAAACACCCCTTCACCAATCTCAGATGATTTTGTGCGGAGAGGGAAGACATTTACAAAGGAGCCATAAGGCTAGAGAAGAACATGAAAATCTATAGAAGCACTTGCTGTTTGATCAAGGTTCACCTAGAGATTATAGCTATTATTTCCTCCAGAAGAATTCACATGGTGTTTCTCCTGAAAGTCAATGCTTAATGCAGTGTTTCTCAACCTTGGCAACTTGAAGATGTCTGGACTTCAACTCCCAGAATTCCCCAGCCAGCGAATGCTGGCTGGGGAATTCTGGGAGTTGAAGTCCGGACATCTTCAAGTTGCCAAGGTTGAGAAACACTGGCTTAATGTGTCTATGCCGAATGCTGGCTGGGGAATTCTGGGAGTTGAAGTCCGGACATCTTCAAGTTGCCAAGGTTGAGAAACACTGGCTTAATGTGTCTATGCTGATCTGGGGAATACATTTAAGATTAAACACAGTGACATCATAGTTTTCCCCCCTCTCCATCATAGTAACAATTCTAGCCAAATAAATTAACATTTCTCTTCTGGTTGTTTTTTTACTAAATCAAGCCAATGCAATTATTTTTGTTTAAAAATAAATGAAATAATAATTGTTGACTAACAATTGAGCTAATATTTGCTAATATTGAGCCTTGCTGCAATTTTAAGTTTGGCCTATATACATTTAGCTTCGGTTTTATGTGGAAGCTGCTGAATTGAGGAATATTTGTATAGTATGAGATTATAATGCCATAGTGTACAGTAAAAAATATTACGTAAGTGACAAAAAAAATACTTTTTAAAAAAGTATTACCAACAACTTGCTTTGAGATGATGGAGGAGCTAAATGTAATAGATATTTGGAGAAAAATGGAACTAGAAAAAAAACAATTTACCTTTTACTCCAATTCTATAAATTATATCTCTCATTTTTTTCCCTCGTGAATCTAATGTGTACTTCTCTAAGCAATCGGTGTCTTCTGGCATAATAGCAATAACAATAGCAATAGCAGTTCGACTTATATACCGCTTCATAGGGCTTTCAGCCCTCTCTAAGCGGTTTATAGAGTCAGCATATTGCCCCCAACAACAATCCGGGTCCTCATTTTACCCACCTTGGAAGGATGGAAGGCTGAGTCAACCTTGAGCCGGTGAGATTTGAACAGCCAAACGGCAGATAACAGTCAGCTGAAGTGGCCTGCAGTACTGCACCCTAACCACTGCGCCACCATTGGTATATATCGTCCAATTCATTTAGGATCTCATGTTTGTCTCATTGTAACATCTCTATTAATTCTTACATTATCATTTGTAAATCTTTCTCTTTTGTCTCTGTTACATTCTGGAATCGGAGATAAAATGCTGCACGATCCATTTCCAGGTGGATGAGCTGTGACGTGCGGTGAGGTTTATGGCTGGTGAGGCACTGACACAGTGGTGGGTTTCAAAAATTTTTTTTAGACTTGTGGACTTCAACTCCCAGAATTCCACAGCCAGGCATGCTCAGTTCCGATTTAAAGCGACAGCATTTGTTTTTCTCCTTTGTGAAAAAGTTTCCTTCATTCTTTTTCTTCTCCCTCCCCCTCCCTCCCCCCCTCTCAAACAGACACACGCACACAGAGAAGTTGGCTTGGACTATCTCTCCTACCCCCTTCCCTCTCTCACTCACTCTCTCTCAAACAAACACAAACACAGAAGTTGGATTGGATATATTTTTCTCACCTATGTCAGGAATTTTTCAGCTTTTAACCCTTGCTTAACTCTGCTCAAGTTTAGAGTTTAGAGTTTTATTTGGCATTTATAGGCCGCCCTTTTCCCCGAGGGGACTCAGGGCGGCTTACAACTCGTAGGAGGGAGTGCAAGAGAAAACATAAATGTGAATAAAGTAAAACAAAACAGTAAAACACAACATTCACTCAGCATTCGGGCGGGGCGGATTAAAATCTTATCCCCAGGCCTGACGGGATAGCCAGGTCTTAAGGGCTGTGCGGAAGGTCTGGACGGTGGTGAGGGTACGAATCTCCACGGGGATTCGCTCAAGTGATCATAAAATGCCTAAAGTCAGACTAGATGAGGCACATCATTCTCCTGCCTCCTCCTGTAGAGGGCGCTTTTTTAGAGGCTTTTTTAAACAGTTAAGCACTAAGCAAAGTCATCCATGGTGATTCTGGCAGCAACTAGCTCAGCCTGACCTCAGAGCTCTTGCCTTTTTCCTTTTACATTTTTTTTTCTTTTCATGATGACAGTGGTGAGGCTCTGCCTCCTTTGCCTCCCCTGACTGCACATCCCTGTGGATGAGGGAGTCTTCTAAGTTTTGATTGACGTTTTCATCTGCTGTTCAACTAACTTTAGTTTCTTCTCCGTTTGTTCTCTTCTTTTTTCTACCGCTTTTATTGACTCTTCATTTTTTCCAGTGTTTGTTGTATTATTCCCATTTTGTCATCTAATTTCTGCATGTCATTTTTAACTTCATTTTTTTGTTTCACTCCTCTCTATTTTAATTTCATTCATATCTGTTTTCAATTCACTATGGTTTTCAACTACTGAAGCTTGGTCAGTTTCTTGGATGGTTAATAATGCTGCCTGCACATTTTTGATATTCGATCTAGAATCTGGTTTTTCCATTGTAGCCATTCCTTCTCTTGTCCTTCGGGATGCTGGAGAAGCAATCAATACTTTTTTTTTAAATTTCCTTTGCCTTAATATATTTTAGACTGTGTTTGTTAAAAAGCTACACCATGTATGGGCTCTGGGAAGTCGGGGGGGGGGGGAAGGGAGGTGGGGTCTTAGGGGGGAGGGGGGAGGGGGGTATATAGTATGTGTCAGATTTCAAAGTAACGCGATTGCACTTGTATACTGTTGCTCTTTAATTCCAGTGTAAAAATAGGACAAGCTGAATATATTAATAGATTGTAGAAATACACCGAAGGGAGGAGTAGAGGGATAGAAGAAAGAGGGGTAGAGAGGGATGGGAGAGAGGACTGGAGGGAGGGGGAGAAGGAAGGGAGGGAGTGGACTGGGAGAGAGGAGTGGTAGAGGGGGAGGGGAAGTAGGGTAGAGGGGAATGATGGAGGGAAGACGGAAAGTTGGAGGGGGGCGAAAGAAAGAGGTGTATGGAGGGTCAAAGAGGTACATTGGGTTTCTATTTTGGGGGGTATTGTTGCCAAGAGGAATGGCTGTGTTTATTGTTTAATGTTATATGGCCCCGGTTCTGTACAGTATATATGTGACTGTAAGAAAATGAAAATGGAAAATAAAACTATCTATGCCAAAAAAAAAAAAAAAAAAAACCCTTTGTCACTGGATTTACAGTTATCCTTTTCCCGGTTTTCAGTGATGTTGTTGTGATACTCCCCATCTCTTTTAAAATTTTATCTTGTTCTTTTAGTATATTATATACATTGTCCCAAATTAGCATCCAATATCTTGACTGTTATTTTTATTTCAACTTATCTTTGAGTTCTAACTGACCAGTGGGGAATGGAAGGATTTCAAAGAAATCCTGCATATTCTGCATACAATATAAATCCTCCCATTTGCCACCAGCCAGTTAGAACAGAAGAAGCTTCTCGGATGAGCCTTTAAGTGTTCTGAACCTGGGCACCTAGCTTTATTTTTGTTTATTTATATAACAAAATATATGCACACTTTCCTGAATATAAACAGACAATTACAGAAATGATCAATGACACAACATTTTTTAAAAAGCAGACATTTAAGCTTGTTGCAATGGAAATATTTTCACCAGCTATACGAAGATACTCAGAGGGAGCAGCCTGCATTTCATGCACACAATATTGGTAGCCGTTAAAACAAAAATCCCTATTATTCATCACCATCAACTGTGTCTGGCTCTGGCGACAGGAGCTTCAAAAAAAGTGACAGAGTGTTTGAGACTCAGAGAAAACTTAATTCAATATTCAGTAAACATCAATAATGAATTTTGTTTCTATCAGGTTTATTGGATTTATGTTTCTTTCTTTCATTTTAATGCCTGTGGTTGGACCAGCTCTGAACCAGCAGGAAGAAAGGTGTTTGAGGAATGAGAGGAATTATTGGGACTAGATAGACAGCCATAATTGGGACTAATAACTGGGACTAATAACTGCAGATAAAATAAACAGTTAAAATGCAAAACATTTATGTCTGAGTCAGAGGTGGGTTTCTACCAGTTCGGTAGAACCGGTTCGTCAAATCTACCGAACCGGTTAGAAGAGGTTCCACCAGTGGACCCGGAAAGCAGGTCATACCTACAGAAGAAGTTCAAAAAAATTTTTGAAACCCACCACTGACACACAGAGAGAGACAGAGAGAGAGAGAGAGAAAGAGAGAGAGAAAGGAAGAAAGAAAGAAAGAAAGAAAGAAAGAGAGATGAAAGAAAAAAGGAAAAAGAGACAGAGAGACAAAAGGAAGGAAGGAGAGAGAGAGAGAGAGAGAGAGAGAACACATGGCCGGCAAGCCACTCCCACCAGGTCACATGGCTGGCAAGCCACTCCCACAAAGGAGGCCACACCCACAGAGTAGGTTCGAAAAATTTTTGAAACCCACCACTGGTCTGAGTGTTCTCTTTGGGGGAGGGGAGAATCTGATGACAAAAGCAAACCAAGGAAAAAATAATAATAGCCAGAAGAGAGAAAAGTTGAGGAATACAGTTGAATCCAATTGAGAATTTGTGGGCCAAGATTGGTTACCAAATAAGCAAGAAGCATCCGAAGACCAAGCAGGAGCTGATTGAATCCATTATTGCAGCCTGGCACCACATTGTCACCAAAGATCACGTGCAAAGGCTTATACAGTCTCTGCCGAAGTGATGCCACCTGGTGATAAGCAATAAGGGCTGGCCAATTTAGCACTGTAATCATATTGACTATCCCTACTCCTTTTTAAATAGCTGATTGATATTTTTACAGTTGAGGGCTGAGGCAAAACTGAAGTGATGAATTGCTGTTAGGGGATGTAAAGGAGCAGCTTAGTTGGTAAAGTGAGGACCCAGATTGCTAGGGGAAATATGCTGACTCTGTAAACCGCTTAGGCAGGTCTGTAAAGCACTATGAAGTGATATATAAATCTAAGGGCTATTGTTATATTAAAGTTTAGATCTCCTTTTTTATTTAGAAGTTAAAAACGTTTGGCCATGCCCACTCTGATGACTTTAAGGAACTGCTAATGCAGGAAGCAAGAGATAAAATAAAGTATGCTTATTTTGCTGAAAAAAGAGAATAATAAATTCCCTTTACGTGCTGGAAAATGCAATGATTGGCAGTAAGAATTTGGTTATTGTCAACATGACATATGAAAGATCCTATAACACTGCTAGCTTCCATCAAAATGATTTGCTATTTCTCTGAAGTTCTGGTGTTATCAAGAGAAAAAAGATAGCAAGAAAGGAAAAAGCTATATGTTGTCTAGACGAGAAAATAATTGGATGATTTTCATAAGCAATGAAACTTCTCCCTGCACATCATTAAATCTGTCTAAAAACATTTGGATCCTTCTGAAAAGTTCCTTTTTGCTTTCATAAATCTTGAACTTCCACAATGCTGGTGGAATATGATTATCAAAAACATGTGGTGCCTCAGCTGGAATATTAATTATTCCTTGAAAATTGGAGATAAACATACGAAAGGTTTCATAAAGATCTTTTTATTTATTTATGGCAAAGCAGACTTTGATTGGTTTTTTTTTAAAAAGAATTTCTCCACAAATTAGAAAGTTATTACTAAATCTGTCGTTAGATTTCCAAGTTTGAAAACTATGATTCAAACATAGTTCTGCTCAGAATTTTAGTCATTTTTTTCCAGAATTTATGCTTGATTGTTTACTACTATTCTTTGATTCCAAAAGGTAAGAAGTTCTGAGTAGATTCCACTTATCAAGTTTATTTGGATAGAGGTCATGAGAGATTCAGGATTTTGGAACAATTGCTTACAAACTTAAGGGCTGAATATAGATTCTAAGAGTTACAGTTTTGGCAATATGACTTCCAGTCTCTCAGCCATGACAAAACAAATCATACCTCATTATAGGTAGCTTTTGACATACAATCATTTGTTTAGTGATCTTCTAAAGTCACAACAGCACTGAAAAAGTGACATGTGCAAGAAATTACAGGAGAACAGATAAAATCCAAACCCGAAATCTTTCTATTGGGAATAATCAAAGGGAAATATATAAAGAAAATTAAGTACATATTAACACATCTGCTAACCACAGCTAGAAGAGCATTTGCCCAATGCTGGAAACAAAATAATAACCCCTCGGGCGAATTAGTGATAAAAAAACCTTTGGATTGTGCAGAGATGGACGGATTAACACTGAAATTAAAAGATAAAGAAGAGTCGGAATATTATGAAATTTGGAACAATTGGGACAAATGACTGCAAAACAAGAATAAAATTAATGAAGCCAAAAAACAATATATATATATGACACTTGTCAGAACCACCTTAAATTACTTCACACACAGCACTGGCATGCATAAGAATATGATGCAAACTTGCTTTTTTAAAAGGCGTCTTTGATTTGCGTTAAAACAACTTCAACACACGCAATGTTCTGATTGCACCACAAACGCAGTAGTCATCCTTACCTTTCACAGAGGCACTGAGTTTTATAAATATGAGCTTGATAGTGTAGAATAATCATATCCAAGGACCAGTGGTGGGTTTCAAAAATTTTTGGAACCTCTTCTGTAGGTGTGGCCTGCTTTCCGGGTCCACTGGTGGAACCTCTTCTAACCAGTTCGGTAGATTTGATGAACCGGTTCTACCGAATAGGTGCGAACTGGTAGGAACCCACTTCTGCTCAGAGTGTAAGATGCTGGGCAGTGCTTTGCTGAATGCATGCCTTGATTTGGCTTCTGAGAGGGAATAGTTAGGCATCTGGTCTGAACCTGCAGGTTTTTAATTTTATTTTCTTCATCTCTACCCTGATTAATATCTATCTGTAGAATCAATATACACAGATATGTTGAATATACGAGGTTCAGATGATCTAGGAAAGTCAACCTGCTCATATCTTGCTTTTGAGATATCAGGCTACTCCTGTTGGAACGAAATGCTGTAAACCTGACAATTTGTCTTTTAATCTACTCGGGATTCCCTTTGCCCTATTTATACCTACACATAAAAGCATTCCTAAAAGCTGTACCCTCCAAAGGACTTGCCTTTTGTCAATATTAGTCCACACATTCTTTTCTTCTAATAAAATCCATTCCCAGTAAACAATCCAACAATGCAGCATGTATGTCTTATGTTCTGCTCCAGAAATGTGACATAATCAAAGCAGAATGCAGGGAGGCTGGCTAAGGAAGAGTGGCTCTTGCAAACCAGGTATGGTACGGCAGTTGTGATAGTTTATGGAACTCATTGTGTTTAGTTAGTTAGTTTAGTTTAGTTTATTGGTTTTGTATGCCGCCCACTCCCGAAGGACTCCGGGAGGCTTACAATAAACAAGGGAAGGGGATAAATAAACAAAACAACACTTTAAAATATACAACATTCACAGTTACCGTGGGGCTGGATATTTCAAAAGCCCCCCGGCCTGCTGGAGCAGCCAGGACTTGGTGGCTTTGTGGAAGGCCGGGAGGGTAGTAAGGGTCCGGATCTCCACGGGGAGGTTGTTCCAAAGGGCTGGAGCTGCAACAGAGAAGGCTCTCCCCTGGGGAGTCGCCAGCCGACATTGGCTGGCAGATGGGATCCGGAGAAGACCTAACCTGTGAGATCTAATTGGTCTATGGGAGGTAATCGGCAGGAGGCGGTCTCTCAGGTACCCAGGTCCGATGCCATGTAGGGCTTTATAGGTAGCGACCAGCACCTTGAAGCGTGTCCAGAGCAATGGGCAGCCAGTGCAGCTCGTGGAGGATAGGTGTGATGTGGGTGTACCTGGGTGCACCCACAATCGCTCGCGCGGCTGCGTTCTGCACTAACTGAAGTCTTTGAACACTCTTCAAGGGCAGCTCCATGTAGAGCGCAATGTTTACTTAATGGAATTAATTTGTCCATGGAGTTCTTTTTGTTTTCTTGAGATTTTTTTTTATTGTTTTAGTTAAACAAAAACACACGCACAAAAAAAGAATCATCTTTCGTTAAATCTTGTAGAAAGCGTATTGATTGGTTACAAATGTATTTACTATTTAATATTCTATTTAATATTTTTTTAACTTTTGTATTATGTGTTTCTTTTAATGTTGTACGCCGCCCTGAGTCCTTGGGAGAAGGGCGGCATATAAATCTAATAAACCTTAAGCCTTAAACCTTATTCCATGTGTTTCTTCCACAATCCTTACATATGCTTCATTCAAATCGAGTTGTACATTTTAAGTCAAGAAAGAAAAATTATGTATTTTATTATCCCTGTGCCACAATTCTCATTTAATTACCATTATTTAAACATGTTTTTATCTAGAATCATTTATATTTAAAGACACAACCACCTACTGGCATTCATTTGCAGTTAAGATACATCTCCAATAACATTACACCTTTATGACATATTCTAAAACAAATTCAGTTAAGTACGATATCTAAGCATTCCCCCCCCAAATAACACACCTGTATGTATCATTAAATTATTATCCATGGAGTTCCGACGTTCAAGTACTTAGCACATTTTTGGAAAAAGATCTGGGTAACTGGCATTGATCACACAAATGGCTGAAACTTAGTTTATAAATAGTCAAAGCAGTCCTAGAAGATGCTCAAACATGGGATGATGTATTTCTCAAAAAGCCAGCTTGGATTGCGTTGTATGGAAAGGGAATAGTTTATTCTAGGGTTCCACCACAAATCCGCGAAGCCCTTATCCGTGGAGACATAAGCGCAAAGACTAATTCGCGCCGTTCGAAGCACTAAGGAAAAACGCGACCCTACCGCGATGACATAATCGTGGATGGCAAATCCGTGCATTCCCAAGCACTCAGCATCCTAACCCTAACCCTAACCCTAACCCTAACCCTAACCCTAACCCTAACCCTAACCCTAACCCTAAACCTAACCCTAACCCTAACCCTAACCCTAACCCTAACCCTAACCCTAACCCTAAACCTAACCCTAAACCTAACCCTAAAACAAACCCCTAAACCTAATCCTAACCCTTACCTTAATTTAAATCCGCTTTCTGCCGCCGCGCTGTTTTAAAGCGCCCTTCTGTCACCGCGCTGTTGTCGCGGCGGTGATGACGCGCGGTGATGACGTCGCGGCTTTAGCGACGCGATTTTATCACCGCTATTTTGACGAGCGCGGTTTTGTCGTGCCACGTATTCTAGTGAGTGTCCTTGTCCAACCAGGAGGGTTTTCCCCCCAGACTTTTTAGAAATTTAATTTTTTCATCTGCTTGTTTCTTTAAAAGATGCACCAGGCCTGTTTTCAGGTTTACCTCACAATCTATAGAACAATATGAATGTTCCCAACTCAAAAATGACAGAAAAATCATTTCTTTCAAATCTATTTGGGTGGAGGTGAAAGGATGCAAAAAAACAGGGCCTTGTATATAATTCCGTGGTTTCAGAATAGCCATTTTGCGTTTAAATCAAACGTTACAAATTCCATCCGAGTGCAACTCTTTTGGAGTAACATACAAACTAAAATTATAAACGCACTATTAAAATGTATGGATGTAAGCATCTTAATTGTTTCAAAAAAAAATATTATACTATGTTAGAATTCTTAGCAAGAATTGGTTTCTTCATTTCTTCAAGCATAACTTTATCAATAGACTCCATGCCCTTTTCTGCATTGTTCCTGCCTGTGTGAGCTCGGCCTGCCACGGCGTTCGCTTCTAAATCCTGTAATTTCCTTTCAAAAATGCATAACTGTTTGAGACTTGGGGAAATTGCTTATTTCAAAGTAGTTCTATAGCAATCATCAAATTGGGTCACAAATAAGTGGTTTCAAGATAGGTAGGCATGTGCAATTCCTCATATGTGCACACCACCCTGCTGGGGATATTTTTAAGCCTTATCAAAACAATTGTGGCTGAATAAAAGTGCTTCCAATTTTTTTTTTTAAAAAAGGTGAAATTGGAAAGCAGCTGAGGGAGCATTACACTTTCCTAGGAATTTTTGCTTCAATGTTTCAGGAATATTCTGCTACAAGATCCATCTGGTGGCAATGCTGTTGTTAAGACTCTTGATTAAAGCATAGGTCTAGTGCTATCTCCTTATATTCCTAAACCATCTAGGTAGTTCTCAATTTATGATCACAATTGCACTGGGTATTTTGGCCATAAGTCATTGTGGTCCTTAAATGAGATACATGGCTGTTGTGGCCCAGCAGGAGCCGTTGGAGCTGCCACCAGACTCCGACAGCGAGGGGCCCTATGAGTCGGCTCTGGAGGATGTGGAGGACCCTGGACAGGGTTCCGACTCTGAGCTGGGTGCAGAGAGACTGGTTGGCCACCAGGTGGCGCCGGAGCCTTGGACCAGTGGGGAGGAGATAAGGGAGAGTGATCCAGAAGCCAGCAGTGAGTTGTTCCTGGATGCCCGGAATTGAAGAGCTAATAGGCGTCAGGAATAGTTGCGCAAGTACAGGAGGTAATTGCACTCAGCTGGTGGTCATTAGGCTCCTCTCCAGACTATAAAAAAGACTGCTTGTGCACATGCCCCTCTTGCAGAAGTCAACGCATTGACTAAAGAGAACTCTTGTAACTAACTTGGCAGGCTGGATTGCTGCCAAGGCTTGTCTGAGTTGCTGCCAAGGTCCTTATCTGTTTGTTATGCTTGACTTTCAGGGTTAGGTTCAGGGTTAGGTTTAGGGTTAGGGTTAGGGTTAGGTTTACGGTTAGGTTTAGAGCACGCTTCTGTCAGCACGCTGTTGTCAGCACTCATTCGTCAGCGCGGTTTAGAACTCGCGGTTTTGTCATCGCGGTTTAGTCGTGCCCATGTGAGATGAAAGAGTTTTCAACATATTTTCTAACTATTTGTATTTGATTGAAATGATGTCACTTCTGTGGGGCATGTATGTATGTATGAGTGTGAGCATGCAAGTTCCAAGAATTTACAATGGATTATAAATATAAATTATTTCAAATTAAATAATTACAATTCTTTACAAAAATAATTGTCAGTTTCACATAAACATATTCTTTATTTAAATGGAGAATTAAGCATTTTGAAATGAAAGGTATTATTTATACCTTCGACTACATTGAAATGATAAAATTAAATTCTTGTAGAATTCTGTAAAAATAAAACACCATTGTACATAAAATGGCCAAAACCAAGGGCATGAGTGCACAGAATTTGTAGAATGAAAAAAAAAATACTTTAAAAGAAGTTAAAATGCATATAGGGCGCAAGGGAAAATCACTATGCTGTGGTGATTTCAACATGATTTGGAAGAAACACTTCAAACCTCTCCAGGACAGATTCTCTCTGTTAAAGCAATCTGTCATTTTCCCCCCAATCAGCCTGAAGTAAACTTAAGACTGTTTTAAGAACTGACTTCTTCGTTCTTTAAAACACCCTCACCATTTTTCAGAAACAACCAGAAGTCTGAAAAAAAGATTGGCTTCATTCTTATTAATAAAGAAAAAAAGGAATATTGTATTTTCGTGAGGTTCAAAGCATTGTTCTCTGAATTATTTTAGAGGTGCGTCCACCAAGTTTTCTACTTAAGACATCTTAAAGGAAGGCCATCAAACCAAGCTGAGTAGAATTGCCAATGTGTTGATACATATATTCAGGGACTGAGAATTAAGAGAGCTAATGTGGTTGAGGTACCATTTAAAGAAATAATTCTACACCTTAGAACAGTGGTTCCCAAACTTGGCAACTTTAAGACTTGTGGACTTCAACTCCCAGAATTCTGGCTGGAGAATTCTGGGAGTTGAAGTCCACAAGTCTTAAAGTTGCCAAGTTTGGGAACCACTGCGTTAGAATCATTCAAAGTGTGCTCTAGTTTAGCCCTTGAATGGGCAGGCTAGGAGATCAAACTGATTCCAAAAACTGCCTGTTAAAGCTGTCCACTTTCATAAGGGTCAAATTAGGGGATACTTTCCCCAGAGTAATACCTTTTATAAAGCTACAAAGAAATATGGATTTAGATTCATAATGATATCACTGGCTTCCTATCAGTCTCCGAACGCATTTCAAGGTGCTGGTTATTACCTTTAAAGCACTACATGGCCTAAGACCCGGATATCTACGAGACCGTCTTCTGCCGCATACCTCGCTAAGACCGATATGATCGCAAAGGATGGGCCTTCTCCAGGTGCCATCAGCTGGACAATGTCAGCTGGCAAAGCCTCGGAGTAGGGCCTTCTCTGTTGCCGCTCCGGCCCAATGGAATGAGCTACCCCCAGAGATCCGGACCCTACCCACTCTCATGGCCTTCCGTAAAGCTATCAAAACCTGGCTTTTCCGTCAGGCCTGGGGCTGTTAACCTCTTGATGGAGGTCCAACCCCGCTTAGACTGGGTGCATGTTGTGTTCCTTTTAATATGCTGTGTCTTATTTGTTTTAATCTTAATCTTTTAATCTTTTCTTAATATTTCTTATTTCTGTAAGCCGCCCGGAGTCCTCCGGGATTGGGCGGCCTATGAATTCAATAAATAGAAATAAATAGAAATAGAATAGGGAAGGCTGAGGATTCGATCTTAAGGATGCAAATATGAAGATTTACATGAAAGTAAATCCCATTAAAGTAAAATATGGGTTTCCTCCCCCAAGTAAATATATATATAGGAACCCCGTTAGTCATTCAGCGATGCCCTTCAAAACAAGGACAAAATCTCTGTGAAGTCACTGCTGGGATGGGACTCAGGAAGATGATCAGCCTACGGATAAAATCAATCAGTAGAGATGAAGCTTTTGGGTATGTTTCTCATTCTCTTGGTAATCTGTCATGTTGTGTAAAACTGGAATCTGCTGCTCAAAATTCCCTTTAGCTTTCTTGAGAGTTACAATCTTATATAGTCTGGGTTGAATAGAGAACTTTTTTTTAGCCATACAGAAATTAAGCAAGAAACATTTCAAATAAGTTTATAAATCATTCTCCCATTAGTGATAAAATGAGTAGAAAAAAGACTTTCTTGGTAAAATATCCCTTATTTTGAAGAGCACAATGCATTCTTTAAAAAAGGCCATTTCTCATGTAAGGAAATGTCCCCTACTTATAAAGAATAAATAGCTTCTTGGAACCATCTCATTCAAATTGTTCTTTGTCTTGAAAGTTTATACTTTGTGATTTGTAATTGGGATGCTACAAATAGCAACTACACACAGCATCATGTTTTGTCATTAGACATTCTATGAATTTTAAACATTCCCGGGGCTTTGAGATTAAGCAACAGTGCACTGAATATTCTTATATTCAGCCCTATATTTTCTACCAGACAATCCATGCCCTGTTGATTCATAATTTCAGATATATTTCCTTACCTAAACAGAGAAACAGAATGACCACTGCTGAGCAAAAAAGCAGTGGGAGCAGGAATGATTTTTAACTTTCTACCAGATTTCCCATTGAGTTTCATTGCAGGCAACTGGCAGGGAGCATCCGAAACCTCCTTCCCTTCCCTTCCTTCTTCCCCATTTACTTCCCTTGTGGGAAACTTGCAGGGTGTGATGAAATGTGCACCTGGAGGAGCAGAAGTAGGGGGGACTTTTTGGCAATTTTTTTTTTTGCAAAATAGAACTTCCCCAGATTAAGAGATTGCATAATCCCAAAATGGATGCAGGAAGTGGGACGAGGTCCAGGGTAGAGACACGCTAGATATTCTCAAGATATATCTAATAGTTTGGTGTTCTGACCCACCTCGTCCTACACCAAAGCACGCTTCCAGGATTTATTAACACACAGACAGGACCTTGGCAGCAATCCAGCACAGTCCAGGCCTTGGCAGCAATCCAACACAGACAAGATGGTGGCAGCAATTCAGCACATACTAACCTTGGCAGCAATCCAGCCTGCCAAGCTAGCCAAAAGAGTTCTCCAGCTCTAGTGAATACGTTGACTCCTGCAACGAGCGTGTGCACAATCATTCCTTTTATAGTCTTGAGAGGAGCCTAATTATCACCAGCTGAGTGCAATTATCTCCTGTAACTGCATAACTGTCCCTTACGCCTATTAGCTCTCCGTTGCTGGGCATCCAGGAAGAACTCCCTTGTCTCCTCCCCACTGCTCCAATGCATGATGTCACGATCACACTCCCTTGTCTCCTCCCCACTGGTCCAAGGCTCAGGTGCCTCCTGGTGGCCAACCAGCCTCTCTGCGCCCTGCTCGGAGTCGGAACCCTGTCCAGGGTCCTCCACATCCTCCAGAACCAACTCATAGGGCCCCTCACTTTCGGAGTCTGGTGGCAGCTCCAATGACTCCTGCTGGGCCACAACAGTTTGGCAAGCTTCTGTCCAATAGGTGTAAGCAAATAAAGAATTAAACTTGATTGCATTTTACTGTGTCATCTCTAGGCTTGAAAGAAACTCAACGAGGAGGCCATCATAAAGCTGCAAATCCAAGGAAAGCAGGCAAGTATGTGTATGCATGTGTGCCAGTGATGCTGCATGGATCAGGGAGAGTGTGTGGATGGGAAGCTGTTGTCATATAACTCCTTGTGTAGGTGTGGGTCACCCATGGCCCAGGGCATGCGCAGCCACGCTGAACCACATAGGAAAAAACAAACTCCTAAAGAACATAACATCCTGATAGTTCGTAACATAACATCGTGATAGTTCACTCTAGATGTGCCTTACCCAACGACGCCCAGGATTTGACCATATATAGACAGAACTTCCATGAGCAGTAGATTAGCAATTGTAGTTTGACAGGCTGTCTTAAACCACATGCTGATTGCTCCTCCTGCCTTTGTCCTATCTCAATAAAAGGGGCTTCCAGGTCCCATCTGGGTCGCTCCATCCCGAGAAAGCTCGTGTCCGTGTCTTTTCTCAACATTGGCCTCATGGATGAACCACGAGTACATCACAGGAAGCATAGATCAGGAAGGATACCCAGAAAGGATATTTTCCTGCAATTTGTTGTGTGCTGTGCAAAAAACCCAACTCTAAATAAAAGTATGCACCAAAGATAGATAATCAGAAAATCTTATGCCTAGACATTTAAAATACTGAGAAGGAAACTGATAGCATGGGCAAAGAGACTATCTGAAATTGTATGAACGGTCTCATAACAGAAAATGCATTCTGAATTCAGTGAGACTGATTTTTGAGTAGAGATGCATAAATGGATATAACGATGAGAAGAAAATGTGTCTGGAAGTAAACAGCCAGGCTTTCAGGGAGGACATTTTAAGGTACTTTGGCCCACATTTATCACACAGTAAGTTCTCAGAAAATTTGTTAATATGGCTTGCTATGAACTATTTTTCTTTGGGACATTAAGGCCATGTGTTCCTTTCACTGTGGCACTGATTGCATCCATGCCTACTTAGCCCTAATAGTAACACAGCTCTAGGTGCTCCGTGCGCAGCATTAAGTGCTAGTTTTGTCCATTGAGCAGAGAGTGTAGGGCAGAGGTGGGTTCCTACCATTTCGCACCTATTCGGTAGAACCGGTTCGTCAAATCTACCGAACCGGTTAGAAGAGGTTCCACCAGTGGACCCAGAAAGCAGGCCACAACTACAGAAGAGGTTCCAAAATTCTTTGAAACCCACCACTGGTCCTTGGATATGATTATTCTACACTATCATGCTCCTATTTATAAAACTCAGTGCCTCTGTGAAAGGTAAGGATGACTACTGCGTTTGTGGTGCAATCAGAACATTGCGTGTGTTGAAGTTGTTTTAACGCAAACCAAAGATGCCTTTTAAAAAACAGGTGTACATCATATTCTCATGCATGCCAGTGCTGTGTGTGAGTTAATTTAAGGTGGTTCTGACAAGTGTCGTCGGCATCTTCATATCTGGTCACATGGGCGACAAGCCACTCCCATCCGGTCACATGGGCGGCAAGCCACTCCCACAAAGGAGGCCACGCCCACAGAGTAGGTTCGAACAATTTTTGAAACCCACCACTGGTGTAGATCAATACTGGTTGCTTTTGATCAGTTCCAGAATGGAAGACTGAACAGTGTGCTAGAGAAAAGGTATGAGTTCAAATCTCTTTCAGGGTGAGTATTCATTTCTCCATCTATTCTACTTCTCAGAGCTAATAAAAGATGACATGGGATAAATGAATAGTTGTTAACCAGAGGACAAGCTACACAGGGATACATTAGTAAGAAACACGGTTTAAGCAAAGCAAGGAATAGGTAAGGGCAATTTTAACGTTAATTATGCTGTATTAGAAACAGGCAAATTTGGAAAACTCTGATATTTTTGCAATTTGCCTTTAAGTTTCCATAAGCTACTGGAGTAATTAGTACTTCTTTGACTGCTTAGTACATATGAATAAAAGGAGGAGTTTGTTGTCAACTCTCTTGTGTTACTTCTTTATCATGCTTCTCTCTCTTGATAGAATTTATTTATAAAGAAGAATTAAACCACGCTGGTCTGTGTGTAAAAGATTAATATCTGTTCCTAACATACCATCCTATATTCCTTCGTTTATCTTGTGGCAAATTTGAAGAGTTCTGTAGAAATGTAAGAGCAGTCGTCAATAGCTTTTAAATAATCTGATGTGGATGTGGAAAATAGACTTGTACATAGCTATACAATCCCCCCCCCCTTTTAGTAAGACATCAGCAGATCTACAGTAAATAAAAATTTATAAATACCAAAGCTCAAATATGGTTCAGAATTTCAGATGGAAGGGTAGAATGGGTTCATCTTTAAGTTAGTATGACACATGCTGAAAAGCAACTTTTTAAGGCCTGCTGTTTTTCTCTTGATAGGCTTAAAATGTATGAAAACCATTTTTAGATCATGATTGGAGAAGGCTAGGAAAGGAGGCAAAATGGTCTGGGAAAGTATATCTACTGTATATCAAATGTCATCCTCCATTACATGAAAATGGAATCAGAAAATGGCTCTTTCAGCACTTTAGAATTTAAGAGTTATAAAACGGAAAATCTTGAAAGGCAATGACTTGATCTTATTTTGCTGTAATTCTCCAGGTGGAACTAATTTTTATCACTTAATAGAATTCTGAAGACTAGAAATTGATTGATTGATTGATTGATTGATTGATTGATTATATTTGTATGCCGCCCTTTTCCCCCGAAGGGGACTCAGGGCGGCTCACAATTCAAATCAGGGAAGAGGGGTACAGACAAAAAATTAAAAAATGACACATAACAATGCATAATTTAAAACACACAACAGTCATACCATTCGAGATGGGGGCAACAGCTCTTTAGCCCCAGGCCTGTCGGAACAGCCAGGTTTTAAGGGCTTTGCGGAAGGCCTGGAGGGTGGTGAGGGTTCGAATCTCCACGGGGAGCTCATTCCAGAGGGCCGGAGCAACCACAGAGAAGGCTCTCCTCCGGGTAGTCGCCAGTCGACACTGGCCGGCGGATGGAATTTGGAGGAGGCCTAATCTGTGGGATCTAATCGGTCTAGTGGAGGTGATTGGCAGCAGGCGGTCTCTCAAGTACCCAGGTCCAATACCATGTCTGTTGCCATCAAACTATCGAAAACTGTGGCTTTCATACATTGTGCGAAGTAAAAATATCTGGGAATAAACCTAGAAGAGGCTTACTCCTGAGGAGACGTATATAAGATTGCTCTATGTTATAAACAGTTAAAGTCTGCAAAAGATAATATTGATATGTTAACCCACTGGAAAGATTTAAGGAGCTACAAATGCGATTTAATGAAATAAATGGCAATCTAACATTGGACCTTCCACTTTTACATTAACAAAAGTTTAGGTAAGTACAATGGGATGATTGTATTCTAGATTTTAAAAATCCCTCCTAATATTGTTTTTTTTTCTTGATCTAATATTTTTCCTGCCTCACAGATCCCGTTTCCTTGGGTGTGGGTGTGTGTTTGTGTGTGATCTGGTGTTGCAAATTTTTCCTATAGGCTAATTGTTTCCTGCAATTATATCCCTTTTAGAATTTTGGCCTGCCACACTTTCTCTTATTTCATTATGCTGTTTCATTAGTATAGTCGACGGGAGGGGGGAATAGAAGGAGTAGGATTGTGGAATGTATTGTTTTCATTCTTTACTAGAAGCCAAGGTCATCCTTTGTCTCCGTACTTTGACACCTGACCGGAAGCAGCTGGGTGTGGATGCCAGTGTGGAAGAAGAAGATCGGACCATGTGATGGATTGTGGGTGTGGGGACAAGATCATGAACTTTTAACTGGGTGGAATTCTGATTCCATAGCATAATGCCAAGATGTCTGATTTATTAAATTGGAACTTTAAGGATAGTTTTGCCTTGGTCTCTGATTTAATTCTACATGATACTTGGAACGCTAACATAGGCATCTCTTCCAAAGCAAATTGATGCTAAAACAGCAACATGTGTCTTGCCATGTAAGTTGTGTCCTTTTGTACTTCCATTATAGTGTGGAACACAAGTATGTAAGTGGAAGAACTTTGCATCATGAAGCACATTGCATCACTCCCTGTATCCCCATGAAATAAAAGGGCTCTTAACATGTTTGAGGAGCCGAGGTGGCGCAGTGGTTAGGGTGCAGTACTGCAGGCCACTTCAGCTGACTGTTATCTGCAGTTCAGCGGTTCTAATCTCACCGGCTCAAGGTTGACTCAGCCTTCCATCCTTCCGAGGTGGGTGAAATGAGGACCCAGACTATGGGGGCAATATGCTGACTCTGTAAACCGCTTAGAGAGGGCTGAAAGCTCTATGAAGCAGTATATAAGTCTAACTGCTATTGCTATGTTTAAAAAATGATTGGGAAGAAGTAAGTGACTTTGTTTTAGGTGAAAAAAATAAAAGCAAAAGCATGAAGCTGATAGAAGGACCTAGTTCAGATGTGACTCTTAAAACACCCACAACGGTTCTTCAGGCTGGTTTGAAAGCCCGGGGGAAGTGCGGAAGCCTGCTTTATTGAATAGCGGAATGATGCTATGGACAGAAGCACTGCTTCAGAATTACTTTTGAAGCTTACACAGTTCAAGAAAACATTAAACTAGAAACATGGATGTAATTTAAGTAATCAAAAAAGTAACAATTGAAAGAATTAAACCAACAGTGTATCTAAACCTGGCAGAATCCCCGTTTATCTAAAATCAGATTTTGTGAAACTTGCCTTTTTAAAATATCTCCCCCTGATTGTTGTTCTACTTTCTGCTTGAAATGACAAGTACCTAACCTTGTCGGGATGTTTCATATAAATAAATGATTAAATAAAATAAATTGGAATCAATGTCAGAGTCATCAATCCTTTCAAAGGCCAAATTAAACTCGGCAGTGTGCAACTCTGGGAGAAAATGCTTTGTGTTGCTGGCTTAGTTAATGATGACTGAGAGAAACCATTAATTTGGTTGAGGAGTATTAGAATACAGGACCTCCTACAATGCTCACCAATTCTTGGCTTTGTGCAGCTGCTTTCTCAGCTGGGAGTTCTAAATCAGCACTGTGAGAACAGACAGAAATGACCATCATGCATTTTCTCATGGTGGCAATTTGCCTTTCAGGGATGAAAACATACTGTTCAATTAACAATTTAGCCTCCTGCTCTCCTACTGACCAGCTCTTTCTCCCTCTAAGGTGTTCTGCTGAGATTGTGATTTCATAAAGGAGTCTTTTAATTTGCATTAGATAAAAAAACATGTTGATGAGTAAACAGTTGGTTTATCAGATTATATTTATTTTCAGATTTACATGGCAGCCTATTTGTATTTGTATTTGTATTTAGTTTATTTGTATGCCGCTCTAATTAGATATAATAAGTCCGTTCCCCAATCTCCATCAATCTTCTAGAAAAAGTCAAGTTCATCATTGGTCAATAAGTCCTATATAGTAGCATTGTGAAGAAGACATTTACATTTTGAGCATAAATTTAGTTGGGTTCATACATGCTAAATCATAGTTTTGTAAACACAATGAGCTGAACAAATGAAATGACACACAAGGCTAAACAATCCATGGCCTCAAATTCACAGATCGCTCCCAAATCTCTTGTTTCTGGTGTCTGTAGAAAAATCTATAGATTGCTAGGCTGAAATTGGACAGTGAATAACCCATCAACAGTGTTGTGACTCAGCAGATGGCTGCTGTGAGTCTTTTCGGGATACAAGGTTCATTATGCAGCTTATGGGGCTTGTTAGAGGCAGGTTTGGAGATAAAAGGACAGATGCTGCCACGCCCTAGTCGCAGGAGTCAACGTTCCTTCGTGCGTTTCTGGGTTCGTACAACATTGCTTGATACACTTGGATACACTTACAAAGGAAAAAAAAACCAGTTATTGGCTCTTCTGCTCTCCATACACCATATTTATACCTTATCCGACACGTTCTTCCTCCTCTCTCCTCCCCCTTTCTACATCCTGTCTTCCCTCCATCATTTTCTACTCTACTTCCCCTTCCTTTCTCCTTCTCCTCTCTCCCCTTACCACTCCTCCTTGTACACCTCATCTTCCCCCTTCATCCTCTCTCCTATCCCTCTCTTCCTATCTTTCTTCTCTCCTCTGCTTCCCACTCTTCCTCTAATTCAGCTTCTGAGCAGACTCCCTTTTATGTTGATGGTATTTATAATTCCATTTCAATATACATAAAAAAGATAAAAATAGCAGTATACATGTACAATCATAATACCTTAAAGTCCAACACCCCTCCTCCAACTTAGTAAACTCCGCTCCCTCCCACCCTCCCCCCCCAACCCCCCCAACCTTCCCCCCCTGACTTCCCAGAACCAATACAAGGTATAAATCTTTAACAAAAACAGTTTAAAATATACTTAAAGAGAAAGTAGAAAATTAATAACGTCTTTGAATTGAGCTTAGCTCCTCCTTGCTAGGCTAACTATAAACAATTTGTATGGTTTCTGATCTTAATCATAAGCTATCTGATGTTTCCCTTTTTCTAGGCGCTGTGTGTGTGTGGTATGGTGCAATAAGCTGGCTTCCTAAGAACATCACTCTTGAAAAAGCCAAGTTGTGACTTACCTAGCCAGTTATGGATTTTATCATGTCTATGAAATAGTGGCTAACTGTGATGCCAGCATGGATCCCTATGGGGTGAACCTGTGCCAGTCAGCAGGTTGGGGTGGAGGAAATTAAATAGGTTTCCTGGTAGAGTCAAGACTGCAAAAACTCTCATGACTAGGGAGGAAAGGGATAAGCTGATCCTAACCCTAAATTGATGTGTGTTTTTTTGTTTTTTTCTTCCCACTCTTTGGATGAAACCAAAATGTGATCCTCCCTGCAGAAAAGGGAGATTTCAATAAGCTGCCTGGGATATTAAACAAGAGCAATGGGTGACGTTGAGGTTCTCCTGTATGAATCAGTGCTGTGCTTAACCTGCTGAACTTGATGCTAATGCCTTAGGACAGGGAACTTCTGCCGAAAAAAATATCTGCTCCCTTGTGGTTACAGCTTTGCTTTTTAGCACAAAATGATGGTTCGTTCCTGAGACAGGGTTTGAAGGGTCTCGGTGGATTTTCCTTTCGGAAAAGGCTGCTTGCGAATCTGACGTCAAGGGAGTGCCGTCTGTGGATTGTACCATTAACCAAAGCAGGAATTTCTTGGCTTTTGCAGATCTCTAGATTTTATAGTTCGTGCCATTCCCTGAGAGTAAATTATAGGCAGCTAACTGTTAACAAAAAGTGTCAAAGGAGATCCTGTAGTATACATGTACTATAATTCTCATCTGTCTGGCGCACACTAATTTAGCCACCTGTCTCTGCCTCTATAGACAGCACAAATTAGATGGTCTCGGGAGAGTTTGTGCAGCTGATTGGTTCAACTTTACTGCCAAGGCAACCATTTCCTCTCTGCTGTGTGATTTAGACACTGCTTTATAACTTGGTTTTGGTTGAAGGTGGGGGGGAGTAGAACAGGAGAAAAATCTGTATCTAAACGGACGTGATCTATCTTTAATGAAGATTCACACTAGAGTTTTATTTCCTTGCAGAACAATGCACAGCCTAAAGATGAGACACATAACCGTGAAAAGTCTTTCAAAGAAGTGAAATGAGTCAAAGACAGGAATGTATGCCAAGAGTAACTATTACCAGCAGAGATACCTGTTGTGGCCCAGCAGGAGACGTTGGAGCTGCCACCAGACTCCGACAGCGAGGGGCCCTAGGAGTCGGCTCTGGAGGATGTGGAGGACCCTGGACAGGGTTCCGACTCCAAGCAGGGCGCAGAGAGGCTGGTTGGCCACCAGGAGGCGCCTGAGCCTTGGACCAGTGGGGAGGAGACAAGGGAGTGTGATCCGGACGTCATGCATTGGAGCAGTGGGGAGGAGACAAGGGAGTTGTTCCTAGATGCCCGGCACCAGAGAGCTAATAGGCGTAAGGAACAATTACGCAATTACAGGAGGTAATTGCACTCAGCTGGTGGTCATTAGGATCCTCTCCAGACTATAAAAGGACTGCTTGTACACACGCCCCTTTTGCAGAAGTCAACACAGGAACGAATGTTGGAGAACATTATTGTGAGCTTAGCTGGATTGCTGCCAAGGACCTGTCTGTCTGTTAATTAAATGTCGTAACTTATCTTTGGCTTGGAGTGTGTTGGTGTGGGACGAGGGGGGTCATAAGCAATCCTTTTATAGTCTGGAGAGGAGCCTAATAACCACCAGCTGAGTGTAATTACCTCATGTACTTGCACAACTGTTCCTGACGCCTATTAGTTCTTCAGTGCTGGGCATCCAGGAACAACTCACTGCTGGCATCAGGCTCACTCTCCCTTGTCTCCTCCCCACTGGTCCAAGGCTCAGGTGCCTCCTGGTGGCCAACCAGCCTCTCTGCACCCTGCTCAGAGTTGGAATCCTGTCCAGGGTCCTCCACATCCTCCAGAGCCGACTCAGAGGGCCCCTCGCTGTCGGAGACTGGTGGCAGCTCCAACGGCTCCTGCTGGGCCACAACATAAGGTAAGTATGATAGTGTAACACTGAAATGGTACTGGGAAGGAGGAACTGGAAAGGAAGAACTGGGAAGGATTTTTTGGGCCTCAGTAAGTGATGTCATTCAGTTGATTTAGCAATGTGAAAGCTAAGCAGGGATGGCCTTAGAAAGGAAAACTATCTGGAAATTTCAAGACTGTGGCTAGATTCAGCTAGCTCTTTCAGGAAAGCTGCATGGATACAGGAACTGCCTTGATGTTGTCTTTAGCTTCTAAGAGCTCTTCCATACAATTTACAGTTAACATATCATTGATATGTGATCTTAATTTTCATTTTGTTGGTTGCTTTAACAGCCGATTGATATTCATCAATTTGTCCCCCCAAATACTAATAATGGGCAGAGCAGGAGGGTTGAAATTGATGAAGCCTTAAGGTTGGATTATGGAGAATTGGTTTCAAACCTTTATGTAATTATGAATTAGAATGGCCTCAGAAACACTGGTGTTATTCGTTATTTATTTAATTTATAGGGTAGCCCAAATTTAAAAATGGGTCAAGTCCTGCCTTAGCCATAAAAGCTAGCTGGGTGAGTTTGGGCCACTTACTTTTTCTCAACCCAATCTGCCTCACAGGATTGTGATTGTGAGGAAAATAGGAGGAGAAAGTGCTGTGCTGTATATGTTCAACATTTGGAGTTATTTGTAAAAATAATAAAGCTGTGGTGACGCAACACTGGAAGAAGGAAGATTTGCCTACTATTCAAGAATGGACATTAAAAGTAACAAACCTAGCAGAGATGGCTAAAATATCAGCATATCTCAAGGACCATTCAGATGAGAGATATAAACTGGAGTGGAGAAGATGGATTGACTATACTCAAAATAAATACGGGACTAAGAAGTTCCAGATAGTTTATGACCGAAGAAACAAGGAATGATATAATCTGTTTAGAGTTAGCCTAGCAAAGAGGAGTTAAAGCTCAAATGAAAGATGATACTAACTTCTTTTTTTAAGTTTATCTTAGAGTATCTTTGTTAACGATTTATAGTTTATCTACTCAGACTTGGTAGGCGTGAGCTATAAATGGTGCCTGCCTGTCCTGGCTCACGCCGATTACCTCCCTCAGACCGATTAGATCTCACAGGTTAGGTCTCCTCCGGATTCCATCTGCCAGTCAATGTCGGCTGGTGACTCCCCGGGGGAGGGCCTTCTCTGTGGCTGCTCCGATCCTCTGGAATGAACTCCCTGTTGAGATCCGGACCCTTACTACCCTCCCGGCCTTCCGCAAAGCCACCAAGTTCTGGCTGTTCCAGCAGGCTGGGGGGGGGGGTGTTGAGAAGCATCTACCTCCACGGAAATTGTGAATGTTGGTTTTGTTTTTAATATGTTGTCTTTGTCTCGTTTTCCCCCTTTCCCTTGTCTTTTGTGAGCCACCCGGAGTCCTCCGGGAGTGGGCGGCATACAAGACAAATAAATAAATAAATAAATAAATAAATAAATAAATAAATAAATAAATAAATAAATAAATAAATAAATAAATAAATAAATAAATAAATAAATAAATAAATAAGATTTATACCCTGTATTGGGAAGCCGGGGGGGGGGGAGGTTGGGGGGGGTGGGGGGGTGGGGAGGGTAGGGGTAGGGAGGTAAATATTTGTAAAAGTTTTTTTTTCCAAAATTTTCAATAAAAAATAAATAAATAATAAAGCTGAGAATACAAAACAAACAAACCCACGAAATTGCCATCTAAGATAGTAAAATTAACCTATACAATAAAACTAACAAATATGATGCAAGTATTTCAGTAATACTAAACCACAGGTTCCAATGTATATTTGTACAGCCAATTGGCTGTTTCTCTCTCAGTTTGATCATGTAAAGTAGATGCATACACACTCCAAACAGTTAATTATGTTTAGGTCCATGCTGTTTCATTATTATTATTTTTTTAACAAAGGCCCAAGGAAGTTTTGCTTGTGAAGAAAGCATTTGGCGCTATGAGAAAATCTGTTCTCTTGTTCTTAGGAAACCATGCTTTCTTCTGCTGAACATGGTTGCTAGGGAAACCACCTTCTTTGTAAGAGTTCAAGGTAGCACACTCACTCTCCCCTCATAAGTGTAGCTAGATATGCAATCTCCCAATTCAATATTAATGCAGCAGCTTACAGTGATTCCGCTTATCAGAAATACTCGACTCTACAAGGCTTCTTCAATTTGTGTTGTGCTGTTTCAGTTACGTGGGAAATTTACATAGCCGGTCTCCTTATATACCATAACTCTTGGCAGCTTATAGCAACAGTAAAACCATAATAAAAATCCAATATCCCAAAACCAGCATCTCACATTCTAAAGCAACACTCCATAATCATTGGGGCAGAGGTGGGCTCCTAACAGTTTGGACCGGTTCGGGTGAGTAGGTAGTAATTTGGCCTGCCATGCCCCCAAACCGATTCTATCGGCGGCGCTGTAGGTGGTGTCCATCTTGTTTTTTGCTTCTGCGGAGAAGCATTTTTTTTTACTACTGGGCACGTGCGCACCCGCACACCTGAAGTGCGCCCCTGAGTGAACCGGCAGTAGCAGAAGCCGGAACCCACTCCTGGATTGGGGCCTAGATTCACCCCATCACAATTCTTACGAGAAGAAACAGCTTTTTAAGGTACCGCATTTTTTGGAGTATAAGACGCACCTTTTTCCTTCAAAAAAGAGGCTGAAAATCTGGGTGCGTCTTATACACTGAATACAGCATTTTTTGCCTCTTTAAACCCTGCCCCCTTCACCAAAATGGCTGTGCATAGCCTTTAGGAGCCTTGCGGAGTGCTCCTGCGGGCTGGAGAGGGCAGAAATGAGCGAAAAACAGGCTGTTTTTTGCTCATATTTTCCCCCCTCCTGGAGCACACTACAAGCCTCCTAAAGGCTATTCATGCCCTTTAAAAAAAAAGAAGAAAATGGGCCCATTTTCGTGAAAAACGGGTCATTTTTGGGAGGTCTGCAGAATGCAAAAACCTTTTTTTAAATTTGCCTCTTCAAAACCTTGGTGTGTCTTATACTCCGGTGCGTCTTATACTCCAAAAATACAGTGTTCTGGAAGGACAGGGTCCTGGTGGATCTCAAAGTGGAGGATATTCCACAGGGAGGGACCATTACTGAGAAGGTGTATTTCCTAAACCCCTCTAGGTAACAACCTTTAAGGAGAGGGACGTAGAGCATGTCACCTTAGCTGATCTGGAAAATGGTCACTTTCTGTCCTCTTTGTGAACAAAGATGCATTTCTTCCATCTATGATTTCCTGATAATACAAACTGGACCACGTTATGCCAAAGGAATCAAGATTTTTTTCTTCATACTTCAACATCCACATGTTACAAAGATGCTGTTTCTCTACTGGAGTAAAACCATTCCATATATGAGAGCCAAGGTGGCGCAGTGGTTAAATGCAGCACTGCAGGCTACTTCAGCTGACTGCTAGTTCTGCAGTTCGGCTGTTCAAATCTCACCGGCTCAGGGTTGACTCAGCCTTCCATCCTTCCGAGGTGGGTAAAATGAGGACCCAGACTGTGGGGACGATATGCTGACTCTGTAAACCGCTTAGAGACGGCTGAAAGCCCTATGAAGTGGTATATAAGTCTAACTGCTATAGGTTGTTACGATATATTGTACTGTGTTACAGGTAGTCCTCAACTTATGACAGCAATTGAGATTGGAATTTCCATCATAGGTCACAATGGTCACAAGTTGAGACCACCATGTGGCTGGACCCAATTTTACAACCGTTTTTAAAGTGAGTCACATAGTTGTAAGTGCAAATTCATTTTCTTGAATGGGAAAATGCCAGAAAGCAGAGGGAAAAAAACCATTGCAAATTGTGGTCATGTGTCCACAGGATATTGCATCCATTGCAAAATGCAATCATATGACCGTGGGATAGGAATGTGGCAGCACCTTTTCCATGGCTATCCCAATTCTGAACAATCATTAAATTACTGGTCATAACCCAAGGATTACTTACAGTGTATGCTATTTTCATAGGGCTTATGAGAAGCTTTCATTGAAACTGACTTTGAATGGTATACAATTTTAAGGGGGAAATATATGGGATGCACTGAGAGACAGTATTAAGAGATGTAACTGAGAGGAGGAGAGAAGATGAGATAACTCTACCATGGGTGATGAGGGACAGAATTTGTCTCCACTGAACTATTTCCCAGATTGCAACCCTATAAAGCTTAATTGGAACCAATTATTTCGTTTATTTCGTCTACCACACTTTTGAACTGACTTTTCCCAACAATTATTTAGACCGGGCTCCCTGCAAATGTAGTTCAGGTTCTCAAAGAAATATTATTTTGTTTTATTTCATATCTTTGCATTTTAAGCAAACCGTTTTAAGCATAGAAGACAGAGTAAAAATACAGATTCATTTCCTCAGAGTTGGAAGATTTAAGATGTCTAACGTGATCTCACATAAAAAAGTAGATGTCTACATGCCTAAAAAAAAGAGAGGAAGCCAGTCCTATGTGTTGTATGTAAGACAGAAGAGGTAGAAATGATTTAGATAAAGAAAGGAAACATGCAGGGACAACTCGTCCTATGCTTTTATTAAACATCTTGACATGGTGTGATAGCTCATGCTGCTACTGCTGATGTATATGGTACGTCTCAGTGTGCATACAATTTTTTGTGCACGCAAGGCACCAACCATTTGCAGGGAAATAAATACGACAGAGGAAATCTGTTGCTTGGCACTGTATGTTTTCCATGGGACAAAGAAGGATCAGTTTAATCCAATACAGTAACTTTTGGTTAATCATAAGGTCCCAGAGCTGTCGATTATATCACACTGGAGAGGAGTGATGGTGTTGGTGGTGTCCCTGGAGATGCTTCTTCTTCTTTTTTTTTTTTTCCATGAGCTCACATCACATGCCAGAATGACTTCATGCTTGGCAAATCTCACTTCAGGGGGTAGGGAAACGTCTGTCATTCCATTTGCATTGGCTGATCTGCATTGCACGGGGATTTCATAAAGTAAGCATTTTCTTTTCCATGTGTAAAGAAATGATGATCTTAGCTATATCAACAGCAATCACAAAAGAATGCAAAAGAGCAGAGAGTTTCATCCTTATGGCCTTTCATTTATTCATGTCTTGCAATTCCCTTCTCAAGAGCACTCTTAGGCATACAAACATATATAAGGATACCCCCCCCTCTCTCTCTCTTGCTCTGCCTCTGTCTTTCTCTCTCTCTGTCTCTCTCTGTCTCTCTCTGTCTCTCTCTGCCTCTGTTTCTCTCCCTCTCTCTCTCCGCCTCTCTGCCTCTCTCTCTCTCTCTCCCCTCTCTCTCCCCTCTCTCTGCCTCTGTCTCTCTCTGCCTCTGTCTCTCTCCCTCTCTGCCTCTCTCTCTCTGCCTCTGTCTCTCTCTCTCCCCCTCTCTCTGTCTCTCTCTCTCCCTCTCTCTGCCTCTGCCTCTGTCTCTCTCCCTCTCTCCCTCTCTCTTTCTGCCTCTGTCTCTCTCCCTCTGTCTCTCTCCCTCTCTCCCTCTGCCTCTGTCTCTCTCTCTCTCTCCCCCTCTCTCTGTCTCTCTCTGTCTCTGTCTCTCTCTGCCTCTGTCTCTCTCCCTCTCTCTCTCTGCCTCTGTCTCTCTCTCTCTCCCTCTCTCTCTCTCTCTCTCTGCCCATGTCCTCTCTCTATCATTAATCAAATATCTGAACACAGTAAGAACAATCAGCACTTGAAATATTACTTAGAGCATTAAAAATTGTAGCCAGAAGAACAAAACCAAACTAAAACAGCAGAAAATCTGGATTCAGACAAGGAAGATTTAAAACCTTCAGAAGTAAGAAAGCCAGAATCTTCTTCCATTTCAGATGGCAGTTACATAAGCAAAAGCTCCTTGGCATATTTTTCAGAGAATGAAAAATTCATAATAAAGGACTAAGTCAATTATGTGTCATTGCAGGTTTAAATTTGATTTTTAATATGCCTAATTGGGTTCTTGGGAAATAGTTGTTGTAAACCTGAAAAATTATTTATTTATTTACATTTCTAAACCACTCATCTCCTGCACAGAGGGGCCGGTACAAATGACTGAACTGTCCACGAGACTATCCAAGCAATTGTCTATTGTGCCTTACATTCCATTTCTGTATTATGGAAAGTTATAGTTCCCTTAAGTACGTTTGTTTGTTTCTTATTATGTGTTCCTTTAATTGCTGAGAATCCTGCCAGTCGACTCAATAATAAACAATAGTAAGCAATATTACAACGAGCAAGGAAAGCCAGATCTTCTTGATTCAAATTTTTTTGGAACCTACTCTGTGGGTGTGGCCTTCTTTGTGGGAGTGGCTTGCCAGCCATGTGACCTGGTGGGAGTGGCTTGCCAGCCATGTGTTCTCTCTCTCTCTCTCTTTCTCTCTCTCTCTCTCACTCTCTTTCCTTCCTTTTGTCTCTCTGTCCCTTTTTTCTTTTTTTCTTTCATCTCTCTCTCACACTTTTTCTTTCTTTTTTCTTTTTTCTTTATTTCTTCCTTTCTTTCTCTTTCTCTCTCTCTCTGTGTCAGTCTCTCTCTCTGTGTGTGTGTGTGTGTGTGTGTGTGTATGTGTGTGGCAGTGGTGGGTTTCAAAAATTTTTGGAACCTCTTCTGTAGGTGTGGCCTGCTTTCTGGTGGAACCTCTTCTAACCAGTTCGGTAGATTTGACGAACTGGTTCTACCGAATAGGTACGAACTGGTAGGAACCCACCTCTGATGTGATGCAAGTCATACTCTTCATGAACACCATAGGCAAATTTATCTTAGAAAGCTTGAATTGAAAAGAATCCAAACACATACGAGACAGAAAACTTCAAATTTAGCAGTGTCATCTTTAAGATACTCCCCCCTTTGTGATGCCATATAATCTAAACAAAATCTTTCATACCACATGATCCCAGGCAACAAATGGAGTGCTCCCTTCCATAAAAAAAAATAGTTGTCTAGTTGCCAATTGACTATACTAGTTGTATGGAAAAAGATTGCTCAGCTCAGCTCTGTAGGCAGTATTGTTGAAACAGTGGTGGAGGGTAGCATCATTTTAGTTATTGATTCACAATGCTCCAGGATTCAGGAAGTAATTCTGAAGATAAGCTTCAGTTCCTCTGGATTTAACTGAAGTTAAAGATTGATAGATTGATTATTTGTCATTAAGTTGTTTTTGCTTCCTAGTGACCACATCATTGGTGGGTTTCAAAAATTGTTCGGACCTACTCTGTGGGTGTGGCCTCCTTTGTGGGAGTGGCTTGCCACCCATGTGACCGGATGGGAGTGGCTTGCCGCCCATGTGACCGGATATGACGATGCCGACGACACTTGTCAGAACCACCTTAAATTACCTCACACACAGCACTGGCCTGCATAAGAATATGAGGTAAACTTGTTTTTTAAAAGGCATCTTTGGTTTGCGTTAAAACAACTTCAAGACACGCAACGTTCTGATTGCACCACAAACGCAGTAGTCATCCTTACCTTTCACAGAGGCACTGAGTTTTATAAATATGAACATGATAGTGTAGAATAATCCTATCCAAGGACCAGTGGTGGGTTTCAAAAAATCTTGGAACCTCTTCTGTAGGAGTGGCCTGCTTTCCGGGTCCAATGGTGGAACTTCTTCTAACTGGTTTGGTAGATTTGATGAACCGGTTCTACCGAATAGGTGCGAACTGGTAGGAACCCACCTCTGGACCACATAGATCAGGGGTGTCAAACTGGTGGCCCAGGGGCCAGAAGCATCATGTGCAGGCCACTCCCATCCCAGCTTCACAAAGGGAAAAAACATTGCAATACATTATGTGACAGCAACGTGACACCACAAGTTTGACATCTGACGGCATAGACAAGAGTTTCTCCATTATGATCTATCTCTAATCTACACTGCAATATCTATTGTTTTAGGTATTCCAGTGTAATATGCAATACATTACAGATAATGCTCAATAAGGCATTTTTTAAACTGTTTCGTTCGAGATTAATTTATTTTCACAGGCATCCCTGGAGAATGTGGCAAGCATGCAAATACCAAGAGTTAACTATAATTCACTGAAGGGAATAGTTATATTTGTTTATGCAGTAGTAATAACTACAGCTGCTAATGCATAGAAAACAGGGATGATTTTCCAACAGCATGCGACAGCTGGTTAATTATGCTGAATGGTAGTTCACAGCTAAACACAGAAATCAGATGTGGTTAGCCGCAGCAGAGAAAGCAGGAGGTTTAATACACATTCATCTCTATCCATTAATGAATGAAGTCCCACCTTCTTTTGAGTTGTGGCTCTGACAGGCAATGCAAAGACCACATGTGATCCTTGGTTTGAAAAGAAAAAAAGATGGCTTATCTCTGACATACGCTCTTTGAAAGCTGAAGGCGTATTTGCTTGCTATTAACGATAAAGGGATCTCTGAAGAAAGTAAGTTTGCTTCCATTCCCTGGCTTTGCCTTCAGAAAGGCAAATGAATTCCACACATTTTCTCTTTTCAGTTGATTTGTAAGAAATAATCCGACATTGTTGTGTGCAAATTTGCTATTCTACCTGAAATATCACAATGCAAAATTTTGCAGAGATCTAGTAAAGGAGACATTTGCAATTCTGCCCCAACTGATTGCTTTCAATAGCTCAATAATTTTAATGTGGTTAATAGCCAAGAATTATGAGAATTATAATCCAAACAGATGGATGCTCCATTAGGGCAAATCCATCATTTCCAATCCCTGTCATTCTCACATGAGTTCATTTGTTCATAAGGGCTGTTCCTCACAGCCAGGTTAATGTCCATAATCTCCTATTCCTGAGAAAAATATACAGATGCAAACAGAGTGGTTTCATTCAGAGGCCCTACTGTGTTGATTTAAAAAAAAAATATGCCAGCAATTTACCAGTTCTGGTTTTATTCTAAGATTTCTCAATTCATAAAATAACTATGAAAGCACAGTTATCACACTGTATATGTGATGGTGAATTAGGCTGCTCAGAATCTAGTGAGATGGGAAGCATATACATTTCATCAATAAATAAAATAAATTTAAAATGATAAAGCTACATTTTTTTAACATGTTATGTTCTTGATGAAGAGTTTCTCCTATCCTTATGTAACCTGATATTATGACATAACTATAGTCTATTGAAGTAAAACTTCACAAGCTTTGGGGACTAAAAAGTCTTCGGTAAGATCAGTATAATTAACTGTATCCCGATTTTATTTCATCTTAATTTTTTATATGTGTCTGATGTGTTCTGCCTTGAATTACCGTATATACTCGAGTATAGGCCGACCCGAATATAAGCCGAGACACCTAATTTTACCACAAAAAAACTGGAAAAGTTATTGACTCGAGTATAAGCCTAGGGTGGGAAATGCAGCAGCTACCGATAAATTTCAAAAATAAAAATAGATACCAATAATGCCATTGCCCATTGAATAACATATACAGCCTGCCTGTGCCCATTAAATATACAGTAGCCATTGTAAAAATTTGCTCTGCATAACAAATTATTATCACACAATACCGGTGTATTCAATGAAATACTTCACTCACCTCATGATGCTGATGTCCCGCTGTGATGATGATGTCCCGCCTCCTATGACACACGGCACAGTGATTCCTATCATTGGATCACTGTACCAGAGGAGGTGGGACATCGCTATGTGGCTGCTTGCCATAACAAGGAGGAAGTGGGACATCGTTGCAGAGCGGCAGGAGGGGGAGGAAGGGGAATCGTAAGATAGCCCTGCATTACATTAGAACGTGAGGAGGGGGGATGGTGCAGTGCACGCTGCGCGGCAAACTGACACAGAGGGAGGGGAAACTCACAGGGGCGCTGGGCCATTCACGAGCGTCACCCAGCGGCATGGCCCCGCCCCTTTTTCTCCTCCATTTCGGGCAAATTTTTCACTGACTCGAGTATAAGCCGAGGCGGCTTTTTTCAGCCCAAAAAGTGGGCTGAAAAACTAGGCTTATACTTGAGTATATACAGTAGTCATAGCAATAGCAATAGCAGTTAGACTTATATACCGCTTCATAGGGCTTTCAGCCCTTTCTAAGCGGTTTACAGAGTCAGCATATCACCCCCACAGTCTGGGTCCTAGAACTGCAGGCCACTTCAGCTGACTGTTATCTGCAGTTCAGCGGTTCTAATCTCACCGGCTCAAGGTTGACTCAGCCTTCCATCCTTCTGAGGTGGGTGAAATGAGGACCCAGACTGTGGGGGCGATATGCTGACTCTGTAAACCACTTAGAGAGGGCTGAAAGCCCTATGAAGCGGTATATAAGTCTAACTGCTATTGCTATTGCTATTGCTATCTCCCTTTCTTGTTAATTATTGTACTGTCTTTTCAGCAATACATTTTCATATGAATTGAAAATGCACCTTTTTGTATCTGTGTTTCATTTTAGGTGATACTTTGTAGAACAAATATGGGTAGATTTCCAAGTTTAGTAAAATATCTGACATATTATTTGCTTTGTTTTTGTGTTTGTTTGTTTATTTGTTTGAATGAATGAATAAGGCAGGAAACTGACTCAATTTGAATCAGGCAAATCAGACTTGTAACAAAGACACCCATTGAATGGTGGAATTTTGAGGTTTAAAATAACCAATATATGTGTTTGCTTAGCAATACTTCCTCAAATAGAAATTAAAATCTTATAAGCTATCATGTAGCATATCAGAGACAGTGTGTTTTGTTTGATACAATACTTATTTACATGCAGGAAACTATTTTTTTTTCCTTTTAATGGCAAGGTATGTTTGCATACTACAGTAATATTAAGTACAGATAAGAATATGTGTAACTTGTTTTGGTTACATGCAAAATAATTTTGCAGTGACTTCTAATTCTAGAACACCCTATAGGATCATGAATAAATATTAATAACACACAGTACTTTTGAATGTGCTTTATTTTAAATAAATAAATAGCCACACTATAGAGGATAGGTAAACATTTTATTGCCCCATTATTTTCACCATGTACCTGGCAATAAATTCAATTTAACTCGATATAGCTTATTTCTGAACAGCAAATGTGCTCTCTCTCCTAGTGTAAAGAAATATGGAACTGACTGGATCACAGCACTCTTGCTAAGAGGGTTGCATGATAAAGAGGAAGATTGAATGGGCATTTTTTTAAATCATTCTGGACCCTGGGGTTTCCTTACAAGGCCATTAGCATAATGGTTTCATTTAGGGATGGCTTAGTCTAACAGGACTTCTGTATAGTGTAAGATCCAACCAATTATATGAACATGATAAGTAATTGAATGAATAGGATTCAATACATCTTATAAAAGGGTCTGTATTCATATGATAAATGCTGTGATTTTACTGGTATTATTTTGAGATCTCTCTCCCTCTCCCTCTCCCTCCCTCCCTCCCTCCCTCCCTCCCTCCCTCCCTCCCTCCCTCTCTCTCTCTCTCTCTCTGTCTCTCTTTCACACAGACACACACACACACCTCTATCTTTTCTGCCATAGATTTAAATCACGAACCTTCCAATGTGTATGCTGTTGTGTCTTACTGTGAGCCAAACAGTATTTTAGGAAGTGGCAGATTACAGTTCCCAGCACATCTCAATTGGCCATACTGGCTTGAACACCTAGATTAAATTCTAATTCTAACTGCTCTAAGGCTACGAGCAGTGGTGGGTTTCAAAAATTGTTGGAACCCACATTGTGGGTGTGGCCTCCTTTGTGGGAGTGGCTTGCCACCCATGTGACCGGATGGGAGTGGCTTGCTGCCCATGTGACCGGATGGGAGTGGCTTGCCACCCATGTGACCAGGTATGAAATTATGAATTAGTACTTAGGTCGGTCCAAGTAGCTAAGAGCCAAGGTGGCGCAGTGGTTAAATGCAGCACTGCAGGCTACTGCTAGATCAGCAGTTCAGCGGTTCAAATCTCACCGGCTCAGGGTTGACTCAGCCTTCCATCCTTCCGAGGTGGGTAAAATGAGGACCCAGATTGTTGGGGGCAATATGCTGACTCTCTGTAAACCGCTTAGAGAGGCCTGAAAGGCCTATGAAGCAGTATATAAGTCTACTGCTATTGCTATTCAGAAGTTGGTGGTTAGAAGCAATCGTAAAGCAAGATATGGAATTAAAACCAGAAATATTTTGTTGGCTATTTTAAAGGGAGTATAATATATATTTAATTTTACACATGTTAGCAGCTGCTGGAATTGTGTTTGCACAACAGTGGAAAAACAGAGATATGTAAATGAATAAATATTACAATGTGCAGAAATAAATAAATTGACAATGAAAACCAAGAAGGCTTTAAATACTTTTTCGTGTGGGATTGGTTTTAGCAATTGCCAACTAACGGAAACAGAAATTAGAAATCCAAAAGTATGAAAGAAAACACCAATTATGTAAGCCTATGAGTCTTTCTCCGAGGTGGCGCAATGGTTAGAGTGCAGTACTGCAGGCCACTTCAGCTGACTGATATCTGCAGTTCAGCGGTTCTAATCTCACCGGCTCAAGGTCGACTCAGCCTTCCATCCTTCCGAGGTGGGTGAAATGAGGACCTGGATTGTTGGGGGCGATATGCTGACTCTGTAAACCGCTTAGAGACGGCTGAAAGCCCTATGAAGCGGTATATAAGTCTAACTGCTATTGCTATTGCTAGATGAGGCAATTCCATTTTTTATCGTTTTTGTGATCTTAGAAACTTTGATTGAAAGCCACCCGTTTGCAGCACGCTAAAAGGCTAATTCGCCGTTTACTCCTAGCATTTATATTCCATCTTTCTTTGGGAGTTACAATATCTTCTTGTTTTCTTTTTTTAATTTAATGTAAATGGACATGTCCTATAAGGTCCATCTTTAATAAAAACAAAACTTCCATAAAGCAGAAGAGTAATGAGAATGTAACAGTTAAAATGGAGTTAATTGATAAAAACAGTCTGAGAGCACTCTGGTTCAGAAGCAGCTGTTACTCTACAAATTCCCAAGTGAATAGCATGTCTTCAGTTGTGGTTTTAAACAAAATAATGTGGGGGGGCCAACTGTATTTCCCCTGAGAGAGTTTTCCAGATCCACGTTGCCATCACTGAGAAACTCCTGCTTCTTTTAATGGCTCTGCTGTACAATCTTAGTGGGCACTCGAGTGAGGATTCCCCAGCTGATACCGCATTGCCATCATGGATTCATTCAGTTTTTAAATATTTGTATTCTTTGCCATCATGGGAGAGTTATTGCTAAACAATTCCTGGTGAGTTTCCCCCACCACAATAAGCCTATGAGATAGCTTGTGTGATACAAAGTGTGTGTGATGCTTTATGGGTTTTGGTACTGAATGGAGATGAATATTTTGCTCCTCCTTCTGGGAAAAAAAAGTCTTACAATGGTTATTGCAACCAAAGTACGGAAATATGTCTCCTATACATTTCTCTATCATGGAGAATGTGATCCTTTCTGCAGACGTGAATTGTTGGTTCTACCACAAAACCGCGGATGACAAAATCGCGGTCGACGAAAGCGCGTATGTGACGTCATCACAGCGCGACGAAAAAGATCGAAAAATGTAAAAATAAAGCTAAAACCTTCCCCTAACCCCCCCAAACCTAACCCTAAACCTAACCCTTAACCTAACCCTAAACCTAACCCTAACCCTAACCCTAAACCTAACCCTAAACCTAACCCTAAACCTAACCCTGAACCTAACCCTAACCCTAACCCTAACCCTAACCCTAACCCTAAACCTAAACCTAACCCTTAACCTAACCCTAAACCTAACCCTAAACCTAACCCTTAACGTAACGAAAAACCTAACGCTAACCCTTAACCTAACGCTAAACGTAACGCTAACGCTCTAACCCTAACCCTAACCCTAACCCTTAACCTAACCCTAACCCTAACCCTAACCCTAACCCTTAACCTAACCCTTACCTTTATGTGAATCGGCTTGCTGTAATTTAATTTTTATTTCAATTTTTCGATCTTTTTCGTCGCGTTGTGATGACGTCACATACGCGATTTCGTCGACCGCGCTTTTGTGGAACGCGCTTTTGACGGGTCACGGAATTGTTGCTTTTTTACAAACTGACTTGGAATCTGCTTAGCTAAGGCTACCACCGAAGCTTTCTCATTTAGACATCTGAAAGAGCCAGATCAGTAGAGACAATTTTTATTGATTGATAAATTTACAACGATGTACATATTCATTTTGTGAGGTGGCCATTTTTAATGTTCAGCCAAATTACAAAGGTCTGATATGGTTATATTTCCTTCCTATCTGACATTCTGAAGGAAGCCTTGGAAAATAACTTTAGAAATGCGTTTGTAGATTTCATTTTCCTGTGAAATTGCCATTAGTGCCACATATATTTCTAAGTCTTTGATATAATTCTAAAATGCTGCCTAGTTAACATGTAGCAAAAAAATTGCCTGTCCTCTCGCTCTTTTTTTTAGAGAGCCACGTGATTTGTTTTATCGACAATAAATGTCATGGATATCTGTAGTCATTGCACAATTTCCAGGAAAAAAACCTTTAGAAAAGAAAGCCACAACAGGAATGGATAATTAAGAGGGAAAAATCTGTGTTGTGTCTGCTTCGTTTTTTTATCTTTTTGCTAAGCTGCCAGACATCATTGCTTCACCATTCCTCTGGGATACTTTCCCCAGGGTAAAAGCTTTGCAGCTTTTATAAAGCTGCAAAGAAATATGGATTTAGATTCCTAATGCTATCATTCAACTGAGCATTCCTTTTTGGAAGTAGGCTTCATGGCCCAGCCTACTTGATTCCTCTAGGTAAAGGTTCTCCTCACACGTATGGGCTAGTTGTTTCTGACTCTAGGGGGCAGTAGCAATAGCAATAGCAGTTAGACTTATATACCGCTTCATAGGACTTTCAGCCCTCTCTAAGCAGTTTACAGAGTCAGCATATTGCCCCCAACAACAATCCGGGTCCTCATTTTACCCACCTCGGAAGGATGGAAGGCTGAGTCAACCTTGAGCCGGTGAGATTTGAACAGCCAAACTGCCGAACTAGCAGTCAGCGGTGGTATTTACTGGTTCTCTGAACTACTCAAAATTTCCGCTACTGGTTCTCCAGAACTGGTCAGAACCTGCTGAATAACACCTCTGATGTGTTTACTCAAATAGCTTGAGTTTTCTATTACATAACTGTGGATAAGCTTCATGACTATGGGATTACACTAAAGATCCACCTAAAATTCACAAAGGCTTGTACCATCTTTATTACAGAAGCACTTGCAGAAATATTTTGCTATTGTTTATTTTATGTGTGAAGGAGATTGTTTTAAAAAAGTACATAGCAATAGCAGTTAGACTTATATACCGCTTCATAGGGCTTTCAGCCCTCTCTAAGCGGTTTACAGAGTCAGCATATTGCCCCCCAACAATCTGGGTCCTCATTTTACCCACCTCGGAAGGAGGGAAGGCTGAGCCAACCCTGAGCCGGTGAGATTTGAACAGCCAAACTGCCGAACTAGCAGTCAGCTGAAGTAGCCTGCAGTACTGCACTCTAACCACTGCGCCACCTCGGCTCTGTACTCATCTCCGTTTCAAAGCCAGTGTCCGAAGACAACTTCATGGTCCTGTGGCTAGCATGGCTAAACACTGAAGGCGCACGGAACACTGTTCCCTTCCCACCAAGGTGTTCCCTATTTTTCTACTTGCATTTTTACGTCCTTTCGAACTGCTAGGTTGGCAGAAGTTGGGACAAGTAACGGGAGCTCACTCCATTACGCGGCACTAGGGATTCGAACCACTGAACTGCTGCCCTTTCTGATCGACAAGCTCAGCATCTTAGCCACTGAGCCGTCATGTCCCCTGCGTCACCCACCCCTCTATAGGGACCCAAATTTCCTTTTTCCTTTCTCTAAAGGTCTGTCTAGCATATGCCGGTAATGTTACTTTAGTGTACTATGCACTTACACAACAAAGTAGACATGATTTTGATGTTAGTATCCTTGACTATAATGCCGATTTTATGTTTTTGGCAGTAAACCAATGACAGCTCTTGGTAATTCGTAGTATAATAAATTTAATAATAAATACACATTGATAAGTGGCATGAATTTGTTACATTTGTATGTATTGTTTTTTTGTGCCCCATTTTCAAAAGATGAGAGTTTGCAAAATGGTTACAAATGGTATTTTACTTAAAGTTTAGTCACTGGACATTTATGACGGCATATGATACAAGTTACGATACAGGTTTTCTTTCTATTTTTCAGTTGAGAATAAGATGGAGGCTTATCATTTTAATAACAAGAGACCTAAAGAACACTCTTAAATAGCTCTATAGTTGTCAGCCCTTCAAATTGGACCCGTCTAGGAATCCAAAGTCAGGTAGATGAGTACTATTTTTTTAAATAGAATTTTGTAAATCTGTTCACTTCCTCAAGTTCAATAGGTCCAACCAGTGGTGGGTTTCAAAAATTGTTCAAACCTACTCTGTGGGTGTGGCCTCCTTTGTGGGAGTGGCTTGCCGCCCATGTGACCGGATGGGAGTGGCTTGCCGCCCATGTGACCGGATATGAAGATGCCGACGACACTTGTCAGAACCACCTTAAATTACCTCACACACAGCACTGGCATGCATAAGAATATGATGCAAACTTGTTTTTTAAAAGGCATCTTTGGTTTGCGTTAAAACAACTTCAACACACGCAATGTTCTGATTGCACCACAAACGCAGTAGTCATCCTTACCTTTCACAGAGGCACTGAGTTTTATAAATAGGAGCATGATAGTGTAGAATAATCATATCCAAGGACCAGTGGTGGGTTTCAAAAAAATTTGGAACCTCTTCTGTAGGTGTGGCCTGCTTTCTGGGTCCACTGGTGGAACCTCTTCTAACCGGTTCGGTAGATTTGACGAACCGGTTCTACTGAATAGGTGCAAACTGGTAGGAACCCACCTCTGGGTCCAACCCATTCTTAAAAACCAGGGGAAGATTTCTCCTAGGCATCTTCACTGGACTTAAAACCAAGTCAGTGTTCAACTGAGAATGAATTTGAGCATTTCATCTGACATATGCTGACATGATAAGAAACTATGATAAAAGCATGATGCTGTACTTGGTGATTACCAATGCAGTGGAAAGAAAGCCTTCCTTCAACTATGGAGGGAACAACCTCTACTTAAGGAATGCAAATTCAGAATAGTATGTTCCTTTTCGTACCAAAGACACCAACACATATCATCTTCCAGTTATCTTTAGGATGTGACTTTATTCCAATAATCTGCCACTTTCTGGTAACTCAGAAGAGACTATACAGATGGGCCATTTTTGATGGTGAGGCAAGGATGTTTAGATAGGAATAAGTGTCACAAAATGGAGAAAATCAAAATTAGCCCCAGCATTAAGGGTGCATTCCCTTCTTTTCTTTACTCATAGAAATAAAAAATAAAAAATAAATGTGGTTACATCTGAGGATACTTTTAACATATTGTCTATGCTACTGGATAGGGACATGGTGACTCAGTGGCTAAGACGCTGAGCTTGTTGATCAGAAAGGTTGGGAGTTTGAATCCCTAGCGTCGCGTAACAGAGTGAGCTCCCGTTATTTGTCCCGGCTTCTACCAACCTAGCAGTTTGAAAGCACGTAAAAATGCAAGTAGAAAAATAGGGTGAGAAGGCGCACCTTCGGCATTTAGTCATGCCAGCCACATGACCAGGGAGATGATTTCGGACAGCGCTGGCTCTTCAGCTTTGAAACAGAGATGAGCACCATCCCCTAGAGTCGGGAACGACTAGCACATATGTGCGCGGGGAACATTTACCTTTACAATACTGGATTTCCTTGGCCTTACTGAATTATTTCTGTTTATTTCAGGGCAGTGTGCCGGAATGCATTGCAGGTTTCTTTATTGAGTGCCTAATTTGGATGATAAAAAAAAGAAAAGATTTGGTGTGTGTATGGGAGGGGGGCATGAGCACGGCATTTCTCTTAAAGCTGAAACAGTACATCTGGTTTGAGTTATTTCTGGATATTTTCACTTGGGATAAAATGTTGACTTTGAAATCTAGAGTCTTGCTGTAAATCAATGTAGGCAAATACTGAATTGGAAGACTCAATGGCCAGCCTCATTACACAGATTTCAAATGGTTTCAGGAAGAATATAGGCAAGACTCCACTTGAGATTTCCTGTATAGTAGCCAAAACAAACTTTATAATGAGATGAAATTAGATTCGTGCAGGATTCATCCATAATTTTGGGAAATATATTACCCTACTGCCAAAACAAACTTTATAGCGAAATGTACTTAGACTCGTGCAGGATTCATCCATTATTTTGGGAAATACATTATTGATTCATGTACAGTAACATATCCTTTTTATATTTCCCATCCCAAGATGGCTCTTGGGAAACCCAGGATAAACTTTTTTATTTTGCTACAATAATCAGTTGCTCCATTGGGAAGCTGCTGCTGAATATGAGATACTTCCTGAATAGCAAAATAAATGCACATGCGGCAGGAAGTAATGTATGCTAGTAAAAGGAGACTATAAAATTTGAGAGTTAATAGTTTTGATGTTTCAACATTTTTAAATTATATTTGATATTTCTAATGTTACAGTTGATGAAAGGTCAGACTCAGAAATGTCTGGAATTTCTTATAATGTTAACATACATTTAAGAATGAATGAATGAATGAATGTAAGTTCTGTTAAGCTTCGTTGGTCATAGGATCCAGTCATTGGAAGAAGCAAGAACAGCAATGCTCTCAAAAATGTTTTGCCTGTCTCAGATATTCAGGAGGAGAATAAGAAATGGTATTAGTTGTTCTATTCCTATTATGTGTTATGCATATGAAAAGGGGAGACACAGGCTCAGAGAAGCTGCTCACACTGTATACCCTTGAAAAGCATTCGGAGACTGCAGCTAGTCCAGAATGCGGCCGCGTGAGCGATATTGGGTGCACCGAGGTACACCCAGTTTGTTTATATTGGTATATAAGCAACAAAACCCACAAAAATTATCAATTGTAGAGTAATGCAGTTTCTCTCTTTTCTGAGAGAATACATATATTATAACCTCCTTGTTGCAGAAATTTGTTCACTAGACTGGGGAGGAAGATGGAAACAACACCAAGAAGGCAAGTCAATAGGAACAATCCAGTGATGGGATTCAGCACCTATTCGGGAGAACCGGTTTGTAACTTTCTAAGCAGTTCAGAGACCCGGTTGTTGGAAGAAATCTTTTTTTTCCCCCCACTTTACAGGGCTAATCCTGTAAGGAAGGCAGGAAGGAAAAATTCTGCTGTTGTTTCTAGCCTCATCTTTATTGACCGCCTGCTGCCAATTACCTCCACTAGACTGATTAGATCCCACAGATTAGGCCTCCTCCGAATTCCATCTGCCGACCAGTGTCGACTGGCGACTACCCGGAGGAGAGCCTTCTCTGTGGCTGCTCTGACCCTCTGGAACAAACTCCCCATGGAGATTCGAACCCTCACCACCCTCCAGGCCTTCCGCAAAGCCCTTAAAACCTGGCTGTTCCGACAGGCCTGGGGCTAAAGAACTGTTGGCCCCGTCTCGAATTGGTATGACTGCTGTGTGTTTTTAATTATGCATTGTTTTGTGTTGTTTTTAATTTTTTGTTTGTATCCCCCTTCCCTGGTTGAGTTGTGAACCGCCCTGAGTCCCCTTCGGGGGAAAAGGGCAGCATATAAATAAAATCAACATTCAACATTCAACATTCAACCTGCTTACAGAAACTGCCTCTCCGGTTAACCCTTATGACATTGTAACAACTAAGGCGAAGCGCCCATCGACGTGAGTTGGCCACCGCCACATTGTCACATGACCACCGAGCTATGCCTACCCAGCTGGTCATTATGGCAGAGAACCGGTTGTTAAATTATTTGAATCCCACCACTGGAACAATCTCATATCCCTTCCACATCCTGCTTGTTCTAATTTTCTCATTGTCTCTGTGTCACTTTTTGATTCTCTCTTAGTTACGTATGTCCTAGTTGCCTGGTGCTTGGAAAAAAAAAACTTGATACATCTGCTCCAAGCACTTATCGATGTCTCATGTGGCCAGGCTCCTGGCACCAACTCTTCCATTACTGACTCTTTACATTAAGTAACAGTGTCTGCCTGCCCATCTGGATTTCCTGCCTATTAAATTATTTCACCCTGCTTCTTCTCTCCTGCAAGTGTACTGGGGACCAAGCTGACATAATTAAAATGGCAGCATGAGTGACTTCAGATTTGTAGCCTCCGAGTATTTAGCACCTCTGCCAGGCTTCTATCATAGCTTCCATCAATCCTTCAGCAAGCATTGTGGGCTGCAACAGCATAAGACAGCTATGGTGTTGGCTGTGGCTTTTGGCTCAATATATTAGCATCTAACAATAGGTTTATCTTTCTGATTTGTTGCTCTGAACACAGATTTTTCTGGGATCTAGACAAGTACATTGACATCAGAGGTGGTATTCCGCCGTGACCCGACAAATGTGTGCCCAACAACAACAGAAAATTTATTTTATTAAAAAGTCTACTTCCAAAGGGGGCTCCTGAATCAAAATTCACCAGAAAAAGAAAGAAAGAAAGAAATCCCTAATTTCCTTTCCTCCTCTCAATTTGCCTCTCATTGGAGATGACAATGGCTGTGCTTTGGAATACCTAAAAACTCTCCTAGCTCAAGGGTTTCCAAACTTGGCAAGCTTAAAACTTGTGAACTTCAACTTCCAGAATTCCTCAGCCAACAATGGAATTCCTGGCTGGGGAATTCTGGGAGTTGATGTCCATAACTCTCAAACTTGCCAAGGTTGGAGACCCCTGTCCTAGCTAGCCATCAAGCAATTCAAAATTAATAGTCTTTATTTACTATGGCAGATATGAAGTCCCATGCAATACACATTAGTAAAAAGGATATACGGTATGAATAGATCCTTAGGTATAGTTCATTTCTTTTATTAATTATCTTTTTATACCATATGACAGGGGGGCTTACCCAATGTTTTGCGTAAGGAAGAGTAGCTAAAGAGCTGGGCCAGTTTGCCAACTCAGCAAGATTTTCATCTGAAATAAAAGTTCCTTATAAGGATTGGAATTTGGCCACAACCCCAGGTTTCCTGGAGGCAACTCTTCCAAGTATCCTCTGATATTGCAATGAAGACGTTTTTCTCTGGTTCTGGCTGATTTGAAAAGTAGCCTTAGCGTGATACAGCAGTGAATTGGATCATTTTGCAATTGTGAAGTAAATAGAGTTCAGATTTGAGCCAAACCGCCAAGAGGCAGGAGGGAGTTCACCCGTCCCTACAAATCCTTAATTTGTATGTTTTCTTCTTTGAAAGGAACTGTGGAAAAGGTTTTTTTTTTTAAAAAAAATGTGATGCTTGCTGGAGACAATGGTAAGCAGCCATGCCCTAGCAATAGTTAGACTTAGCAATAGCAATAGTTAGACTTATATACCGCTTCATAGGGCTTTCAGCCCTCTCTAAGCAGTTTACAGAGTCAGCATATTGCCCCCAACAACAATCCGGGTCCTCATTTCACCCACCTCGGAAGGATGGAAGGCTGAGTCAACCCTGAGCCGGTGAGATTTGAACAGCCGAACTGCTGAACTGCAGTCGGCTGAAGTAGCCTGCAGTGCTGCATTTAACCACTGCGCCACCTCAGCATTCCCCTGTTTTCCCACAGCTTTGAACACAGAAAGGCCTACAGCATCTCCGACATGAAGAAGCCTGGATATATTATTGATACAAGCATCACAATAGATTATTGCAGTGACAGTGAGTTATTGTATCCGAAGAAGACTCTATGCCGTAATGTCCCAGCTTAAAGCACAAACTTGAACATTTCTGTCTATGCACATTTGTCATTAATGATTTGGGGTTTTGCATTTAAGGAATCGAGCCGAGGTGGCACAGTGGTTAGAGTGCAGCACTGCAGGCTACTTCAGCTGACTGCGGTTCTGCAGTTCGGCAGTTCAAATCTCACCGGCTCAAGGTTGACTCAGCCTTCCATCCTTCCGAGGTGGGTAAAATGAGGACCCGGATTGTTGTTGGGGGTGATATGCTGACTCTGTAAACTGCTTAGAGAGGGTTGAAAGCCCTATGAAGCGGTATATAAGTCTAACTGCTATTGCTATGTACTTTTTTAAAAAAAACCTCCTTCAGACATAAAATAAACAATACAAAAATATTTCTGCAAGTGCTTCTGTAATAAAGAAGGTACAAGCCTTTGCGAATTTTAGGTGGATCTATGGTGTAATTAGAATATTAGATTAGAAGGTTTATTTATATGCCGCCCTTTTCCCTGGGGGGACTCAGGGCGGCTCACAATCAAAAAGAAGGGGGGGAAAACAGACTTTTACATATAAGACAATACATGATTAAAACACAACATTCATACCATTCGGGCGGGTTACAATCTTTAGCCCCAGGTCTGACGGGATAGCCAGATTATAAGGGCTGTGTGGAAGGTCTGGAGGGTGGTGAGGGTACGAATCTCCACGGGGAGATCGTTCCATTGGGTCGGCGCTACCACCGAGAAGGCTCTCCTCCGCGTGGTTGCCAGTCGGCATTGGCCAGTAATCCCATAGTCATGAAGCTTATCCACAGTTATGTAATAGAAAACTCAAGCTATTTGAGTAAACACATCAGAGGTGGGATTCAGCAGCTTCTGACCAGTTCTGGAGAACCAGTAGCAGAAATTTTGAGTATTTCAGAGAACCAGTAAATACCACCTCTGATTGGCCCTGCCTCAATCTATTCTCTGTCTCCTGAGTCCCAGCTGATCAGGAGGAAATGGGGATTTTACAGTATCCTTCCCCTGCCACACCCACCAAGCCACGCCCACCAAGCCACATCATGCCAACCAAGTTATGCCCCCAGAACCGGTAGTAAAAAAAAAAATTGAATCCCACCACTGAAACACATCCACAATTGCCTAATAATTGTCTAAACATGGTGGAACATGACAAGTCTAATCTGTTATATTGTATATTTTAGTCTTATTCCAACTGGTGTGACGTATTAAACTGTCAGGAAAAAAATGACACTTTCTGCTTAATAAATAAAATATTCCAGGTCTTAAATGTATGTTCTAATTTATTACTCCCTGGGTGTTATATTCTTTAGTTTTTCACACTTTCTCAGCATAGAAGAAGTATGATTCTCATTAGGCACAGGCTATAAAATCTTATAAATTATAGCTCTTTGCTTGTGCATGGAGCTTAACTTTAGAACTCAGTTCTCCCAGTATTTTATATTTTTCTGAAGGTCTTAGAATTTTAGTTTGCAAATGAACAAATGAAAACTGGTATATATATATGCAGCGATGTCTTGTTGAAAAATGAAGGAATACAATCTCTGTTTGAAGGTATGAAATGCAAGGACAATAATGAACATAAGTATACTTTCTGGGAAAAAAGCATGCTAATGTTAACTGAATATATATTGTAGAATGAAAATGAGGTTTTTAGTTAGGTGGCGAGGTGGCGCAGTGGTTAAATGCAGCACTGCAGGCTACTTCAGCTGACTGCAGTTCTGCAGTTCGGCTGTTCAAATCTCACCGGCTCAGGGTTGACTCAGCCTTCCATCCTTCCGAGGTGGGTAAAATGAGGACCCGGATTGTTGTTGGGGGCGATATGCTGACTCTGTAAACCGCTTAGAGAGGGCTGAAAGCCCTATGAAGCGGTATATAAGTCTAACGGCTATTGCTATTATACTAGATGAAACGTTTGAGACGGTAAATATTATTCGAGGATGTAGATGTTAAAACACTTGTAACCAAACGACATGCTGGATGTGTTGATGTTTTTTTTCCTCTTTTTGTGTCTTTTTTTTTCCAATTTTATTTCATTGTTGTGTCTATTAAATATATAACAGAGATACGGTGTGTGTGTGGCGGGGGGAACGTAGTAGGGATGGATTGCCACAGGTAGGGGAATAAGAAACGATACTAAATTATAATCTATTAAATGAAACAATGAATGTATAAGAATGATAAATGTTAAAACACCTGTAATCAAATTACATACTGCATGTGACAATGGGCTTTTTCTCTCTCTCTCTTTTCTTTCTTCTTTTCTGCTTTTCTTTTTCTATTGTTATGTGTATATGTTGTCTATGTAACAAAAATAAAAAAAATTCTACTAAAAAAAAAGAATTTTAGTTTGCATTTTTGTCTTACAACATATTTTAATATTTATGGCCTTTAGACTGGCAACCTGATAAGTCATGATGATATTTCTGAGTGGACTTTTTGTGTAGTCCACAAAGATGTATTTTTTAAAAAACATGAGGACTTTTAATAGCAGATATAATTATTAGGCTGTTTCTCTCATTAATAATGCATATCTATGCATGTACTGTATATAAATGTTTCATATCCAGCTGAAAAAAAATAGAAATATTAAGAGAAAAAAACTTGTAATTAAGAGTGAGAACACAACAGAAAAAGAATAGAGAAACAGATGACAGATAAAGGTGCAGTATTATTTTTTTGAAAAATAGAGAGAATCAGAAACACACAAAATAGAATGAATTCCAACTTCTTCTACATCAGAGATAGATAAAACCTAATAAGTTCAAATCTTGGTCTACAATTACAAAATAACACCCTTTTAAAATATATATATATAAATATTACTAGTTATCAAAGCCATATGCCCTGACTTCATTTTTTTCTGTTTTTTGTTCTGCTTTCCTACAAAAAGTTCAAAAGGGACTTCGAACTGATGTTAAATTTGGCTAATGACTTTTCTCCAATCAGAGCTACTGCTTAAATGTTTTAAAAAGCCTCTAAAAAGCGCCCTCTACAGGAGGAGG